>NC_072738.1:75036023-75636023 GCF_026930045.1 Uloborus diversus
GGGATTTTTTTACCTATTTATTTCTTGGGGACAAATCCTATCAGAGTAAATGGGGCCCTAGATTATCCCCACGGAAAACCATTGCCAACGGACATTGAGGAAAACGCCAATTTTCGTTGTGATAATTACATTTGGATGCTATTCCCGCTTAATCGGTGATTGTTGGGAAGAAAACTTGACCAACAGAAAGACACTTGTGGGGGAAAAAGATTTTCTTACGTGATCCATAGATAACTATTTCAGTCAAGGTTATTCACACATAAAATGTTGATGACAGTGTCAGAAAAGAATTGCATGAAGTAAATTCAAGGAACAAAATTTAAATGGACTACAAATGGTTCAATATAAGTTAAAATACAGTAATACTTCCTGAAAATGCTCATAATTGCTCTTTTAAGTTTTATAGTCTTAATCGTTTATCAAATGGGAGTATATTTCTAACTTTAATTTTTGTTTTTAACAAAACTACAATGTCCCTTCACAAAAATGCGTAGGAATAGCTCTCATTAGGATAAAATTTTGGATTATTAGTTTTTTAGAATTAATTGTTTAGCAAATGATAGTGTCACTCTTGCTTTTACTATTGTAAGTCAGTAAGTATTAGCAACATATTTTACTTTCCGTTATGTGATTCATATAGTTATATCCCAATAGTTATAATTACAGTATCCTAATAAATAACTAATACGCAATGAAGGAACTTTCCATAACGGTAATTGCGGGGACAAAAAATTGCTTCTTTATTGTTTTGCTTTTTAATGTCAATTTTTTTCAAACGGTTATATTTTAAAGTTTCCAACATACAAAACTATAGCTCCGAATGTTAAAAACTTTGTGTTGAACATAATACAGTAATATGCATTCATTAAGTAAATAAAAAATAACTAGTTCAAATTTTGTCACCAGGGGGCACTCTTTCAGAATGAAGTAAACGTACAAAGTGCACGATTGGTGCTTCATTTAGACTGGTGCTTCATTTAATTTTTAAATATATCTGCTACTCTAACACAATTACTGATTAAATTGGACAATCTCTAGAATAAGCATTAAGCATTTCACAGAGCACACTGGGGTCAAATATGGAACATGCTATGTTAAGATTCCAGATGTCATCGAAAAATGAGGACCATGACCCTATGTGGAATATGTTTTGTTGTAATAAAATTTTTGAACTGCCGTAACTGTGAGTTAAATATGCAATTCATTAAAAAACTCCCAGTGGTGCCAAAATTTTGAACTGTGTTTTAAAGCTTCTTTAAACAAAATCCGTCCTTCATCAAGTTTTTCAGAAAAATTATTAAGCTTTTTCTGTAATGGATTTTTGTCTTGACAAATTTCAAAAAGTTTGATCATGGTAGATCTGTACAGTGCTGGACAAATTATTAGACTTAAGAGTTTTTTTTTTTTTGTACACTATATGTACTAAAATACTATTTATTTTCCTATTAAAGTACAGTACATACTGTACACTGATTATTACGTTATTTTAGCATAATTAAATGTTTGCAGGTGGCAGCACTATCTGCTTTGTTTATGTTCTTTGTTTATCTACCTACCAGGAACATAACCTCGATCAGCTTAAACAGTTCACTAGTTATTTTCATTAGTGTGTTCTGTTATATTTAAAGTTAGTGCTAGGTAATTAGTGAGTATATGTATGTGAGTATATATAATAGTGAGTATAAACAATTATTTACCTCCTTTTTAAAAAAAATTAAGAAATGGTGTAAACCTTGTGAAAAGTATGGCAAAAAAGACTTAAAATGCTCATCAAGAACAAGGGAATGCATACTAAATATTAGATAATTATTTCACTGTTTGTTAATGTGTCTATAGTTATATAATCAATAAAGAATTTGCTTTTAAAACAGTCTTAGTCTAATAATTTGGCCAGCACTGTATATGTGTAAAACACTTATGTGTTTGTTACATATCACTCAGATTTTTTGGAATCTATATTTTGTATTTATGTAAATAACCTTTTCTAGGTTTATTACATTTTATTCTCCAATCGTTAAAAACATGCTTCTCAAGCGTGTCATGTCGTGTATTCAAGTCTGAAAAATACGATATTTTCATCATTATTCTAACCAAAATATTTCAGAAGCATTTAAAAAGTGAACTGAATGGTAGAAACACACATCAAAAGAGTAAAATTCATGAATATAACGCTTAAATCGGATTTCCAGTTATTTTCCGTAAACCCTCTTCCACTAAGAGAACTTATCGGATTTTGAAAACCACACTCGCGCCTTAATCCAATAAATCCTAATGCAGCGCCGTGCACGAAGATTTATTAAATATTAAGCTTTAAGATTTAGTGTTCAATAAACGGAAGATTTATATTACTTTAAATATCTTGTTGGGATGCTTGGTAAATTTGACTTGTTTCGGTTAAAGATATCTGGTGGAATGACGCGTAGATATTTGAAGAAGAAAAATATTTAGAGCTAAGCAGAAAGAAATTCAAAGAATCTAATATGCTAAAATTCACTGAAAAAATTAATCAGGCTTTGTTAATATTTGTTTTAAATTAGCTTGATATTGAAAAGTAAAATTGAATTATTTACTTGGGATTCGCCTAAGTATTTATGGTAATAAAATTAAATGCAGTTTCATTCCGTAATTTCACCGTTTAGTTTTATTTTATTTATTTTTTTTTTTTTAATGAGATGAAAAAAAATCACAATTTGTATATTTTTTGAAGAGCATTTTACCTAAAAAGTATGCATTAAAATGTAGAAGAATACACATACATTTGGAATATACATTTCTGTAGAAAAGCTCTATTATTAACTTCACGGAATTATTCAACATTCTTTCATAACAAATTACAGTAACATTTAAAAAAAAGTTATTTCTTTACATAACAATAACCAACAAAAATAATAAATTGTAAGAATTTGAAAAATAAAGGTACATAAAATATTTTTAGTAAAAATGTCTATAATTTACTATTAATTCAGAATTTTTCGGCAGCTATTTAAATTAGACGGGAATTGGATACGTTCGGACGAAGAAAATGTTTGTATCAGGTAACATTTACAATGTTGTCAGCCTAATTTTGACAAAACAGTAGAAATAACATACATATTTAATAGCATTTTACAAAGCATATATATTCACAAAAGTACAATAACAAAAGGCAAGTTTGTTATTATATTCCAGTGAAGGTCACTACTGTGTAAAAGTCGACTTTGTACAGTTTTGGCAATGACATTTTTACAACCCCGATTTTAGGTCGAGGAATCTACGTTTTCCACGCATTTTATGTTTTTTTCACCAGGTAACACTTTTTCTGTAAAATAATAATATTAATTTCACCCGGATTGCAATTTTGATATTTAAGGAATTTGCCTGCATTTTACGTTTTTCATAGAAAGAAAAGAAAATGTTTTAAAACAAACAAAATGTTTTTCCTTTGTAGCTTTCTTAATGCACGCTTAATGCATGCTCTATTCCACGCTGTTGAAATATTATATGACGTTATGAAAACAGAAATCCATTCCACAGACTCCTGTCTTCTGTCTGGTCAAAGTATTTAAATCCTGGAAGCTGATGCATTCACTTTAAAGTTATGACTAAAAATCGATCCGCTATTACGGATTGTTTTTAAGCTAAACTTCAGGATTCGCAACTAAAGATGGAAAAATGAACTTAAAATGGTACGTACAATAATGTTATTTTCATAAAATTTTGGATATTATACCTTTTAAAAAAGTCATCTTTACTACAGATAGTTTCTTTCCTTTCATTTTTTCTTTCTGTGTATTTCTCGTAATTTTCGTTTTCAAGTATTTTACGTTTTTTAAACGCAATCCCTTGAGAAACGTTGAGTAGGGGTTTTACTGTCATTAATTTTTAATGTCAAACTCCTGAAAATTTAGCGTGGTTTAACAAATCAAACAATGAGACTATTTTGTAAGCCCGAAAGCTTATTCAATAGTTAGTAGGAATGCAAGCTCTATTCCTTTGATGGATAAAAGAGCATATAATAATTCCTCTGTATGCGTGATAGCTTTTCATAAAACCCTAAATTAATCGTCCATTTGTCCCCTAACTACCTAGCATTGTGGTTTAGGCGAATGTCACCCTGATAAAAGCCATAAATGGACGACAAAGGGAAGACATTTCCTTTGTGCGTGCTAGGACATCCAAATGTAGAGAAAGCTTTTAATCCCAGCATAGGGCTTTAGGTTTATGGTTCTGAGAGAAATAAAGGGAAATATATCGAGAAATTTGTCGACTATCTATAAATATGTATAGTAAAACATAAAAAAAGTTTTAAGAAGAAGAATTCTAATGTGACCGTATTTATCTTTCAGAATCAGGAGTCTGGCACGTTTACCAAAATTCAACCAAACCTGTTTTTTTACGGTGGATAGGGACCGCTTAAAAAAAAAAAAAAAGTCTCACATAAAAAATAATCCAAAAACTTACACCATAATCTTTTAACGAAATAAATATTAACCAAGTAATGATAATTTTTCCCGAGTTGCTGGAAAAAATTTCCCGAATAATTACATTTTTGGGAGGTCACAGTGACTCCCCATCGGGGTGCGTATGTCGTCCTTTGAAGATACTACCTCGCACTCGTTTTAAAAATATTTTCGTCAGTTGAATCCCGATCTGATTGAAATTTTAATCTGCCGCACAAAAAAAGAAAAAATAATCGCATAAAAAAGGACCGCATAAAAACAGGTTTGGGTATATTCTATTACGAGTAAATGTTGCAATCTGGGGATTAGGTTTTTATTATGAGTACTGTCTTTTTAGTTTAAAAAGCAGAACACTTCGAGCCGCAACTAAAACTAGAGGTGTTTGTTACTTTCAACGGTTCTTCCATCAGTTGGCTGTGGAAGAAACTAACTATTAAAAAAGAAGAAAAATCATTCGTTCACGTTCTTAGAGTTAATCTTAGCTAATGATAGAGCTATGTTAATCTCACTAATACCTTCACTAGAATTCACTTTAGTATACGCCATTAAGCAGAGGAAATCTTACGGAAATTCAGATCAATTTGTCAACTGAGGGAAAAGTTCTAAACTCCGTTCGGTTGATCATCCACCTTGAAAGGATCCGTCTGGAAGGGAACACTTCCAGATCAGAAACGATGCGTCTCTGTTCCATCTTGAAGAAGAAACAAAGGAGAGAGTGCCAAGTCCAAAATCCCTCCAGGGATAGAGGGGAAAGGGAAAAACCAAAGACTGAGCAAGAAAAGGCACAGGAGGTTGGAAGACGGAAGGAGGAGAGTATGGTCCCAATCCAATTGCCATGCCAGGGATCATCGTCTGAAGTAGGACCTTCTCCAGAACTCCTCTTGTTGTGAGAGGGTGGAGCCCAGTGGGACTCGGGGAGAAAATTGAGTTGGTAGGTTTTCGAGTATCCCTGGAGGCAAAGAGGGGGTTGATTCTTGCAGGGGACTTTCTTGAATCCTGTTCATTCGATTCTGGATCCAAACGAACTATGGACAAAGTTCTCTAAGTTTGTGCACATTTGTTGTTGATTGTCCTGTTGATAAACATGATTTTACGAGATTCTAGATGGTCAAACAACTTGGTTTACTAACAGCGAAGTTAATGGTGTAATGTTCTGGCTCAGGGTAATAAACACCAAATTAATGCACTGAAGGATGAATCTGAATACAGTGGTCGAGTAATAAATTCAGGAAACCTAAATGTTCAATGATATTAACGAATGTTTAATGATGTTTAATTCAAAACAATTGTTAAGTTGACAGTAATGTCTTAAACTACTTTTTAATGAGTAATTGTATTTTGAATGAAGCAGTATAGAAGATTTTTTTTTTCAAATTATTCATTCAAGTAAAGAACAAAATTATGTTTTAGAGAAAAATCATTTTATTATTGTTTATTTTTTATGCAAAATGACGGTCATCCTATTGCCTTATTAAATAAAATACTTGGCATAAATTAATTTTCTGTAAGGGTAAAAATCAATTGACATTGCTGATTAAGACACATTATTAGAGTTCTTAAAACGTTGGGATTACAAAGCATATGCGTACTCTTTCATTTAATATTACTTGTATTTATTAAGGATTACTAATGACAGGTATTTTAGTTTATGAATCTAAAAGTTTAAATTTTTGTTACAACTACTTCTATTTTACTATTAAATTATATTTAAAAATAGACAGTGCACTGTACCTGCCAGATGCATAAGTATAAAACGAATATGTAATAAAAGTATCAAACAATCTTTTATTATTTGAAACACGCAATGAATTTTTGACTTTATATAATAATGTATGCACTAAGAGTTTGTCCCCCCAAGTTGCTTATTCCATAAATTAAATACAGTAGTTCAAAACAGCACTTACTTATTTTTGGAAAAATCGTTTTTACGATTTTGGTTAATTACACTTAGTTTACCATTTCGCAATTTCCAACAGTAAAAATGTCGGTTTTTGTCTACAAATGAAATGCAATGCTTAGTAATTCTGAAACAATATTTGTTTACATAAAATACATTTTATGACTAAACTCAATGTTTAAAGTACTGTAATGTATAGAAAAAACGAAATGTATCGTAAAGTTTGCTAAGTCAAAAGTAAACTTCAATCAATTTGTTTCAACGAAGAAAGAAAAAAAAAGTACTGCGTTTTTAACAGACATAAGCAGATTCTTAAAAGAAATAAAAACATTTCAACCGTAAAGGATAAAATTTCTGTGAATTTTACTACAGAATTTGCGTAGTTGAACTCAAATTTAAAACCTTCGCTAGCATTGATTTTCCGTTTTTAAGTGCTACATAATAATGTTTTTGATACTTAAGAGTCATTTCAAACTGCTACAGAAAATGTCACAAAAATCACATTGCTATTGTTTCACTCTAAATAAGCTTAATGATGCAGAAAAAAATGTATTTTGCTAAAAACTATGCTCAGTATTTTTAGCAGAAATAAATTGTTTCTGCTTCAGCAACAAGAAAATATTGCCCTTTCAAAATCAAAAATGGCCAGTCTTAATTTTGATCGAAAAATGTTACACGAAAGATTATTTTAAAACATAAAAGACATTTAAAAAAGAAAGAAAAAAAAAAAAGTCATATTTTCTGGAATAAGCTTGAAAATTGGACAAAAAAAAAGTTGAGAACGGAATATATTTTTAAATTAAAAATTAAAGCAATTATTATTAGCGTTTGGAATATATTTCAGTAAATTTTTAAGAAAGTTAATTCAAGCAAATTGAAAATGTATTTTTTTATTTTCTTTAAAAAAACAAGAAAAGACCTAAAAAATGGCATTGTTATAAATTTGAATGTCCGTTTTTTAAAATTATTTCAACGAGAATTCATTTTGCGACTTCAAATAAATAACAAAATAAATGAAGATAAAAATTACTTGAATGCAGTTTGTGGGTAAATAAATTTTAACATAAGTCAGTAAGCATGGTCTGAATAGACTCGTTTACATGTTTTCGCGAGTAATGTACAAAAATACTATAGATATTGGAGGAGAAGCATTAAATGTCGCTCTATGTTTTGGGATCTTGGTTTAATTTGTTATATTTTGTTTGTTATAATAGACAGTAATTTCTTGCATTGAAATCATCAAAGACGCTTAAAATTTATGAAGTCAAAAAGCCACCAATCATCTGTCTGTGAAACCACGAAATATACGAGACCATTGATTTCATTCGATGTTTAAATAAAAACAAACAATATTTATAATTCAAATGGAAAATGATGACTCAAACGTCCTATCGGTGAAATGAATGCGTTATTTTTACCAAAATAAGCTCTTAAGCTATTATATATGACTAACTTTACGTATTTGCGTGCATTCTAAGTGGCAATTGACACGGAGAGGTCTTCCAAAGCCTACAGTCACGAATGCGAAAGCAATTTTTTACAGATGAGGATGACTTGAAGACCCTATTAGTTTTCATATACATTTTCCTTTAGCTTGTCTTTCAATATGTAACCCGCCAGTAGTGGACGCCAGAAGCAGAAGAGGGGGGACAATTTACTTCATAAAAATTTCCACCTCTTTATGGAAATTTTTATGAAGTAAATTGTTGTTTCTAAAACATTTTTTTATCTCTCATTCAACTTGCTCAAAAAAAAGAAAAAGAAACATACATGTTTTTTTTTAATAGCAATTTTGCTTTGGTTTTAAAAAACCCCATAGAAACCTGTTATGTAAACAACTAATCCGTGTCGGATCATCAATTATTATTTTAGGACAGTTTTGCAATTTTCGTGCACCAAAACGTTGGTTCATTGACTCATTTAGTTTTATTATTGTCTTATAATTAGCAAAATATGTGAATGTTTTACACCAGTTGCAGCAAAGTTGTCTTTGCAAGGTTTATAAGTGTGGCAATTTTTAGTTCCAAGTCCATCATACATTCAATATAAATTTAATAGCATTAATGACATTTTTGGTTCTTCAAAAATCTCTTATTAACTATAGAACCCATGCTAAAACCAAATTCAGAACCATGTTAAATATTTAGGAAAGTGATATTTAGGATTAGGGTATGGCAAAAAAAGTTTCTTCATAGGGAATGAGTTGTACTTAATTTTCTTTAAGATTTGAACTATTATAAATACGTCAATTGTATCTCATCATCTGAATGGATGAGGTCACCAAAAGCTCATGATGGTCATCATGAGCTACATCGCCAGGTGTAGTATACACAGTTTGTTGGCACTCTCAGCTTCTATGAGATGACATCTGCCTCCAGCTCGGTTATTCACTGTTCTAGACTGATGAGTTCTAATAAGAGCAAAACTGTAGTGTCTTAACCGGGCTGTCTGGTATATTGTATGTAGACTTAGCCCTGGTTTAGGAGCGGTAACTTCCTGCTAAACATTAATGCGTTACATACACGATGCGTAATACACACGTCGACTTAGTTCATGATGTCCATCATGAGTTACATCCTATTTTGCAAATAAGAAGTCAATATGGAAACCATTTCATCCTAATATGAATTATCAGAAGAATACTTGCCTGGCCATCGCTTAAGATTTTTAAATGTAGAGCATATTTTGAGAAGGCTATCTTTTGCCAAAATCTGCTTCTTGACAAGACTTCCTTCAACATTTACAATTCGTTCTTCTTTTTTCTTCCCAAGAACGAGAGAAGAATGGTTTCAAGATGCACATTATTCCACGACATCCGGTCGCGTGCCCGCAAAGCACCACGTGACACGAGACAGGAGGTCTTCCGGTGAGCACGCGGGTCTTGTCACGAGCCATCTTCACGCGCGACTAAGCTATCTTTAACCAGGAAAGGGGGGTGTCGAATTTCAAGTGCTCGATTCCGTGGGACTTTAATAGAATAAAGAGTTATCACGAAGTCTGAAAATATATTTGGACCCTACCTTAAGGAAATTTAAAAATTTTTTGTGTCTGGTCTTTTAGATAATTATGATGTTTAAGGTTTTTTTTACATTATTCTTTTGCAGCCTTTGAGAACAGCTGTTTAACAAGTTGGATTTCAGCCAGGTCAACAGAAAATGTCGAACACTTTTGAGTCTAATGCTTAAATGAGTAAAAAAAATATCAATATAAATACATTTTATAAACGGCTTAACTAAGAAAAAAATGGCTTTTATCAAGAAATATTTTTTCTCAGTTTCCAAAAATATTCCAGTCATTATTACAGGTGAAATAAACAAAAGCACGTATTAGGTTACTGTAAAAGGCCAAAATGTGGAAAACGTCGACATTTGCCGGTGAGTGTCAACACTCTCCACCAAAGATATAGGACAACCTTTCTTAATTTGTTTGACAAATTAAACACTTTTGACTGTCAAATTTTTTCAGAGTACTACTCCTGTTTTTTTCAATAATATAGCTCGCATGCAACATTATAGAAACGGTTTATTAAAAAAAAAAAAGATTTTTTTTTTCTTTCTTGTTTAAAAGTTTTTTTTTTTCGACCTAAAATTAGTATTTTCAAAAGTAACACAAATTTCTCCAAACATCTACAACTCGTTTCAAACAAAATTTTTAAGCTTTAACTTTAATGATACGACTGGTACCTGTTTTTGTTATGAGAGATACATCCTTTCTTTCAGGCTTTATATGGATAAAATTTACACTCTCAGATCAGGTTCATTTCTAAGTCTGTGGTGATAATTGGTTTTCATCGACAGATAAGTTAAGAACATACATTTTGCAGCAAAGTGTATAAGTGCCAACATGGAATTTCGTAACAATTGAGAACATTCATAAGTTCCCTGAATGACATCATTTTAAGTTTTGGTACGAGGAAGAATCATGAGCCATTGCAATAAAAGAGTGAGTCGTATGCTAGAGCAATCATAATTGAAGGCTCTGCATGGACAATAAATAATTTTTTAATCCACCATTGATATTTTCTTAGCCGTTGATTCAGAAAATACTCTCTAAGCACTTCATTCAAGCCTTATATTTTAAGTGACTAGTTTGAACGGTTTGAAAAAAGGAAAAAAAAAAATCCAGTTTCGTGGAACCATTGAGTGATCTCCATGGAACCCTGGGGTTTCGTAGAACATAATTTAAGAAATGCTGACATGGACGAAAGACCGAATATTTCCGGGAAATCATCAGTGAAATTTGACATTCTCTAATTCCCGTCTTTCACGGTAATATAAACATAATGTAAAAATCACTTACAGAAAAGTTACAAGTTTGTAATCACAAAGCTTAAGTGATTATTCGTACAATTAAAAGAAAAGAAAAGCCATTTTTAAAAATGCGCATTTAAAAGATGTGTGCTTGCTTTTTAAAAATGAATGTTAATACAGCGTTTGATTTATAAACGTACAGGAATAAATAATAGCTCTATCTGTTCCTTAGGATAAAAATGATTTCAAGTTGTTGACAAGTTTGTTTGTTATTTTGCTTATATTAGTGAGTTTTACTTTTCAGTAGTTTAAGGAGAAAAGTTATGCATTAAAAGTAATGTAATGCATTAAAAGAACAATTGAAATTAGAACTTGATAGCAACGTTTTTTTCAAGTATAAATTTTATATTCACTAGAAAAAAAATATATTTAAATTTTTAAATCCAACTCTTTTTAAGCATTCGGTGTGTTGTAACATTTATTCTCATTAGAAAGCAATTAAAAAATTATTAAACAAAGTAAAATATACGGTACTGTAAATCCCAAAACCATTAATTTTAATTAAATTTTAAAAAATCAAGCTTGATATTTCAAGTAAAGTGTGCTACCTTTTCGTATCACTGAACATGAAGCACAAGACTGTCAAATTGAATTTCCCCCGCAAACGCCAATCTTTCCTCAAAGCCAAACGAGAAGAAAAATGAAAATCTTTCCAGTAAATATGTGACCCCTCTGTGACCCCTACAGCGATGTCGCGTGCCAACTAAGTACCCCCTGACACGTGGGGTTCCTCTGCTGGATGCAGCGCGGAGCAGTCACGTGACTTGCGTCTCGCTGTTCCCAGTAATCTTTTCACAAGAAGAAGGGTGTTGGATTTCTCGTTATTCCGTGAAATAAATGAGGAAAAGGAAATTGAAAAATGAAGTTAAAATTTGGAGTTAAATATGGATGTGCCCAAGGCACTGGTGAGAAATAACAGGTGGTTTTTCGTCGATTAAAGTCATGTTATGATAACTCTCACCAATTGATATTTCTTGACTTTTTATTAATATCGTTTACGTTACAATTACGTCGCGGAAATAATTCCGTGTTTTTCATTTTACCTAGTTAAAATTATCGGAAAGAGCGAGCGATTTCATAACAAATGTTAAGTTTAGTTCATAAAAAAAATGTTTTTATGCTGGAGGGGGGGGGGGGTGATGTAAAAAAAGGATGCGGAGAAATAATTTAGATTCTGTAAATAGTTAATGTTCAATTCTTTCGCAAGCAGTTATAGCGAACAAACTAATGTTTATCGTCTGCAACATTTATTATTTCAGCGTATATTGTATTCGCAACTCCAGATCTCGAATACGCTACCTTGCGGAGATTAACAATACTAAAAAAAAAGGTTAAACATTCCATTCCACGTGTTTTCTTTGGGGTAAATTACAGGCTTCAGACATTTTATGATGTAATGTAATTTCAGAAGAATAGCAAAGAAAGCTTCCCACAAACACGATGAAAAATTACTGTCATTAACTAAGCGTCAAAGCAAGTTAAAAGTTGTGGCGTGTGTTTGTTTTACCTTTTTCGTCCGCCATTAGACAGTGGCTGCAGCAGCAACTATAGTTTAATGGAGTTGCGAATTTTGGTTGTTATTTAGGTGAATTTCGTTTGTTGCAACACTTGGCTTTTACTATAATCGTTGCTAATGAAACTAGCTGTTGTGCTATTCAATAAAAAATGTCAACGTAAGTAATATGATACAATATGAGCAGTTAAAATTTTAATAGTAACTGAAGTATAAAATATTATTTCTAATGGTTCGCGTTTGTGTTTCCTTTTTTGTTAGCAAGATTATGTACAAACAGAGAGAACAAAAATGAAATATACCATTTTAAAATAGGAATCATTTGCGTTTTAGTTGTAAAAACACGAAATTATAAGTAAATAGTTCCATAATTAACAATTTTCACTTATTATAACTATGATTTAATATAGGTTGCTGTCACTAATATCAGAGTACAAGAAGAAAACTTTAGGGCATTAACTCTCTCTCCTGCTATGTAATTATTTCCGAATGAAATTTCAATGTTTGAAATATTCTAGATTTCTACTAACATATAACACTGAAATTCAGTTTTTTTCCACAATTGATATACTTCTAGCGGGGGACCTATGATTTAGAGGAACAGTTAAAAGCATTTAAGTGTTGAGCAATTTCGTAAGTATCAACTCCAACGTGAAACCAACGGTACCACGTTATTCATTGTAGGCAATTTGAATTTGTTTAATGAATTGGCGAAAATTGCCGTTCTTTTCCGTTTTTGAGTTTAAAAAAGGCAGAGAAAAAAAAGTCTAACGTTACACTTTTTTCCCGCAGTCTAAATGTAGATATTGCAAAATATACCACTTTTTCAAACTCAAAAACGGAAAAGAACGGCAATTTTCGCCAATTCATTAAAACAAATTCAAATTGCCTGCAGCGAAAAAGCGTGGTTTTATTCAACAATAAGCCTAGCGTAATAAAACATACTGCACGGGAAATTTACTGGCAAGTCTGCACGTTCCACAGCACGATGTTTTCCTCCTTCTTAGTTAAAGAATCATTAAGAAAGTCGAAACAAACATGCGCATGAATATCATCAAAGGAGTTGCAAAGTTCGTCCAAGGGGTCATCCAAGTCACCAAGACGGAACTCCCAAAACAACAAAAGACATAAGTTGGGAACAATCCCAGTCAAAACATGACCACGCCGATTGCAAATCCGTTACAGAAACGAGAAGTCTTAAAACGGGTGCGTTCGTCTGCCTTCGCGTGTTCTTTAAGTGGCGCATGACACGCGGATCTCCCCTTTAGAATTCGCACGGGGCATGGTCACGAACGTTGGCGGTGTGGTTCATGCCTCCTTGGAAACTTCTGTCTTGAGATAAAACGTGTCGGATTTCTCGGCTTGCACTTCGGAATGATTAATGGAGAAGAAATCGTAGCGGAGGAAGAGGGTTAAAGTCCGAATCGCGGGATAAGAGGGAGGAATTAGGGATGTGATGTTTGGATTTGTTTCGATATTTAGCTGCGGTTTACACTTGAAGATTAATTGCTAGGAATGACAGCTCTGTAATTGATTGAAAAACGAAACATGGTTTGCAGCCGCGAAAAAAAAAAAAAGCATTCGTGGCTCGTATTTTATTTTTTCTTAAACGACATGCGAAAAAAAAAATGTATAAATATGTTCCTGCTTCAAAGCAACAGTAAGAAACACCACAAATTCGTAATAAATTATAGACACGCATTTCGATGTTTTAAGGAAGCCATTCTTTAATGCAGAAAAGTGTGAGCTACCGACGAAACTGTATAAATTTCGCTACACATAAAAGTTTTTCATACTGTTTCTTACTGTTGTTCAAAGTAGAACGTTTTGTTTTATTATGAACTCGTGGCACAAACATGGCTTTGCCCGTACTTGAAAATTAAAAGGTCATTTGGTTCGCATGTATATTTACAAATAATGGATGATGAATTTCTTACCAATTTGCTATGTTCATTTGCTAGCCCATGTTACGGTTCCACGTTACGATAGTTTGGTAATTTACTTGTCCATCTTATGATAATTTTGCTCGGGAAAATGTTCTTAAAATAGGAATAGAAAAAGAAGAAAATCGAATTTTCGAACAATCGCTTCGAGTTGCACACCCCCATGCTATAAACTTATTATGTGCCAAATTTCATGGAAATCGGTCGAACGGTCTAGGCGCTATGCGCGTCACAGAGATTCAGACAGAAATCCAGACAGAGAGACTTTCAGCTTTATTATTAGTAGAGAAGCCGCACACTCATTATGCCATAAATAAGTGTGACACATAATTTCGAAGACAACATATATTTAATCACAAAATTGTCACATTTTAAGTTTGCGGAATACATTGACAATGAGAAGATAATAACTATGCATTTTGTGTTAAAGCAGTTCATATTGCATATATTTTGCTAGTCTTGTTTTTGGAAATAAGTTAGCGGAAGTGGATCTTTTGCATGCTTTAGAAAATGCCGTTTTCACTCAAACCTACGGAGATGACTGATAAACGCTTTTATTTTTCTCAGAGGGAAAGCTTAAAGCATTTTAAATCTGTTTCACTGAATTAACGATTCTAAAACAGCCATGTGCTTTTCCTCTTGATCACGTACCTGATATTTTATTTTATTGGGCTTTTGATGTATGAGCTGAAAGGGAGCCTACAGTGGACAAATAAACAATTCGTTACTGGGTTTTTAACATACTAGTACCTAAACATATATGTACACATCAGTAACTTGGCTAAGAAATGCTTGTACTACAGACCATGTTACAAAAGGAGCAATAATTCATTACTGCATTTGTATTAGTGCGCTTGAGCATTTAAAAAAAAAACGAACCGCAACGAAATTTAATAACTCATATTTTCAAACTTTTTTTTACAAAACATATTTTTTTACATGTTTTTACTTCATTTATCGACGAAGTATGGACTTTTTTTTGTTGCACTTGAACCAACAATCCTTTAAATACCATCTATTCAGTTTTAAACACATGACAGAATTTATTTATCGTGCCAGCGCTTAGCATTTAAATTTATTAACGGTTGCAGTACATTTTTTTATTGTCTACCTTGACTAAGCGTCTACCGTTGCTATGGTAGCAATAGGATTCGTTTTATGGGTTAACTATTTTGTAATTCTTGCGAGAACTAATGCGAATTTGTAAAGCAAATAAAGTCTACTCTGCTACAACTTTAGTGTGCACTAATGTGTGGGTTCTGCACTAAGCATATTCAACGTATTTTCTTAGGATCAATAGCAATATATGCTAGTATTTTCTCGTACGAGATACTACTAAGATGGACCTTATAAAAATTGAGGCAGTTATCAGCAAAGCGATGTAAGCAGATGATTTAAAATTTTGAGTTCAACGTATTTAAAATTCAAAATCTAGGTAAGCTTTCACTGACTTTTTTTTTCTAAATCACGTTGTATAGCAGCACCTACCAGGGCTACAAGTACTATCTCTTGCCCCGTTGCAGAGATGTTCCCCTAAACTAGTTATCTCCAAAATTTTATATTTGGCACTTATATCCCTATGCAACTCACTGCATAAATCGTTTTCCTGGTTTCAATAAAATCTTTCCCATTTATCTTTTTGAAACACTTAAATGCAAAAGAACTTGGTTCCTGAGTATGTAATGCTTTTTCCTGTCTAAACTCTACTTCTTTTCATAAACTTAATCTACAACAAGACCAATAATTTCAAAACAACCTAAATAATGCTCAAATCTGAATGTCATATCCCGCGATTTAATTTCTCAATAACACATAATTTAGAACATGAGTGCAGCCGATATTTATACACGTCAATCAAAGCGGGAGCAAATCCCGTTATAAATTACAGATTTAAAAAGAAAATGGTTTCTAACAACTCCAAGAGCGGAACGAGCCCTTGCGCAAACTTGTTTTTAAGCATCCTTCATCACTTTTCTCTCAACGGCTAATAAAACAATTTTTCCTTATCGAAAAAGAAGAATTCAGCAACTGCATTTCCGCCTCCGTCTTCCCTAATCTCTGGACTCGATTTCCCAAAGCCTCTAATGAAGTCCTCTTTCCCCCGAACCCGAACAGAAAGCTGTCACAATGTTTACAAAATATCTTCATCTTTCGCACGTTGTTCGAAAGACCCCTCCGATGAGCTCTGTCGTCGGAGGACTTATCGGAAGAGAGCAGCGTTTAAACGATCGTCTGCGAGGGTTGACAGACGAGCGATAGCTCCTCACTGTCTCTCGAAGGAAGAGATCGTTCGAACAAGCCATTGGGAGAGGGATCAAATCTTTTATGAAATGACTTGGGACACGTTTATTTTTGTCGCTTGATGGAAAAGCTCGTACTTTTAAGTGATAGAAAAACTTTGATCTACTACTTAACTGTTTTTTTTTTTGTCTTTATCTTTTGAGTTGTAGCGGAGTGAGGAAATATTCATAAAAGCAACAGCACATATTTTTTTTGCGTTAGACTGAAACGTAAATTATTTTAACGAAACGAACCTTTAGTTCATTGTTCGATAAACTATTATCCAATGTTCCCAGAAGAGATAGAGGGAGATGAAAGTAAAAATATGCGCCATTTTGCTGGCGTTAGACACATATTTGGTGTGGACAATAAAAAATCGGCGGCAAGCAGGCAAATAATATTGGTTTACTTTTTAGCCTACTTTTAAAAGTACAAAAAAAAAAAAAAAAAAAAATAACCCTAGTAAATATGTATATAAAAAAAGGCTTTAATATCGCTAAACCAAAAAAAAAGGTCTAAAATAAAGTAAGTAGAAATATTGAAAAACAAAAATTGTCAATTTTCGTACGGGGAAATATGTGACCGTCGGTTTGTCGGTCCCGCTCGTAATTTTTTAATGAATAATTGGATTTGAACATTTTTTTGTTTTTGTTTTTAAGACTTTGTCCACAAAATTTCATTTTCTTATTCGTTTAGTTTTTGGTTTGGATAATTTCTCATTCACTGTTGCACAGTTCAAAACTATTAAACATTAGCACCGCTGGCAGATGGGTTAAGAAAATTACTAAAATATCTGAATATAACGGTATGTTATTTGTGTAATATACATTATACAGAAACAAACAAACAATTAAAGGTTTAATAAAATATTAGGAAAGATTTAATAATTTTAAAAATATACACTTTTGTTATCACAATGTTTTTTTAAAAATAAAATTTAGTAGTAAAAGCATGTAGGAGAATGTGGGGCAAAGTGAAATAGTTAAGATAACTTACTTTTTTCAAAATAAGCAAATGGGAAATGTGTTCTGAAATTTACGGTACATGAAGAAAGAACAATATATTTTACAATAAAACTTGCATTGAAACCTTATTTTTTAGTTTTGGCTGTAAATTTGTACTTTCAAAAAAAGGTGGACATTTTTCACTTCTGGTTTTTTAAGGGGAAATGTGATTTTTTTCTAATGAAATATTTTCTATTCGATTGTTACAGTTCCTTTTGATCAAATAAATGAGTACATAAACAAATGAATGAATAAATTGATAGGAAATAAAACAATAAACGAATAACAGATAAATAAATAAGTTAATAAGTGAAAAAAAAGTAAATAATTGAATAAAATAGTGATATTATAAGAAAATAGGTGAATGAATAAATAAGAGAATTATTAGGTGAAGGAATGAAAATGGAATAATTAAGAATTGGGGCAATGACTTACCGATTTTTGGTTAAAATTGAAATGGATAAAAAAAATGGAGCAGCAGACTGTGATTGCTGAGCATTATATATATATCTGAATGCCTCAAATGCCAAATCGATTAACTCCACTTTTTAAAAAAATCCTTATTTCTGCTTTAATAGTGATTTTTCAGTGCTTCGCATGTGAATTTATATTCAAGTTTTGGTTCAGTACATTTCTGACCATGTGATGGCAGAAAATGTAACACGAGGGCCCATTCACTCCAATGGATAACACTTTCTTCTTCATCATTTTTCTCGACTTTTTGTTTTATGGAGTTAATCGATTTGGAAAGTGACGTATCCATTTAGTAAATAAATATCAGAGAGCAATAACAATCGGAAACATTATTTTACTGATTCCATTTAAAACATCGTCATTAGATTGAATAAAACTCTTTGGCCATTCGAAATAAGCTTCGTAATTGAGCAAAATAAAATTGCCTTTGAAATTTTCTTTTGAAGTATTTCAATTAAAGCAATCAATCCAGAACGACTATAACTTTATCTTCAGTCATCATCCGAGGGGAATAAAAATAAATAAAGCTGTGAACAACACTTCCCTCGTTGCCATCTAACTCACTAAATTCACTCTCAATTCTGTGCAAAATATATGAGGTCACGTCTAAACCTCCACTACGTTCAATCAGGAGCGGTAATCTTCAAAAGTCGAGGGTTTCTCCAATAAAATGGGAAATATGGAACACTTAGCAGCAAAGCGAGATCCTTTACAGAGCTTAGAAGATTCGTTTTTATGCGAAATAAGAAAAACGGGAAAGGAAAGCTTTTTATGCCATAAAAATTTGTGATGGCAGCACCTTGACTTTCGTCGCTATGTGTTACAACATTAGTACCTCGGTGTAGATATATATGAATTGATTTATATATTTTGACTGCATTGAGTGTGTTTTTTATTGTGAAGTTCTTTGCAGAAAGTGGCAAGGTTTTCATTTATCGTTTTTCAAGCTAGTTCTTATAATCCTAAGTAAAGTGGTGCATGATGGTATGCATGTTAAAGTGAGGGCCTTGATAGAAGAAAAAAACAATTAAGGCCGAAATTTTCTTTTTTTTTTTTTTTTAAATTCCTTTTTGCGTGTGGACATTTTAGATGTTCCGATTGATGCAACAACATAACACAAACGTAAGATCAGATCTCTGCTTCGTAGTAAATAATGTAGAAAAGATAAGTGGAAAGAGAGTTTCTAATGGGCACTGATGTTGTTTGTTGGTCGTACTAAAATTAAGTGAGTATGGCCTTACCTAGTTCTTGCATCAAGGCCCTTAATTCCTTTTTAAAAAACATGAGAAAAGCATTAATTTCGTATGTGAATATATTCTACCACCATGATACTAAGTGGGTTTTTGAAAGAACTAAATAGACTTTGCCGACTTCGTATCGTATGAGTTACTTGAAATCAGTTAAACAGTTTTTGCTTGCTCTTGATTTTAAAATACACCTTATCGTCATTGCGTTTTCCTCCTTCATTTAAGTAGAAGTAATATTTTAAGCTTAAAAGAGATATGAATGAGCAAGAGCTTGTAAAATAATTTTTTAAACCATAATTTTTCATCTAGTCTACAATAAGTTAAGGGTAGGCACTCGAATTTTTCTCTTCCGGCTTCTTACAGGATATATTTTACAAAACCGGTAGACTTTATAGCAATTATTATATATTTGGTTAGTTATAGGGCACTTGTATTACACAAAATTATTGCCCTACATAACAAGGTAAATGAAAACTGAAATCATAGCCTGTTTCAAAATGTGACTCCTCGAATCACTGTATGATTTTGTAAATCAAAATAAAATGAAACACTTGCTACATTGAATCCGCAGTTTAGTTAAAAGCATAATTGTATAATTTCTTTAAGACTACTTTAAAAAGCAAAGTAAAATACAAGAGAATGTAACCAGAAGGTTTTTTGAAAGCGAAGTTGAACCGAAAGGTGAAGCAACACGTCGTCTGTATCTCAAGATGAATTGCATCGTACAAAGATTAGAAATTTCTAAAATAATCTACATCAAAATAGAAGAGATCTAAATACGCTGTAAACTAAAACATAATAAATGAAAATTGGAATTCATCAAGAGTGTCAAGACGAAATTTATAGATTAATTGTGACAATCAGCAAATATATTTGGTGTTTTGTCTAATAATGTAAATATTCACTTTTAAAACCGCATTCTCAAACTTAGAAAACTTTTGCTATACTTAAAAATGTGGTTTCGTAAAAAATGTTCTAAAGGAAAACGTTGTCAATGTGACGAATTTTTCGTGAGAATTGAGCATGAGTTTCTGACCCTGAGACAGAAAAATCATCGTAAATGACGAACTTTGTTTTACGATTGAAGAATCTTCGAAATTGAAGGATTCATTTCTGAGAGTGATTCCATCAAAAGCACACTCACTGTAAAACGATTCAGAAACGTTCCTGGAAAATAATAGACAGCTGATGTGCCCAATTTCAACCAGTAACATATCTTACAAAAACCAGGAACGTTTTTTGATAAAAATCAGTAACCTTCCTAAAAAAGCCCCCGTTAAAGCCAGTCGTGAACCTTCTACGAAAATTGAATAGGTTTAATGTATTTGATTGGAACCTTCTTGGTTTACTAAGAGAGCTTCAGAAGCATTAGCGCAACCATGGACAAAGCTACGCGAATAATTGCAAGCGAGAACCAAATATATTCCTTGCCTGCAATTGTTGCCTCGCAAAGCTGCAGCTATCCAGTGACTTATTTGCTCCCATTGGGAGCTTAGTCAATCCAGACGGACCATAATTTTACTAAAGCCGACACACTTCATAAACACGCTCAGTCAACCTTTAAACTGGTTGTAAAAAACATTTTTCACACCAGTGAAAAGTCTGCATTTGTACATCTTTTATCAATTCAGGGAACTTTTTTGCGAAGATACTTGATTTTGCGGGGAAATAGGTGAAAACCTCTGAAATACCGGAACGTTGCACGTAAATAACCAGTAAAGTTTCGAAATTTTTTTACAGTGCTTAAACCATCATTTAACTGCTTAAAGAACTCCTTACAGCAATAGTTAAGAAAGGATGAAGTTAAAATTAAATTGAAGAAAACAGCATTTTGAAAAGCAATCAGCTCTTTTGTTTAAACCATTCTAAACAGAAAATTATTACTTCCAAGCCTTCCATAAGCGACCTTTTTGCTGAATCTATGGATCGTCAATGAGCCACGCCAAATGCACCTGCTTCGGAAGCTCGGGGATATTAAATGTAATTTGTATGCAGGAGTTTATAGCACCCTAAACAGTCAGATACCAGCTAGGATACTATTTACCAATTAGTCCGGATACCAATTACGAAAGACTGAGATCCAAAGTGCAAATAATTGTAACGCACTTTGAAAATAAAAGATTGTAGATTTCTAACTATTTTGTTGGAGGTTAGTCTGGGCCATCTTAACCAGGAAATTATTCTTTCCTATCATACGCCATTTTTCCGCTGAACCTATGGATCGTCAATGGGCCACATTAAATGCATTTGCTTCTTCAACTCGAGGATTGTAAATGCGATTTGTATGTAGGAGTTTGCCGAACTCTACATCACCGGATACCAGCAAGAATACTATTTACCAATTAGTCCGGATATCAATTACGAAAAACTGAGGTCCAAATTGCAAACAATTGTGACGCACTTTGAAAATAAAAGATTTTAGCTTTCTAACTATTTTGTTGGAAGTTAGGATTGGCCATCTTAACCAGGAAATCCTTTCCTATCACACGCCATTTTTCTGCTGAACCTATGGATCGTCAATGGGCCACAATAAATGCATCTGCTTCGGCAACTCGAGGATTGTAAATGTGATTTGTATGTAGGAGTTTGCCGTACCCTAAATCTCCGGATACCCGAACCTAAATCAAAGTTCCTTTCGGCTTGCGACGACAGAAATGCGAGATTCTTATTAATACGCATTTTCCTGGGGAAAAGGAAAACAAAGGAGTTCTCGGGGCCCCGGTTCTCGCTGTTTTGGCCGAGGATCGTAAAAAATCGATTGCACTACCGCAGCTCTATGCTCCGTTGAAGACAGAAAGATTCTGTTTTTATAAATGCCAACGCGGATCGCTGGAGGAAGAATAGATGATCGGAGTGTTTTATTTATGCGCTTGTTTTAGTTGGCGTATTTGGAGAGCAACGCCAAAGGAAGCCATGATTCTCTGAATACGTTCCTGGTGATGCTGGAATAGAAGGCTTTAGAATAGATTTTTATATGATGGAAGTATTTTCAATAGATTGCAAAGGACACGTTATTAAATAATTTTGGTGCTTGAAGAAAATGAAAACTGCGTCTTAAGTTAGTAAGATATGAATACATAGAAGGGTGAGTGCAATAAAACGTTACTAGTTTCACGACAGAAAAGTCATTAGCGAAGAAAAAAATCCTCTATAGATATAAAGCCATTTTAGAAGAATATTGCATGGCGCGGTTGATATATTTATACATAATAGATACGTACTCGTATACTTACCAATATATATAATGAACATAATTGTTTACGAATATTTATCTTTGGCTTGCAACCTTGTTTCACTTTGTAAGAACTTACGTGTAGTGGAATCTGCTTTATATCCAAATTAACAATGAATTTTAGTATTGTTCTTAATTTAGAAATTCAAGAGGATGTCGAGAAACATAGTTGATACTTTAAAATATACTTCAAAAAAATATCCGACATTACAAAGTTATTACATTTAAATGGTATTTTAGTTGCACACGTATAATCGCATTTGAATTAATACTTTAGTACGTTTTTGAAGACTACTTGTATGGATATAATGTACAAGTTTATTTCGGGACTTCAAGAAACATCAGTACAAACTGAGCAGAAACTACACTTAGATGAGATCAGTAATCGTCTTAGTTAAAACAAAAAGACTGTAGTTTGCCTGATTGATGTACCGGTTTAAGAACAAATAAGAGGGTTTTCCTATCGAAGAGTTCTTTTACCTACAGTACGACTTTACTTAAAATAGCGAAATACCAACATACATATTTTATAGCGTAAATTTTGTTAAATCTCAGCTACTAAAATGTAGGGGAGATTGGCCCAAAGCGGGTAGGCCTTCATATGCCCCCCCCCCATGATGTGTAAGCGGTAATGCATACGTATGTCGTGTTTACATTATCACCCCCCGAGTTTTTATCAATCCCAGCGAAGCAGCAGTGAAGCGGCATGGCGCGACCAGGCTTAAAATAAAAATAAAAAATTATACATTTCTAAAAAAAAATGAAGTTTTGTAACTTATGATTAGTAGAAGACCAGCTTTTTTTTATTGTCAGAAATATTACGTTATTCTGTCATCATCCAACTACAAACTACCATAGCCATTTCGTTTTTTTTTCTTTTTAAATTTAAGGTTGTAATTGTTGAAATAAAAAACGTGACTTTGGGCAAAGCGGGTATAGGATTTAATGATATATTTATTAATAATTTCTTGACTCGTGTGCTGACTTAGATTTTCTTATTCAAAAGGATTAGTATAGCTTTAAAAAGTTAGTTTTTAGGATGGCAAGTAATTAGTCTATTAATTTAATTAGTTATTTATTTATGTTTTATAAATAAATATGCGGACTTTAAATTGGATAAGTACAACTGTTTCCCATTTTTTATATAATGGCAGGTAGCTAGTCAACTATTTTAATAATTTATAACTTAATATCTGATTGGCAAATGTACCAAAATACAATTAATTAAGTTTACCCGCTTTGGGCTGCGTGGTAGGGCAAAGTGGGTTTTTCAAATGTTTGTAAAAATTGAAAATAAATAAATAAATGTTAGGTTTGAAATAATGCAAAAATCACTTTTTATTTTGAAGTTTAAGAGCCCTGCTAGGAAATAAAGCTGAAATTGCTGCGATGTTCTTCAAAAATCTACCCGCCTTGGGCCACCCTCCCCTACTTTGGAGACATTGGGAACAACTTAAGCAATTAAGTAGACGTAATTGTCCTTAAATTAAATATATTTCCTCTATTATCCAAACATGTTCATTTCTACTTACTCACTTCGTTTCAGCAGTAAAGAAATTATTCATAAATCATAGACACTTACCTAAAAGAAGAAAAAAACATTTTAGTACATTGCTACATTATTCACATCTACTACATTAATATAATTTATCATTAACAATCACTTAAATTGTCACTGATATCCTAACAAAAAATTTTAATTACTCAGGAAGTTTAGCTATCAATCACATCGAGTTTTTGGGATTGGTTTCGTCCAGTTTAACTAACTTCATAGAACTATCACGACAACTGGTTAAAAGGCTGGGTTGTGAAGATAATCATGACATAACATATTTCACTTTCATTTCTTAACGTGATATTGAGGACTTAAGATTTAAGACCAAATAAATGGTGATCAATTACAATTAATATGGGGACAATACGAGTTCATTAATAGCGATTTACCACACGTTCTGGCACTTTTGACACTAATTTACTGATACAAAAAAAAAAAAAACGTTGCACATGCGCATTATGTAATATTCGTATTGTGGAAAACCGAAAAAAATGAAACGAGAGACGAGAGAAGTTTTGACAATTTCATTTATGCAAAAAAAAAAAAAAAATCTAACTTGTCCATTACTTGAAGCAGTTTCAGACTCTTGCGGACTCTAATATGCTTGTCTACTGGACAAGTTAGAATTAGTTTTTGACGTTTTATTTCGGAATAAATTCAGATGTCTCATTCCTCCCGGTTCCTTTCTATTGCTTTCTCTCTACTGTTGAAGAGCTGCTTTGAAACTGAAAAAATAATTATAAAATAGCGAGTAATTTGAATTCAAAAGAAAATCTACCACTTAAATAAAAAAAATCAGCTCAAAATGAATAAAAAACAACTTTTTTAACTAAAAAAGACCGATCCTTCAAAAAGACAATTATCTGGTGTATTATATATCTTGCAAAATTTAAACGCAAAAAAAGGTCATCAGCTAAAGCTATTTAACATTCTAATATTCTAGACTCAGTACACCAGTCAGGGAAAAAAACCAAGAGAATAATAACAATATTATATACATGAAGAAAGTCATTACCCTCCGAAAATGATAAGGAATCTAAAGAATAACCCGAAGAAACTTCAATGTTCATACAAGTGATAACCATTGAAGAATTGTTATTATCAAATTATATTTTAACATATTAATTTTGTTCTGCTGTCAAAGAGCTACGTTAAAACTGAAATAATATTACCTATAAAATCACGGGTATGTTGCACACAAAAAGTAGAAAATAAACGTTTTAAATAAGGAATTTTAACTCAACATGAATAAACATTAATTTTGAGTAAGAAAAAATGTTCGCCTTCAAAGATAATCGACTGAAATTGCAAAACTTAAGCAAATGCATCAACTGCCGCTGCACACCAAAAAGTAGAACATAAGCTTTTAAAATAAGAATTTTAACTCAACGGGAATAAACAAACAATAATTTTGACTAAGAAAAAATATTCGCCCTTAAAGAAAATTGACTGAAATTGCAAAACTTAAGCAAATTCATCAACTGCCGCTACTCAACATTCTAATACTCACGGCTCGGTACACCAGTCAGAAAAAAACAACCAGAGAATAATATCATATAAATAAATAAAGTGTCATTTTCCTATGAAAATGGCAACGAATCTAAGGAATAAACCGAAATAACGTCAACATCCATAGACGGGATAACCATTGGAGTAATGCTACCGTTCATGCATAACATGATAGAATTTCATCTTTTTCTTCTATTTTCCTTCTTTGGAGTAAGAAAAAAAAAATAAACAGAGATGTATTTTCAGATGCGACCCTTTTATTTTTGTCGTAGTTTCTCCGGAATAAATCACATTAACTGCTCACAAAATAGATATCGGGATATGTATGCGGTACCTAAAGGCAACCAGACTGCAAAACATGGTGAAACTGAATCTTAAAGAATGAAAAGAAGAAGAAAAATGAGGCAGTGATCTATTTTATTCTGAAATACCGTAGTTTTGCTAGGAAAAAAATATAAATAAAATTATAGAGAAATATTTGCTTAATGTCGAATGCAATCAGAGTTTCTTCTATGCTCTCTTATCTCAGAATTGCAAAAATATACTTTTCAATGCCATATTTTTTAAAAGCACGCTTGAAAATATTTAAACTAATATTTTAGATACGAAATATATCTACTATGAGATGATACTGTTATGCTTTTCAGAGATGAATTTATTTCATCGCAAAAGATATATAAAAATGATTACCTGTTATTAGTTTGTAAATGTAAAGATATTTGCATTTTATCTGATTTTCTTTTTCTAGCATTTTATTTTGCATCTAAATATGTTTAAAAAATTGCGAAAATATAGCTGAATCGTTATACTTTGGTTGCCTTCAAAGCCTAAATAAAAAATTATTCGTGACGAGAATAGATTCGTGACAAGATCGCAACCTTTTTCAAAAATGGTAAAATAAATCGTATTCTAGGTTGTAATCCAGAATGATATTTGAATAAATGATTTTTTTCCCTTTTCTTTCTTTTTATTTCATTTGTTGAATTAATTGGTAGAGTTTGAAGGAATTAAAAAAAATCCACTGTACTTTAAAAACACATAAGCGTAGTTTTCTAAATTTTTGAATCAAGTTTTTTCACATTAAAATATGTTTTCATTCGCCTTATAACTTTGTTTTCTCTTTTGAAAAAAAAAAAAAAACTATTTAGAAACTAATTCTGAATTTTGGTTATACTATATCGTCTAACTATTCTAAAAATATTAAAAAATATATATATATATGTGCATGCATGTCTTAAGCAAATGTTATGAAAACCATACTCTCTTTCTTTTAAAAGTAATTTAGGGTCGTACATTCGTGATAGTAAAGATATCAATGTATTGCTTACTTAACGTACTCTGATGTGCTAAGCAAAAAAGTCGCATCTGCATTTTTTATCAAAATTATTCTATGATCACCAAGTGATTCTCTGTCACATATTTAACTTAAATACAATGTTTTATGGCCATTGGTGCAAATTCTGAAAAAATTGCATCCGTATCAAATATATAGAGGCACGCAACCTGACTTGGTACTGAGTTTGCTGTCTTTCTAGACCCATGAATAAAAAAATTCAATGTCAACGCCTCTAATACCGTCGAGTCGTCCCACTAAGTGTACATATTACGCTGATTTCTGATTTATGCTAGAAGCATAATATAATTTATCACTTTGAAGTCCTCTTCTTTACTAATAATAAAGCTGAAAGTCTGTCTGTCAGGATCTCTGTCAGGATCTGTGTGACGCGCATAGCGCCTAGACCGGTCGGCCGATTTTCATCAAATTTGGCACAAAGTTAGTTTGTAGCATGGGGGTGTGCACCTCGAAGCAATTTTTCGAAAATTCGATGTGGTTCTTTTTCTATTCTTATTTTAAGAACATTTTCCTGAGCAAAATTATCATAAGATGGACGAGTAAATTACGAAATTATCATAACGTGGAACCGTAACATGGGCACAAGCCAATTGGCGAGAAAATTAACCATACATTATTTGTAAATATACTGTCGAACCAAAAGACCTTTTAATTTTCTATTACGGGCAAAGTCGTGAGGGTACCAATAGTAAGACATATAACAGTCCGAAATTAAACTTATCACAATATTGTTATCAAGCTGATCTTTTCATATTGCATAAGTTATTACAGTAGACTGATTGGAGTGAAAACAGAAAGTGAGAATAACATAAAAGGCATTCATAAGGGGTTTTAGTCTGATTTTCCTTAAAAAAAAATCAATGATTCAAAAATGAATTTAAAAATGAAACTGTACGTTGAAAACTTGGTTTATCCCCGGTTTTTCCGACATTTAAAAGTTCCCCTTCGTTCAAATATAGAAGCAATTTTCAACCGACATACCTTGACTGGCGATTTTGCAGTTTTAGCATTTGCGTTATAATGAAGCTAAAACAAATCAAAAACTGGTGCAGTATTTATTTCCTCCACTTTGTTCAGCACGTTGATATTTTAAAAAAAGACTGGATTGTTTTTAAACAGAAACAAAAATACTTCACTTTTCCTTATAACTAATGAAACTATAACTAAGAAATGTCAGCTAAGTATATAAATGCATAGAACCGTGAAATAAGCAGATAAATTAGAAATTGAAATCTTGGAAGGTTAAAAATTAATGTGATAAACAATTTTTTTTCAAATGCACATTTTCCATTTTCTTTAAAAAAAATACATTAACAATTCAATATCACTCTTAAATTTTTATTCCTGAAATAATCTTTCGTTATTTAAGTCCTTACGAAATGCACTAAATTAAGTTTTTTATTAATATTTTAAACGGCTCTTGTGTGGTACAATAACGGAATTAAGAAATCACTATCAAAATAACAGAAAAAGAAATATTACGTTAAATTTAAAAGAAGCCTTCGAAAAAAAATATTTTTACGTTTTTCGTTAATCGAGTAAATGGGATGGGAAAATTGTTAAACAACAAAAATTATTCTTTCATCTAACAAAAAGACTTGGTTTTTACTTTCAAGTACTTAAAATTAAAAATGTTTAATACGATGTTTTTCCTGGAATTTCTTTTAATAAAAGACTTAAATCGGCCACGCTCAAAATCAATTAACTGAAAATTTCCTTTTTGTATAAAAGTGAAAAAAGAGAAAGTGAAGGATGTGTGTGTGTGTGTCAGTAATTCATGTCGCATTTAGCTATTTATCTTTAACAAATCTCTAATACATGTTTTATTATCAGTTGAAATTCCTAAAACTGTCTAAATCGCATAAAACTTAATAAATGCATATTAAAGTAAATTTTCAGCTTATAATTTGACACTGTTTAATAATAGCAAAATAACAATATTAATAATAAATAAAAAAAATAAATGAATGAAAAGCAATTTTGGCAGACGACAGAGAAAATTTTTAGCAATGCTCTCTATAGTTCTATACGTGGAATAAATTATTAACTGGCGCGTTAATTGCTCCGGTTGCCTATTTTAGCAATGAAGATGATTTTACTTAATATTTTTGGTTAAATAGTTTAAGAAGGTTATGAAATTATTATTAGTATTATTATAATAATTAGATTTACACATTTAGATTACGCACTTATTTCATCAAAAGCGCGAAAATGTAAGAATCGCGAAAAGTATGAGCTTTATAAATAGAACCAACTTTCGGTTTGTTCATACAAAATACGCGAAATTTTCAAATCACCGATACTTTCAGTTTTGCGAAAATTACTGCTAGCAAAAATAAGTGATTTTACAATATTCTTGAAAAAAACTATTGAAAGCATTGAAAAGGGTTTTTTCTAATACCAGACTCTTTGTTAGCTGTTGAAATTACGCATTTGATTACATTTTTAAATGAATAGATTCGCCTAAATGATCTGATTTAAATCGTAATAATTAAATAAGTAACTATATAGAAAAATGCACCTTAAATGCAGTTTAACTATTCACAGGTTTACTCATTTGCATTTGATTGCTTATTGCTGTGATCGGATGCTCTGTCGACAATAAAAACATTGAAATACAGTGCCGTGCCAGGACAATGACACATGCGAATTCCTGTTCCAGAATTATCAAAAGAACCACAAAAATGCGCCTTGCCAGAACATGAAGTCTCGACTGCAAGTCGAGGTAGAAATTCTAAGAATAGCAACTTTATTCCACATGGGGGCTTCCGAAGGGTAATACCAGAAAGTCAACGTCGTCAGCTTCCATAAATACATTAGAAGATATGGGTGCTCCGCAGTTGTGTGTTGGATTTAGAACATAATGTCAACCATCTACAGATCGTCTGCTCCTTGGGGTGTAGGGATTGTTGAAGGGTGCATCTGATGAATAGTTCAGCGATTTGTCTCTGCTATGAGAACTATTACGTGGTACCAGGTGCAAAGACATCATTTTAGAGGTTGACGAACTCTTAGATGCAATTGCAATAGGATGTGGCACCACATTCTATCCAATGGATTGCATATGGGTCTTCATTCAAATGTTTCAAAAGAAAGTTTGTTTGCTTTAGAACAAAGATAGAACCGCTTCTGTTTGGAAATGAAACAGTTTTAAGCAGAGTTTGTATTTTACAGGTTTGTGCAGACACCAGAAATGTAGTTGGACTATACAGATAAGCTGCTACGGAATCAAAAGCCGAAACGTCCCTAGATTTAAGAGAAAAAAAAACCACTGTTGGTTCTGTTATTGTTTTTAAGTATCCATATAGGTACTGAGTTGCTCTTAGAAACTGACATCGCAATAACTGATAGCTTTAAAAATACTGCAGCCCTCTTATAAGGAAACTTTTAGTTTTTATCATGCGTTTTACTTGAAAGAGAACAATAAAAAAAACCTCACTGACTACAAATATAAAAATTCTTCGAATAAAAGCTTTTTTTTTTTACAAAAAGAAGAAATGAACCATTTTGACATTGCATCGGATATTTTTTTTCATTAAGGCAAGGAATTATTAATTTACTAGGCTATAAAATGCAGTAATTGAAAATAATAATTTTGTAATCCTTTTGGCACAGTACTTACTGTGACTAAACTATGATTAATTGAAATATATTTTACTAAAACATTTTTAAGCAGAAGTTTGTAACAATTGTGGTTATACAAAAAATCAACGCCTCAAGAAAAAAAACCCAAAAAACACAGACATCCTCATCAAATTGTTTATCAAAATGAAGAACAAACACCAACATGGAATCAGTAATGAAGATTACTTTGCAAATTTGCAGTGTTCGTTAAATGGTATATCACTTTTTCTGCCATTTAGCAGTGTAAACAGGGAGCCTTTCTGAAAATTTGAAACAAATATTTGCTTACATCGCAAATTTACGTGCAACCATTAAATAATTTTCAATAATATCAAAGCATTCCACAACAAAAAAATTGCTACTGATACGCTCTGGAGACAATCAGATAAACATAAATAAAGAAAACAAATTAAAATAAGAATACTGTATGATAATTTGAATATAAATTTAAAACTCAAAATTAAAAACAAAATCAGCAGAAAAATATGGCAATTGAATGTATTTCACAACAACTCAACAAACAAACAAAATGATAATTAGAAGATCATAATAGAAACTTTCCAATTGCAGTGCTACATTTGATATTCTAACAATCCCTTTTCATTTCCATACAATCCACGGTTTGGGCCAAAAATGCCAAAAGACTTGAGCACTTCAATACATCAAAGCTTCTTAAGAGTGACTTCTCACTCTGAATTCTTTTCATTGCAAAGAATTCAGATGGACAGACCGAGATTTTTCAAAAAGACCACGTAGGGAAAAGGGGAAAATAATCTTGCATGGTGGCCATAACAGCAGAGGCACGAGGCACGTGCAAAAGGCTGCGATGCTTGAATAATTGATCAAAGAATCGTAAATTTCCCTGAGCAGGGCTCTGCTCCGACCAAGGAGCTTATACGTGACCTTCACTCCCTAGTAGCCCCTGCTAGAAAATCCAAATTTATTGTGTAAATCAGAGAAAGAGTGAGGCCTACAAGACGCTGCTTCGCGAAGATGGGCCTGGAGAATTCTTTATTTTATGGCGGTGCTCCTTGTTGAGTCGTTAATTAAATGCTATCGGTTTGTTGCGTTAGAGAAAATGAAATTTGGTGTCGTTCTTGGTAATTAAACCTTAGTAACTGCATCGGACGCATGTGAAAGAGCCTAAGAGGAGTGCAGAAGACCAGTAGGTAAGAGCTTATTTCGTTTTTAAAAAAATAGCGCCTAATAATAATAAACCTTCATATGTCAAGCCTAATATGTGAAACATGATTATCTTTAAGCTTTTTACGTGACTCTGAAGTAAAGTCTGATATATTCAGTGCAATCACTACGAGGGGGGGGGGAGAGTGGTGGTCCTTCCCGGGTGTCATCCATTTAGGGGTTGACATCCAAAGTGGAATTGCATGTTTCTGAAAAATATGAATCTAAAATGCATGTTTAAGACTACAAATTTGAACAAATTTCGGGGACCCCCCCCAGGACCCCCCTCTTTTCCACCACTGGTTTATATTGTCAGTATTTGTACTGAAAATTGTACGAGTTTTATGCTTACATAGATCACTAATTTTTTTTTTTTTTGCGTTTGTGGGTGCGGGGGGGGGGGGGTAACACCACAAATTGCCAACCCCGGAGTCACCCATGCTAGGTACTCCTATATATATATATATATATATATATATATATATATATATATATATATATATATATATATATATATATATATATATGCTCTAAAATATTAAGTAGTTTAAACTTTAGCCGTTGTATAACCTGTTTAATGTATTGATGTAAACTTCTACGACTATAATATCAAAAAAATAATTATGTAGCCAAAAAATTTGTTAGTTATGAACAAATTTTCATGTGCTTAAACGAGAAATTCTACACTATCCAGAAATTAAGGCTCAAATCAGGAATATTACCGCTTTCATCAAAACATTATTTGCACAACTGAATGTCCTTTAACAAATTTCTATTTCATCAAAACAAACAAAGAGCAGCAAATACCAATATGTTGCAAAAAAAAATTTCTAAACCAAACTTTTTTTAAAAATGAACTACACAGCCTTATTTAAGAAACGAAATATATTTTATTAATTTTGACACTCTTTTTAAGTGTGTTCATATTAAAATGGTTTGGAAATGTTATGACATAAAATGGCGGCACGATTAAATATTTAAATAAAAATCATTTTATTAAAATTAAAAGTAACTTTCTCACAACAATTCAAGCAACATTAACATTTAAATTATTTTTTAATTATACCATTGAAAACATTCATTTATTTTAAAATTATTTTTGACATCACAAACTCTCCCTATTTTCTTTTTTTTAATGTACTTTAAGAACTATGAAAATATGGTACATGACTTTGGTCTTTAATTTCGTTCTCAAAATCTGCATGCGTGATTGCTACACATTCAATTTCAGGTGCTTCCAAATGCACTGCACATTTCGGATAAATCTACACTGTCCCTAATTTTAATGACTGTCCTCTTTTTGATCAAAATGTGAATCTTTCAAACGTAGCTATGTCAAAACCTTTGAATCCTCTATGAAGCAAGTGAAAACAACCTCTTTAGTATTCAAGTCCCACATCATCTTCGTATTTTATTGTGCAAGAAGGAAAAATGATCAAAACCTGAGTAAAAACCAAAATTGGTGACTGGAGAAGAAAAGAAAAGAAGAAGAAAAAAAAAAGGATGGGGAGGGGTGGAAGAATCACTCTATTTTTGTTTCAGCGCATCTTTCCATATGCAAGCTTCCGCCGCGTGTTGAAGGAAAAGGAGTGGCAGAAGAAAAAATAAAACGAATGCCTATATCTTTCCTAGCCCACCCCATTTTGTTGCAAGAACTCTGTTATTCAAGCCAAGATAAGATGTTAGTTGGAATTCTTTGATGAGGATGCATTTTGGTGGTTGAGATTTTTTTTACCCAGTTTTTATAACTCTAGTTAGATTGAAGAATAAGACTTGAGTGCAGTGTTAGGGTGATAAACAACCCCACATGTCAGAAAAAAGAACCAGCTAGTAATGTTCGATGCCTTCCGCGGGAGTTTATTAACTTCTGAAGCCCCCCTCCGCACTTTTCTGTATGATTTTTAGAGGGCTCGCCTGCTCAGAAAGGAACATTCAGTGTTCCAAGAACGATTTTTCTTCGACGATCGTTTGTTGGAGGAATGTGATTTGTTTACTCAATTTTTGCCAGAGCAAGACTGGCAGAAATATAAAAGAGAAATGGAAAAATTTTGAGAAAAAGGAATTGGCGGCGGAAAAGCTTTTAGAATATTAATGAAGCGCGGGGTGAAGATTTATTTTGGTTGGACGAATGGTGCTCAGGAAAGCAATTGCTCAAATCTAATCATCAGATTAGTATTTTTTGTAGACAAGAGGAGGATTTTTGTCATGTAGATATGTCACAAACTGTGATATCAATCATGCAAACAAAAATAAAATAAAATAAAATAGAAAAATTTAATAATTTTAAATCTAAATCTTTAAGTTAAGGCATTCTTGTTTTTCGAATCAATTCCAATATGCAAAGAAAAATGTTAGCACAATACAATGTATAAAATTTTAAAGTTTGTTTTTAACCAGCGTTTCTGCCCAAGACTTGGCAGTAAGATTAAAGAGGTTGATTAAAAAAAACACATTAGTCCCAACCCTATTAAAAGTAAGTAATTATGTGTTTTAATGTATTAAACACAGAATTTTACTGTGGAAAAAAAATCGTTATAAGTAAATGCCTCATGAATACTAAAATAAAATGCGTATGCTAAGATCTCATTTTAGACTGCTGATACATACAGTTCACGTGCTTATGGTCTCTACATTAAAATGTTTAATAAGTATAAATAATCATTTGTCTATAGCTAGTATTAAGCATAATAAATATATATGATGACATTTTCAAATCTTTTATTATTATTATTTTCATTATTGTTATTTGGAGTTTAAAACATGAAATTACAATACAAGAAAAAAAAAACTGAATGGATTAAAAGAACAGTATAAAAACTTCTCAGAGTGAGAAGAAATGTCTAATTTAGGTACCCAATTTTCCCAGCTTGCTGCGAGGCCTTGTAGGAAAGATAGTTTTACACAGATTGCAGACATAATTCATTCGAGTCGTTTTATACATGGGAATCTTATGGGGAATCGGATTTGAGAAACTCATTTATGGCACCAAATTTGTCGAGATAATTCCAAGTTGTCGCTAAATGATTGCCATCTTACGACACATCACACCTATTTCATTTCTTCAGTTCCTTATTGAAATTTTACTTGAATGCAAAACGTATAACCTTTGTAAAATTAAGTATAATTTCAAAAAGTAGAAGCTAAGGAAATGTATCAATATTAGTGAGACAAGAATTCATGACAAAGAATTTCGACGGGATATCATCTGCGAACGTCTGAAAAAGAGGGCTTTACTAAAATAATACATTTTATTTTTAAAATGTGTCGCATTTTCTATCAATGAAATCAGTACCATGCTTGGTATTCCAGAATAAGGCATTCTACACTACAAAGTTACACACATAATTTCAATAGTTTTGTTTTGTTATATGATATAAAATTACCTAAAATATAAATCTATAAATTGATTTTGTTTAAAAAGTTGAAACGTAACCATCATGCATTATTATTTGTGTTTAAACAATTTGAGACATGTGTAATTAATTTTAGTAAATTTGAGGTAAAATACTTTAGCTTAGTCAAATAATAATTAAAAACTTACTTATTTTGGCATTGCATAATCAATTCATGTTTTATGTCCAAAGAAACTAATGCCAACTTAGCCATTAGTCGCTTTACTTAAAGATTTTATCGTGCAAGTTAAATAACCCTGAATGGGATTTTTTTCCTCATCGCCGAGTTTTAGTGACAAAAAATGGGTAATTCATGGTTCAGAAATTAGATAATTTATTTTCGTGGAAGAATTATGAACAATGTCCCAAATTAGTAGTCACACGCTATTCCGAATAATATTACATTGTACCTTAGGTGTTTAATGCAGCACTTACTTGAAAATTAAAAAGCAAGTTTCGTTGAAACAAATTCATCTACAAAAGTAATAATCTAACAAGTAACAAAAATCTATTTAACAAGTAACAAAAATGAAACCACAGATAAGACAGCAAAAAGCAAATTAATGTGAGTTACTCTTTAAAAGTTTTGACTAAAACTTGTACGAAGTTCAAACTTTATGTAGGCTTTTCTTTGGAAAGTTTTCTAACTAATGCTGTATAGCAGCACCTACCAGGGATGCCACTAGCACAATCTCTTGCTCTAACTGGTATATAAGAGTTTCTCCTACCATTTGTGTTTGATCATTTTTTTTACACCGTTTTGCACTTATGGTCGGAGCCAACCTAACCTGGCGGCGTCGTAATGCTGTCATTAGGATCCGCGTAGTCTTCACAACGCTTCTAGGTTAAGTTTGCCCTAAACTATAGGTGCTTAATGTCGTGATGAAAAATTATTAGTAAGCGAAAAATGTTTCAGTTTGTAGCTTTAAGCTAAATTGATCCATATATTGAGAGTTTGCAGCCATAAACTTTTCAAAAATGCGATGTTTTAAATTATATCTACATAAAAACTTAAGTTAATTTGTGGATGTGTGTGCATGTTCTTTATACACAATTACAAATAAAGTCGCAGTTTTCCAAATTTGGAACAGGGGTCTTTTGATGCTCAGGAATTAACATCGGGTAGTTTTGTTCCCCTATGGGGGGAAAACCCCTAATAGTGGGAGGAAGGGGGGGAGGCAATGCTAATGCAGTTTACGTTGAATCTTTGCCAAATTTGGCCCAAAGGTCTCTCTGAAGCTCAAGTATTCATATAGGGTTTTTCCGCTCCGAGGGAATTTTCACCGGACAATCTTCTATTAATAACGATGACTGAATCATTGGAGTTTAAAATAATCCAAAGATGTCTAAATGAACATTTTGAGTCATGAAATTGCTCTTTTCTATACGTTAACAGGAAATTGTACACTTTTTTTTTTTGAAATTTTATTTAAACCTGATTGCTGAATATGCGTCACTTGACACAAGTTTTATTTTCGAGGTAGACCGTGCAACGCCGGGAAAAGCAGTTAGTACTTGATAGAAATAACTACATATGTAACATGTATTGTATGAACATTTTTATCAATCACAACGTATTTCTGTCGTAAAAAGCCTTAAAAAATACAGCTAGAACTTTAACTCACATTCGGGTATTTTTAGATCAGTTGAAAAAGAAAAAAAAAATAACTTCATGCACTTAGACAACAACAAAAGCATAACCTAACGAATTAGAAATCCACAGTATTTTTTCCCTAAACTCTTGAAGGAGTTTTATTCTTTCCACACATTATGCAAAGGATTTAGAAGAGGAATGATGATTTATAAGCACCTGTCAATTTCGGGGGAAGACATTGCCACTACTTCTGAGGAAAATATCCAAGACGTTACGCCATGATAGATTGGCTTTCCGTCATTCTTTGTAAAACACGGAGACAATGTCTATAATTTCTCAGAAAAGGCTTTAAATCTACATATCTTTCCGCCTGCATATACATAGATCGCACATAATCGGTTTTTGCCATTTCGGGGAGAAATAAATTGGAAATCTGGAAATCAGAGATGGTGCTGTACTCGATGATTTAATGGTGTCGTGAATTTGGGACTCTGCTTTTAAGAATTTGATATATTTCTGCCTTTCCTGTTTAAGATTAAATGCCATCATTTCATAAATAAACTGCATTTGGGATACACTTGAAAACATACCATTGAATTTGGAGGTAGTTTGGAGAGCAAGCGTTTATTTTTAAAGTAATGTGCGACAGGTTTGCTTTTGTATTTAAAGTAACTTATCCAGACTTTATTATCTAACTTTGCTTTTATCGAAAGAAAAGTTAGATAATTTAGGTTCCACTGTTAAGGTTTGTTGACAGTTTGGTTTTGTTTTAAGTTTTGATCAAAATATTCAAACCTAACTTATTTTGTTGTAATATCTATAAAGCTTCATTCAAAAAAATATTTTGATACAGGGGAGAGCATTGTTCCTTAGGACATTTATACCTTGGGATACTGCTGATTTCTAAGAATCTATTTTTAGTAGTGATGTTTTTGTAATCTCTTATAGTAACCTTCACTACTAAACGGTGCCATAGTAAAAATCAGCATCAAATGAGTAAAATTGACGATTTTGTGTCAGAAAGAAAATTTCATGACTCCAAAGTAAATACTTTCTTCATTTTTATTTCATTTTCTGTCTTTGTATTTGTAAAACTAATCAACTAATTTTATTTTGTCATAAAAGAGATATTTTTAAATAATTTGCTTATGAGAAAATAATGATAGTGCATCTAGATTTACCACCATTTTGTTTTTTCTTAAACCACGTAGTGATTGCACCTTGGGACAGCCAAACATTTTGTACCTTAGGACACGTTCCAAGGTGCAACATATGCATGGTTCTTAATAATTAATATATATTTAGGAACTTGGAATAATGTTCTAATATAAAGTCTTTTAAACACATTTAATGTTAAATAATAATTAATTTTATTAATTATTCATTATTTAATTCACTAGCATGAATTATTATTCCAAGTATATGGCTGTTTCCTGAATCATAAACACTTTCCCATAGTACAACAGGATGTCTCCCAAGATACAATAGGGTGCTGTACCTTGGGACAGCTTGGAACTTTCATTTTAAATGACTGGCAATATTTTGTTTTCAAACTGTCTCAATTTTAAACAAATATATTGCATAGACATATGTTGGGATATTTTAATGTGAACTTTTAGATTTTAAATTTGATTTAAATAGTTGACGTTAATAATTAAAATATGAAAGGTGTCCCAAGGTAACCCCCCCCCCCTATACTGCGCCTACTGTCATTTCACATTAATTTCACAGGGATATGCTTTAATTATACTTCTAGACCTTTGAAACACAGTAAAAAGAAGCAAGACGTATATTTACAAGGATGGATGTTTACCTGCAATTCTACGAAGCAGGAAGAGATATTTTGCGTTTAAGAAAACCTAAACATATATAAACCATCTGAAAGTTAAAGCAGTACGTATGTAAATATGTTTTGTTCACTTGATGATAGTTTTTCATTCTAGTTTAGTCGAACTGACAAGATATTTTACTGCAAAAAATATTTTAACTTAAGTAGCATGTATAGAAATTGTAATGCAATGTTAAAAAACTTCTTATGGAACGATTTAAAATCCAAAACTGGGTAATAATTAAAGTCTCAACATCATTCACAGTAGATATTAGTCTAATGTGTGACATATCATTGGTCTAATGTGTAACATATCATTTATGTGTCTACAGAATATGTATACTATAGAATCATAGTGAAAATTGCGCAAATTATTGCAATAAAAGTCAAATAAATGGCTAGTACGGAAGGTATCAAGGGCTAAAAAAAATTCAAATACACAATTATGATTTTTACAGAAACTCAAGTATTACCGCTAAAATTATTTTTCGGAATTTTAATTGAACTGAGTCAGATGAAACATCAGCGAGAAACATCCCAGACAGACCAAGCCATAGAAGCCAGGTTGCTTTGTGCCCTGTAAATGCCCGAGACATGTCAAGTGAAACATCAGCCAGAAACATGCTGGATGAACCAAGCCCTACTACACAAGCCATAAGCAAAAAAGTGCTAGTTTCCTTCACGGGTACTTTGTGTCTTGAAAAAGACCGAGACAAGTCAGGTGATACATCAGCTAGAAGCATCCTAGATGTACCAAGCCATGCAAACCTGGCATGTGTCAGGTTGCTTTGTGCCCTGAAAAAGCCCCATACATGCCATACATGTCAAATTAAACCTCAGCCAGAAACACCCTGGATGAGTCACATCCTACAAGCCCGGAAAATAGTTATGCTTCTTAAGTAAGTTGATGAATTAATAAAAGATATTTTTCTCAAATAGGCACATAGTTTCAAACTTTATTTTAGGACAACTGCAATGGCTGAATTTGAACCAGTATCCTTTATTACAACAGGTAATCATTACGACTTGGTGCCATTTAAGTTCTTCCTCAAGACAACTACTGAGATAAGTGTCTGTAACTCACCGCTGCAACTCAGGAGGTATGACCATAAAGATAACATAAACTCTGCCACCAGGGCTTGAACATGATGATGCTTAAAAGGTTTACCCAACGACGAAAATACCGTCTTTTCAAAACAGGAACGAGCATTCACTTTGCTGAACACACCTTTGAGTCTTCATCACAACTGTGGAAGCTAGCGGTGAGGTACAAAGAAAGGGGGTTTATTTTTGGGGAAAGGGGAGTGAACGCAAACGATCTTCTCTTCCATCCAACAAACTTAGGGATTCCGTAAGAGTTTGATGGGTTGCACTGCAGCATTAAGAAAAAGACGCAGCAAAGAAAAATAATTCATCAAAGGGATTATGCGCAAGGAGAAAAATGTTTGTCATTTTCCTTTTCATTATCTACTTTAGAGTGGGTGTTTCATTGAAAAGACAGAATAATTCCTTGGTAACTCAGCAAGTTGGTTGTTGCAAGAAAGTTTTTGTTGCTATGAGAAGTGAAACCAAAGTAGGTGTTAACTTAATTAAAATACGATTTGCAATTGATGATTCAAGAAGGCGATATCTGGAGAGAAATAAAGAAAAATGGAGCGTTATAATGACCGTAAAGCGCTAAAGAATTCAAGATAAAATGAGACATAGGAAGTGTGGATAAAAATAATTGTATATTAGGAAATCTCAATTTATTGCAAACAAACTTAAGTAATTAGGAATTGTAAAAACTTAAAAAAGAACAAATATGAGTTACTCAGGAAGTGAGAACAATTATTTTTCGACTGATGGAGACTCCCATGCTTTCAAGTAAAAAGAACAGAAGATCGAGCATGTGAAATTATTAAGGCCTATAAAAATTATTGTTTATTTATCTTAAAATGTATTATACTAAACATATAAAGAATTAAATCTTTATAATAGTCATAATGTATTTTGGTATTCTCTTATTGGTTAAACATGCTGCTATAATTAGTCAATAAAAAAAGCAACGCAATAACAATAAGCAGCAATGTGGACAAATGGCATTATTGTTTCAGTATACACATTTGTTTCGGAGCTAATGACATTATTAAAATGAAAAAGCTATGACCTTGGGATCGTACGAAATGTAAGAATTACAAAAACCTACCCGAGGTGTTATGAATACTTGTCCGGTTATTGGGATGGTTACCTGATTAATTATTTCTTCACAAATGTTAAGCTTTTTTTTTATCAGGATAAATCATAAACCGCAGTACTGCTATCGTTATACGTTTTTGTACATCATCAAGTACAAAATAAATGTACAAGAACAATGTACAAAAGTATCATCATTTTGAACATTATTCATGATAAATTCTTATACATTTCTAGCAGTACAGCAAATTTTTAAAAATTTACTGTGGAGTGGCAGTACTTTGCTCGTACTTGTAATAATATACCAACCGTTTTTCCATTTTTCAAACGTGAAAGGAAGGAAAATATGTATTAAATATATTTAAACGCAAAACACGCGTATTGAAAGAGTTAAACCACATACTGTAAGCGTTAAATAACTGAGCTTGAGTTGTGTAACTGTAATTGACGTTCCAAACTTTGTAATGACTGCTTTAACTTAGATCTTTGGAAAACGCTTGGAAACCGCTTTTTGATGACGTAGTAAAATCACTAACGTGCCAAATCAAGCTGAGTATTCCCGAAAAAATACATTTCCCCCCTTTTTTTCGGGGAAAAAATGCATTAAAAAGATAGCTCCAATTGATAGAGGGAAAATTGGGGAAGCGAAGGACGGTTTCCGGTAGCTAACTGCACTTTGCGCCAGTTTTTTAATTTATTCACACATTTTCCCACGTCCCCCCTGTATTTAGTTTCCTTTCGGTGGGGGAATTGCAAAACTGGTGACATTTTAGTGCGATAATACGTAAGGGAGTGGGGAGGGATTCTGAGGCAAAAACGCAATCTAGCAGGGCCTGACGATCGTATTAAACGATGCTTTTTTCTATAGTTTAAATCTGATAAGATGGGAGATAACAAATGGTCTGCGCTAACGAAAAATCGATGGAAATATCATTACCCTGTGCTCGTCATACATATGTAAAGAAGTTAGAGTGGTATGCTTTCTTTAGTGTGTTCCGAACGTGGTCTTGAAATTCATGATTTTCTTGATTGGCAGCTCACAGAGTGTCAACAAGACGCTTGTAGATGTAATAAAAAAATCAACTTAAGAGACAGCGTTTTTAAATTTTTAATGCAAATTTAAAAAACTGTTTTTGATACATGTTTTTTTTCTTTTATCAATCGCTTTTTTTAAAAAACAAATTAGCACTGATTTACAGATGCAGAAATAACTATGTTGTTTCGCTTTTATGAAATTCTTATTGATTGCTCAACAGATATGAAATTTAATACAATTCATATTGTACAATCAACATTTATTTTTTTTCAATTCAATTCGTTTTTTTAACTAATATTTTAAACTTTAATTTTATTTTAAGCATTGAGAAAAAGTCTTATGCTTTTGAGAGTAACTGTTTGATTCAAATATATTCACTGATTATATCGTTATATTACTTTAATAAATTATTTAAATATATTACTCCAATACTGATGAGTGTCGAAGACTATTAAAAGTTCAATTGCATAACTTAAAAAGCAGGACTTTTTGTTTACATGACAAAATAGGCAGATAAGGTTTACAGAGAACTCATCTAAATTTACTTCACGCCGAATTCTTATTTGAATTAAATAAGTATGTCACTGTTTGCACTTCATTTCTATAACTTAAACGTTTCGAAAAATCCCGTTGCTATCAGAATTTTTCACTGACAACAGAAGAAGTTTTTATCTGGTGCTTAATATTTAATTAAAATTATTTAATGCTAAACGTTTTGTTGCGGTGTGCCCTCTGGTGGAGATTTATCTTTAGGATGTTTTGTGTATACATTGTATATTGTATATGTATAGAACATATATTTTGCTGGTACAAAATTATTTTTAATGCAGATGTATATAAACACACTAATAACTAAACTTTGAAACTATTTCTCAGAGACATTGATTTTACCATATGACAGTATATCCATTAAAAGCAGTTTCTTACGCACTCTATAACTATAGAATTTTACACGTTTCTTATTCATTCATAAAATAATTTGTCAGCTTCAGTGGTGCTTGAAAAGTTCCTTTACAATCTTTTTTTGTAGTAAATTTGCAGTTGGAATGTTATGAAATGCTTATCTTTCAGAAACATGCAATTGGCTACCCATTCCTTATATTATACTCATTAATATTTAACAGCACTATAGTCACAATGTTACATCTGTTACATCTGCTGAATATTTAATACGTTGAATTTATGCATTTAGTAAATACATAACATAAATATTGTTTAATTTCATGTGCTTTAACTTTCAACTGTTAAATATCTGTATATAAATATTTGCATTGACATTTAAATCTGAATGAACGTTTTTCTCCTGCATTTCTTTGAATAACTATCAATATATTGCAGAAAACCTCTCAATTGTTCTACGCCAACTTTTATTTACCATAAATTTATTCTTATTTTTTAACTTCTAATCATCCAAAAAATATTTTTCAGTTTCAAAATCATTAATTGGCTTTCTAGCTTTTAAGTAATTATTTTCTTCGTGCGTTATGTTACTTGTTTGACGAGTCGAAGAAATAATAATTTCTTCTAGAGGTACTTATTATTTTAGATATATCTTAAAAGGCATATCTTATAGCTATAAATTAAGGCATTAAATCCTTTAATAAGCGTAGCTAATGGTAGGTAAACCCTGAAATAAGTCCACGTATTACTCTTCTGAAGGGTATGGACGTAATATCACATTTTGAGGAACCTGATGAAAGCGGGAAATCGAGTTTAATATCTTACAGATTCCAGACCGGAATGTCACGATCAGAAGTACATATTCAAATATATATATATATATATATATATATATATATATATATATATATATATATACATATAAACAATCAACGCAATGTAATTATTTGAAAATTTATTGTTTTCATACTTGACTGTACTAGTGACATAGACTTTTAAAGTAAACTAGTATTTAATTGCTTTAATAATACTCATGTGTGCAAAAATTATCATTTAATAGTATCTCATTATTTGATTCCTTTTTGATAAATACGTTTCTTTGCAAACATATTGCAATAAAATTATATGAGATATTTATTTCCGGTATCATTGTGCAATACTTGTTTAATTTGTCCCATTTTCACATTTTTCTGTTTTACAATAAGTTTTTTGCTGCACTTTAAGGTTTTGTAAAATACCCCTCCCCCCCGTTTAGTGTAATTTAAATTGTTTTCTAATTATTATTATTAGCACTTTTGATATTTTGAACGTATTTTAAACTGATTTTAGTTTTTTTTTTAATTTTTATGTTTTTTAAACCCTAAACCTGTAAATTGATCAAACCAAATCTTAATTTGCAGTCATATATTTATACATTTCTGGTCTAAAATTAGAAACAAAACAATGTTTTAAAAATTTTAAACCCGTTGTTTATTATCTTAAAAAGTACAGCAAAATGTTACATAAATTTCTTTTAAGTTGCAGTATTTCTATTTTAAAGCACAATCGCCTTTAAATTTGAAACCATGCAGGTTTTGTTAATTCTGCTTTCTTTCCACCGTTGTCTAACATTTATTTGATGTCGCAGAAAAAGTAGTCAATACTTAAACCGCAGCCTCTTTCTCAAAAATATGAATTTAAAAAGCATCGAAACCTGTCCATATCATTAAATAAAACAAAAAATATACCCTTTCGGCTGCTCGTAATTTCTCCTTTTACCAGCTTTAACTCCTTCTCTGTCTCTCTTCCCTACTTTTAATAGATAAACAAATTGTTTTAAACGTTTCTCAGAAATTTAAGGTCATGTGATTAACACTCAGCACGCATAGTTTTCTTTCATTTAAAAGTAAATGGAAAGCACGCTAGATCATGCATATGAAAGAAGTTAAGGAGGTTTTTGAATCAACACTACAATTTATTAGCACGCAACTTAAGTCAAATTTGCGATGCAATTGTTGCATTGAAAGGTGTGGATTTGCTTAACTTTTCAGAAAAAAATGCAAATGAACAATAATAAATACAATAAGGCTTCAGTTGTACTTTAAATAAAGTTATTAACATGGAAATTTATCAGGCAAATTTCAAATAAGAAGATATTCAGGAGCTAAGCCACATACTGACTTAGTTTTGGTTCAGAGATGTCATGTTTCGGCATTTTTGAAAGTGCTCCCTTAAACTGTAGAAAAGTGATTAACTAGTCGAGTCCAAAATACTTTCGTACATTCAGTTTTCTTTCAAGTACAATTTTTTTTCTAGAGCGCTGAATGCGTCTTATTAAAATTAGTGATGTCTAGTGAAAATCATAATACTTTTAGATTAATTTTTTTTAATTCATACAAATTTGGAAATTTGTTAGTGTTATTCTGAATAATAATAATTTTATATTAAATATGAGGGACAGTTTTTTCACCAGAGTAAATGTCATAACATTATAATATGAAGGATTATCAGCGTATTATGAATTACTAAAATGTTCATTACATTACTATGCAATTTCAATTTTGAATTGTAATAACAGTTAATGCACTTGTGTAAAATAAGAGAGTAAGTTGATTTCATATTTTCAATGTTGTTCTTTTAAGTGTCAAATTGAAAACCTGTTAAGAATAAATGTAATTTCCGAAACTTAATCGTGCAAATTTATTATACTTAGGAACAAATAAAAGGATATAGATTTGTAGAAGTCAAGAACACATTTAAAAATTATGCTTATTGTGTTTCTAGTACTGAAATAAAAAAATAAATAATTTTTAAAATATGGATATAAGGAGATCTCTATTTTAGGTTTCACTATAAAATTTACTCTTAAACTTTTATGACTTGTATCAGATTAAGATTTAAGTACTTACGAAATCTCTTTGAAGCTGTTAATGCAGGCAAAAAGGCTTATATACTTATGTATGTTAGTTTAAGATCAGATTATTTCAAGGTATTTAGCAAATAGATCAAAACGTTAAGATAAATAAAAGCAAACAAGAATACAAAGCTATGCTTATATTTGTAAATCTCTTTAGTGAGCTCTAAGATTAAAGGGAATTTAAGGAGAATAAGCTTTAATATTTTATATTTGATTTCATATTAAAAAATGTCAAGCCGATTAAGAAACATTCTTTAGCCGTCAAAGTTTTTTAGCAACCATGTTTAAAACATTGGAGGAATTAAAAAAAAGAGAAAAAAAAAAGACTTCGAAGAATTACAAAAAAAAAAAAACTTTCAAACCAGAAAAGAAAAAAACTTTTAGCGGAAGTTTAATTTTTTACGGCTATATTTATTTTTAACTTCTAAACATGAAGCTTCTCAATTTCTATTTGTTTTATATTTTAACGTCAAAGTCTTTAGTTCACTATGTACTGTTTTGCTCTGTGCGTAAGGTTTTGTAATTTTAGATCGTTGCCATTGCTATCTCTTTTTTTTACTTCTATTTCCTTTTAATGCTTTAGGTATTGTTTTCGTTTTAAAAGAAAACGATATTAGTAAGAATCTACTGATGAAACAGAAACAATAATATAGGAAATTATACCGCACGAAGAGACAGGCAATTTACTTATTTTATGACCAGTGGATCACCGACTGACCCATTTCATTACTTCAAATGACCCTTTTTATTTCCGAAAATGTATCAGAAAAAAATAAACATAAAAGATATATTTGAAACAAACACGTGAAGGATTCATAAATAAATGTATGTTTTTTATTACAAATATGTATTTAAACTTAATTGTAGGGTCAAGTAGCCATATTTCGTGCCCGTGCCCAATTTCGTCTCGTAAGTGTTTCTGATCTAACACTAGGTGTCACCACTGGTGATATTTTTTCGGGTTTCAGACAAGAAAACTATTTATTTATAGAAGTTTCATGAGTCAACGCTGCTGCGTTGTCATTTTTTACTCTAGTAAAAGTGTATTTTTAAAAACATTTTCCTTACGGATTGGGAACTGCGTTTTTTATGTTTAAGCACGAATACCGTGTGCAGGTTTAGTTGGTGAATGTTTTAAATTTTTTTGGATTAATAGATAGTAACGTATGCTGAAAAGAGACCAAAACGCTAAGGAGGAGGTGAAGGGGTAAATATGGCGACTTTACCTTATAATAACAATGATAATTCTCCTGTTTAGAGTTTTAAAATATTGTATTTTATTTCCATGTCATAATTATCCCATGATTTTCCACAAAATATTTTATATTGAACATGGAAAACTTGGAACTTCTTCCTAGTGCCCTCATTTTGGTTGATTTTGAACAGAAGCTGTAAAAGCTTGCAGCCGGAATTTTTCAAAGTGATGAATGTGTGTCCTTTACTAAATAGCAAAAGGAAACCATATAATTCTTAGGAGTTCGTATCAGGCAATCCCTTCACTAGCTAAAGATCTTAACTTATTAAGCAGTCATTAAAAAATTTCGACCGTGCCTGTGGTACGGGAAACAATTCGACACTATAAAATTATCAGTAATTATGTTATAGGTAGCGTACAATATTTTATTATAATTATTCGTCATTGCTACTGTACTTTTTGGTCACTTCATTAATGATTTTGGTACTACAGTACAGTACAGTACAGGAAAGCAGAAACATTAATTTTGTTAAAATAAAAGTTATACTAAAATTCCAGTTCCTATGAAAATAAGCAAAAAAAAAAAAAAAAAATCTTCACAATGTGTTATCGTACCTAAAAAAGAAATAAAATGATGATAAAGAAATGCAAAATTTTGCTCGTTATTTTTATTTTGTATTTTGAGATTAAAAAGTCTACTAACCCTTTTCATTGATAGCCTTCGTTGATAAACTAGCTAAAAATAGCCTACTGTTATCATGGAATTTATTATGCTATTCAAAAATCGTAGACAGTTAGAAGGTAAAGAAAAGTACAACTACTATATATAGACACATTTTGACAAAATATTTTATCTACAGCCTATGCGAAATGACTGAAAACGTTCTAATTAAATTAAAAAATATTACGCAAAGTAAAGTTTCGAACACGTCAAAACATTCCACTGAAACTTATTATACAGTAGAGAAAATAAAATGGCGGGCACTAAAGAAAACGTCAAACAGGTTGGAAGACAATTTAATGACACGCGTGGAAGATAGTTAACGTTCAATTTGAATTCCGTGCAGTTATTCATTACGAAGGTATGACTAAACGAGTCTGGGTTCTCCAAAACATGTTCTTCAAAAACAAGATCAAGTGTGATAAGTGCCTTCGTCAGCTTTGGATAGACAACAAAACATTTACGAGGCTGATGGTAACGAATCTTTAAATCTTGTAGTGGATTACATGATATATGGACATAAAATTATTAATGTTCAAACACTTAGACATAGATAAATATATTTATAGATAGGTAAAGATAGATAAATGTATATAAAGGTATGAATAAATATATATATTGGCCCATGAAAATGCTAACCTTAAGGACACTAAGCATTTTCATTACAAGAATAGAATATCGTGTTAATAAATTGCCAAAAAAAAAAAAAAAAAGACATAATAATTTGAATTTTGAGATCTTGAATTCAAATTATGTTTTTTGCGTTCGTGAAATGCGATAAGACCCTACTAGTTGCGTTTCTTGTTTCTAATAATGGCGTTTAACGCAACCATAGCTTAAATTCAAGACGTCAAAAGAATGCCAGGGGCTTAATGCTGGATGTTAATGTGCTGGTTACTGTTTTCACGTAAAAAAGATTGAAGTTGAGAAGCACGTTAAAAAATAATTCGATTCCGATGCACATGGAGAATTATAAGCAAAGAAAATAAAATCCAAAGGCGGATGTCATTAATGGTCAAGTGAAAACGATAAGCAATTCGTGATTGCTCAAAAAAATTATTTGTTTGCATGTAAGGAATAACTAACATTAAAAAACCGAAGTGCTTCATTTTTAAAGATTTTTAATGCAATAAAAAAATTAATCATTTTTTATTTGGGTTTCAAATTCAATTGATGAAAATTGGCTGCAAAATATTTTTGCACACAAGTTAAATTATGAAAAAAAAAAAAAAAAGAGAGGATGTTATTCTTCGATGATTTTTAAAAACAGCAAGTTTTCAACTTGCTCTAGTGGGAAATTTTGATTGTATGAAGGAAAATGTGAAAGTATATTACTACTGTATTCAATTTGTACAACTAACATTTTTTGTATGTTATTATTATTTAAAGTCTTGATGTAAGTGTGAAGTAGCTTTAAAGTAAAAGCATTTACTCTGAGAGAAAAAATGGTTTATTTTTTGTTTGTTACTAACGAATATACAAAAAAAAAAAAAAAAAATGTTTCCTTATTACAGTTCGTTTTTCTTTTTTCATTTAGAGTTTATCATTTTGATTTTACTGTTCCAACCGTAGCATACATAAAGCTACACGTTCTCCCTGGGTAGTGCAAATTTTTTAACGAAGATTGCAAGATTGGCGTTATGCGTTGCAGTTCATGTATCAACACGTAATTTTTCTTCTTTAAATCGTTGTATTTTTATTGTTTTAGTGCTGATAGTTTTACTGTTTTATGCATTTTTAAACTTGTTATCATTGTTTCTTTATTTCAATTTTTAGCTTTAATCTCATGTATCTGCAATACTTGACGGCCCATGATGTAAAATCAAATAATTTCGCAAAAAAAAAAAAAAAGAATTAATTTGAATTTTGTCATCTTGAATTCAAATTATGTTTTTCTCAATCACGAGTATGTGTATATATGTAAGCTTGTGTGTGGGGGGTATGTGTGTGTGTAGGCATGTGTGTTTGTGTCTGTGTGCAGGCATGAGTGTGTGGGTAGTTGTGTGTATGTGTGTGTGGGGTATGTGTCTGTGTGTAGGCATATGTGTTTGTGTCTGTGTGCAGGCATGAGTGTGTGGGTAGTTGTGTGTATGAGTGTGTAGGTGTGTGTGTGTGTATGTGTTTAAGTATGGGTGTAGGTGTAAGTATGTGTGTGTAGGTGTATATATGTATATGTGTGTAGGTGTGTGTATGTATGCGTGTAAGTGTAGGATATTGACGAAACCTGGAGCCGGTTTTCGCTAAAGGTGCAGCATTGTGAGGACCCGGTCGACGGTGATGCTGCGGAGGGTGCTGGGGGGGGGGGGGGGGGAAATCAAAGGAACGTCAAAAACAGTCAAATGAAAGCAATAAGCAATCGTGCTTGCTCAAAAACCATTATTACAACAGTATAGTCAACTTTTATGTTGGGCTAAGTTAAGCAATGGGTTCAGTTTTGAAATTATAGTCAACTGCTCAAGAAATTAAATCTTGACCTTAAATTAGGTATATCATGTAAAAAGTCGCATTTTATTGAGTAATTATTTAATGTGTGAAAGGTAAATTGCTTCGAGACACACTGGAATAAAATACCCTTTCAAGCATAAATACCGTCAGCTCGGTTAGGACATCCAGAGACTGCAGTTTCTTCTTTGTTATGTTATCTATGCCTGGAATTGTTAATAACCGAGCTGGCGGCAGATGTCATCTGATTGTACCTGACTTCATATTATCTGCACATCTATTCGGATTTTATTACTTTAGTGCTTAAATTAGGTAAACAAAAAAATTGTTAATACATATTGCCTTATCAATCATAATTCTTTGCAAAGTAAAAAAAGCAAAAGTTAACCAGCATATTTCCTTCATCAACGTAATAAATTTTGTAAGTTATGTAATCTTTTAATAAAAACTAACGCACTTACACTTGAACGATGTAGTAAAATATTTATTAAATAAATGGCGAATGATTACCTGCGCGCAACACTTTCATGCATGAATGTAGTTCGTGCATTACGAGCTTGAAAGTTTTTAAATAAGTTAGCTAAAAATATGTTTTATGTAACTAAATAGTTTTCATGTCAACAATAAACCTGCAGGAATTGATCTTTTTTATTTAATATTTTCTTTTTTATTTAATATATCTTTGTTAAAATATAAATCGTAACATGAGTTTCAACTTTAACACATGCTTTTTTCTTTTAGGACACAGTAAAGAATAAGACAACAAAATATGCATAATATTCCCGAATATTTTTTTTTTTTCACTTCGATTTCTTTTACACTAAATGCTGTAAAACTCTGTGGTTTGAAAAAAAAAACACCTTTTATTCAGTTAAACAATGCTTCAACTAAACTATCAGCTAATAGAAAACACTTTTTATACATGTTTTTCAACTTTTTCAAATGTTTTAAAATCATTTTCATGTTAAATTTTAATTTTAATTTTGTTTATGGCAGAATAGAAAATTAAAATAAATGACGAGAGAAGAAAAAACGCTTGCATTATAAAACCATCCAACCCCGAGATAACCTTCTACGGAATCAAAATAAATTTTTTACCGAGCGTATTTTTGTCGACACGGATTTTTACTCCAACATATTGGCGCGAAAAATATATACTCTACAAAATACCGTAATAAAGAAAAGCCTCACCTTTTGATGCTTGTTTATTTTCGTGCAAGCCGGGTCCGTGCAATCTTCGCGATAGTTGCAATCCAGTCTAAAAAATCCATAGCACCGAACCTCTCCGCTTAATAACCTACGAGGAGCACACAAAAAACACGTAGAAGATGGAGATCAAAAAATGATCTTTAGAGGCTGAGGAGAAACTGCTAGCTGCCAGCCAGCCATCCACCGCACGTGTGCGATCTAACGGGTGAAATGCGGGGGAAAAGTTCCCGCGGTTCGCGCGAGCTCCGTGGTTTCGTCACCAGTGACGTCACGCAAAGGGATGGCGGGGCAAAAAATAAACGCCATGACGTTGCAAAAGTGAGGTCGGTAGTTTTTTTACAAGTATTATCGGGTGCGGTTTGTATGTTGTGTAACTCGAAATTGTTTGAACGATAAACAATTCACTTGTTAGTCTATGCTGAAAAGTAAAGATAAAAGCTTTGAAAATGCCACTTAAAAGCGTCACTGTTATTTATTTTCTTATACTAACTGAATTTTACATAACCCAATATATTGCTCAACATTTTCATTCTTTTGTTTCTAGCTATGTGGAACATTAGAAACATAATACAGAGTTTTGGAAAGTGTCTAAAATAAACCCTCAACCACCAAACAAATTTATATGAATAAACAACAGTTTAAAAAATACCATTTAAAAAAATATTATTTATTATTTTTTTCGACAATGATTGCGGTAAATCCCGACAAGAGGCCATGTCAGCCTGTTTGGAAACTAGGGGCCTGGCGGCACTGACGCAAGCAAAAAAAGAAAAAAAAATAGATAGAAAAAAAGAAAAGAAAAGGAAGGAGGGAGAGGGGGAGTCCGAAAAAGAGAAAACGTGAAGATTAATTAAAATGTACTCTTTTGTTGTTTACCCTCTTCAGACCTGGTGTCCGGTATACGGGATTACGCTTTAAACAGCTGCTAATCATTTAATAATTGATTTAATTAGTTGATTTTTTTTGTATTTGACTCTTAACATTCTACTTATTATAATCTGTGAAATAATTTTTCGTTTTGGGATTGACAACACTAACATATAAGGATTGAGAGATAGAGAGTGGCTCATTTTTCCAGTCATGGATTTTCATCTGAAAAGCGAGGTTTTTTTCCTGATTTTTTTTAAGAATATATAATCTTTAATTAATCGTTTCAAACGCTTATATTATATTTTATAACTATTTGTAGGACAATTCAAAATGAAGTTTTTTCGGTATTTTATCGTTTTTGTTTATGAAGTATTGATTTCAAAAATATAAGTCCGGAATATTGGACGTGCCATAACTCTTTTACTTTTTTTCCTACAAACTCAAAACTTTGTCTATAAGATACTCTTTACCATAATACACTGTGTACCAAATATCAACATTTTTAGTTAGTTTTTGATTTCCCCCCCTTTTTTTCTTCTTTTCCCCCTTTTCTTTGCCGCCCTTTTTTCTTCTCCCCTTTTTCTTTTTTTTTTTTTTGGGGGGGGGGGGCGGCGACATAACTGAAAAGGGATCCAACTTTGCTCTCTGCGGCCCTGAATGCGCTACAATCAATATTTGTTCAGAAAAGATTTTTGTGCTACTGTATTTTAGCATAAATTTCGTTTAAGAGTAATAAGCCATTTACCGGCTACATATAAGGCAATGAGAAGCAAAGGGATGTAAGTGGGCATTTTAAAGTTTTGAGTAAAACTTGTTTAAAGTTAACATCCAAGGTAGATTTTCAGTGAATTTTTTTTGTGTGAAGTCATGTTGTATAGCAGCAACTACCCAGGGCTACTAGTACCATCTCTTGCCCCAAGACAGAGGAGAAGTTCACCTACCATGTGTTGGCTATCTCCAAATTTTTAATCCTGCCACTTACACCCCTTTGTTTCTCACTGCCTTACATGATGTTATTTCTTAACATAAGCTTTTAATGTAAATGAAAAATAAATGTAAACTTTATTCAATGAGCTCTGAGACTTTGATAAACATTATTTATTGATTTGATTTTTAGCAATCTAACTTTAAGCTAACCTTTAGATTCTAATATTAAGGTGAAATTTCATTTTTGAATATATCGTTGGTCTCAATAAATGGTGTGATTGACCTTAGGTGCTGCAGAAAATAAGGAGTAGTTCTACAAGCAAATGACGGAGAAAATATTAAATTTTTGTCAACACATGTGGGAACACGAATAAAGTTAAATTAACAGACACAAACTATCATGAATACTTTTAAAACGATCATACAAATGTCAAAGTGTCAAACACCAAATAAAATTCATAACAAGTTATATGTGAATACAAATGGAGGAAGCACACAGGCAGGAAATGTTACCCTTGTGTGGCTTGTTGTGCTACTTTAGTTGTTAAACTAAGTATGCAGCCCATAGCATCAAAAATATGAAAATCAATTACAAAATGAGAATAGAATTAATTTGATCTAAATGTATAACGATATGAGGCAAGTAGGATTTGAAAAGATTGTTTTTTTTTTTTTTGCCTATTTGAATAGCATGTAGACGTTCTCGTGAAAAAAAAAAGTTGAGATTTACTTAATTAAAGCAGAGATAATACTTCAGTGTATAATACCTTAACTGATTTACAGGTAAAAGTTATTGCAATAAAACATTAATACGCAAATAGGACAACTGCATTAATTACACCATTTTTTTACTATGAAGCTTTATAGAAATTAGAAGTGTTTTTTACCTTTGGGGAACTCACACTCAAGCAAATATTAAACTAAAAGAAATTGCATACAGACTCTTACCTACACGCTAGCATCTAACAAAACAAATTCTACTATTCTTCATTTGCTAACAAATATCGGGAAAAAGAAACTTTGTATATTAGAAAAATGACTGAAGTTATTTGAATTAAGACTATTATATTGTTAAAAAGTTTAATAAATAAAAGTTAGGTAAATATATTTAACCATTTTCTTACTGTGACTGATTATGCATTGTTTAAATGTTTTAATCAGGCCCGACGAGAGGTCATGTCAGCCTAGTCGGAAACTTGGGTCCCTGCGACACTGACGAAAGAAAAAAAAAGAATAAAGGAAGGAGAGAAAAAGAGGAAGAAAAGAAAAATAGAAAGAAAGAAAAGAAAAACAGAAAGAAAGAAAAGAAAAATAGAAAGAAAGAAAAAGGGGAAAAATCAAGCAAGCAAACAGAAAAAAAAAAAAAAAAAAAACTCTGAACAAGTATAAGTTTTAATATTGAAAATTTGATTTTGATGAACTATTTCTGTGTCGTATTTTTTTTCTTTTGGAATTAATTAGCAAGTAGTATTTCTGACTTAAAATTATGATTGGTAGTAAAATTTACTCTTTTGGTATTTCTAATGTTGCGGCACTTAAAATAGAGTTAAGTGTTTTCTGGTTTTTTGTTTTTCTTTTCTTTTCTTTTTTTTTTCTCTTGGGTGGGGGGGGGGGGGGCTGTGACATAACCTGACTAGGGGCTCGCGTTGACTCTGTTATGCAGCCCTGGTTTTGTTATAAAATTTTTTCTTAAAAAAAATATTTGAATAAATATGAAATGTTTATATTACATATTGCTTATTTTTCCATTACTGAGAATGTTTATTACACACAATTATTGTTTAGATGCAAAAAATATGCGAAGAACATTGTAATCTTCTGAATTATTTATTAAAATTACACGAAAGTTTCTTACGAGAGCTTATTTTTCATTTCATGAAAATTATAAAAATATGTCATTTTTCTCAAATTTTGCGCTTTAAATACACGCCAAAAAAACAAAGTAAACAGTTTATAATTATGCATAAATGAATTTAAAATTTCTTTCAAAATTATGCTTTACTTGATCCGTTTTTATAATAAAACGCAAAAATTTATTTTCTCTGTGTTTATGTACCGCACATAATGAGAGAGCTCTTCAGACGTTACTCTAGTTGAGGGGAAAAAAACACTTTATCAAAACGTAGACATTTAAACATAAAGTAAGTTAAGAATAAAAAGCTGGATTTTCAACTTGGAACATTTCTCGGCAAAATACCGCATATAAAGAAAAAATAATAATGAAATGAATAAATAAATTATTTCATGTTTAGAAATGAATTGAATGTAAAAGTGCTCAAGAAAATAAAGTTTTTACAACGTTAACTATAAACAAGTTAAAAACTAAATGGTTTCAAAACGAGACTATCTTGAAACGACGCACAAGAATAAGCAAAGCAAATAAAAATAAGCATCTAGCCTCATCGACAACAATACTTGCTACGTGAAAAAGATACCAGGCAGCATCCTTGTTAAAATTTTGAGAAGGCAGGCGAATTTTTAACGAGAGTATCAAAAAAGCGGATAATGATGAAACTCATAGAAAATGAATCTCTATCTAAACGTTGGCACATTAACGCAGAAAAGACAGGGAAAAAATAATGATAAAACTCAGCGCGATTATTAAAAAATGATTCAGAAACAAACTTTCATCATTAAATGGTATTTTATTCTCCTTTAGGAACAAAAGCGAAAAATTTACTCAAGAAAAATGTCCTCCTCTCCGCGCAATCGTATCACGATTAGCACGACGAGCGATAGCTCAAAAATGTTCGTTAAAATCCAATAATGAACAATTTCGGCGAGGTCTTTGCGGGAACAACTCATTAGCGGGGTTGTGGCACATGTTGCTAATATAAAATCCGATAGGGGCAAAGACGGAATCTTGTGCCATATGTTTTCTCGGCCGTCGTCGTCTTGATGAACAGTTTTTGGTGGAATTATTTTTTGCGTTTGGTGACGGCTTGGTGGAACAATTTCGAAACCACTAATAATCGGCATCTTCGACAAATATTCGCAGTAGTTAAATGCTTCAAAAATGTTAGTGGCTGCATTAGATGATTAGTGGTGTTTAGGCAATCATAGCCAATTTTCCATGAAGAATTATTCAATTAAGCGGGATATTCTATTATCCGGAATCAAAATGACAGACTACAACGGTCTGGTGCATTGAAAATTTATTTTATTAAGCAGGATATTTTTTAATCGATATTCCATTAAGCAGGCGCAGGCTCAACTGCAGTTAAGTGCTTCAAAAATGTAAGTGGTTACATTAAATGATTAGTAAAAGTGTTTAGGCAATCATGTTTGACCTACAAAAATATAACTCTTTAGAAACGGGAAATTGGGATGCAATAAATCAAAAGAAGTGGTCTACATGAGGGTAAGTGGTATATAGATGCTGATATTTGACCAACAAATATTTTACTTTTTTTTTTATAATTTTGATAACTAAAATAGAGAAATGTAACAGTCTCAGTGCGGATTAATGGTACGTCGGCAGTCATGCTAGACTACCGAAAATATAACTCTGTAAAAACGGATAATTTGAATATAATAAATAAATATAAGTGGTCTACATGCATACTAGTGGTATATATATATATATACTCCTATTTGATTTACAAATATATAACTTTAAAATAAAATAAAATGTTAAACTGAAATAGAAATAGATTAAAGCAGTCTGAGGACTAGTGGTACGTAGGCAATCATGTTTTACCTACAAAGATATAACCCCTAAATGGGTTATTGGAATAAAAATATATTAGTTGTCCAAGTGAAGACTAGTAGTACACTGACGGTCACATTTCACCTACGAGGATATATTTTGTTTCAAATACATAACTTACGTATAAATACGTAATATGGGTCTCACTGAATGCTAGTGGTATGTAGGCAGTCAAATTTGATGTGCAACCTGTTGCCTTTTGAACTGATTATATAAGTGATTTCAGGGCATATATGTATACGAGTGCATTTTTCAATTGCAGTACATTAGGGCAGGCTTAACTTCGTGATGTACTACCTCAAATATAATATTTTTATGTACAAGTGCTATGTGTAAATTATGTTACATATGTAAAAAGCACAAAGTTTAACATGCAAGTGCAATGGTAATTTTATACTGCTTTGTTGATATTGGGACATTTTAGTGTAATACTTTATTGCATTATGTACCCGATTTTAACATCGATACTTAATTGCAAATACAGGCCTGCACTTGTAATGTTTCAATCGCATGAACCTAGAAAAAATAATTAGGAGTAAAAATTTGGAATACTTATTCCGAAAACTGTAAAATTCTTCATTTTTAGTATGCTTCCATTGCTAGTAACTTTGATGTGCAGAAAAATTATATCATGTGTTGTCTGAATTACGTTTCTGTGACCACAAGGTAAAAGACATGGCTAGGATTGTTCAGCGATTATTTGTTGTTTGAAAAACAGTTGACTTTTTGTACCAAAAAAAGGAAAACACACACACACACACACACATTTTGAAATATATGTGGGCACAAAGTATGTAAAATAACTAGACTTAAATATGACGCTGCATTAATAATTATAGCAAAATATTTATGTTATAGATTATGCCCATTGCTTAAAAAATATTTAACCCTACAAGCAATTATTTACTCTGCATTTTCCGGAAAGAAATGGATCGTTCGAATGAAAAAGAAAAAAAAACCCCTATCTTTAAATTTTAGTTATAAAACTCTTTATAAAAGAAGAAGTAAACAAAAACAGGCCGTAGAAAAGAACCGATAAAATAGAACGGCAGATGAAATTTATAACAAACAGGCAACACTGGGAAAAATGCTCGTAATTTGAATTTTAAAATCTATGCCGATAAGGGAGGGCATGAAACGAAAGATTTCTACAAAGAGGGCCTTGGAAAATTGCAAATGAAGGAAGAAAAACGGAGTCTCGGAGAAAAAGAGGAAGTTACGAAATAATAACAAAAAGAGGAAGAGAAATAAATAAAAATGATTCTAAAAAATTGATCAGGTGCAAATTTTTCTGCAGAGAATAGATATTTACTTTTTTTTTTCTCCCCGTGCGATCTCATATATCGTGCAAGAAATGAGAAGTCGGATCTTGCATTTCTTCTTTTAATATCATGCGCGGGTTATTCTTTTTCATCTCATTATTTCCGGTATAGAAAAATTTTAGCTAAAAAAGGTTCTTTTAACCACCTCCCAACTTTCGTATTTTCCCTTCCTTTCAAAGAAGCTGGCTAAAGAATAAGTTTTACACCAAAGAAACGCGACCGTTTTAAACTCGCATATTTTTCAAATATTAAATGCATTCATTGAATGAAAAGGGAGATATTCGCATTTCGGTTTGATTATCTGCTTTTCAAATGCTCAATACATCACTTTCAAAATCTTTAAGAATTCACGCAGTACACCAACGATTTTGGTTTTTAAATTTCATAAAATTCTTTAAGATTTGTCGTTATTTCACATCTCAAAAATCTTGCTCTAATAAACGTATTCCACAAGCTGCTTCATGTTTTTTATGAGCGCAAAAGTATATTTATTTATTTGTTTTTTATTTCAGTGGAGAGTTCGAAAAGTACTTCGCTATCCGTGAGCATTTAGTTCTGTGATCAGTTATACAGCTTTAAAAAAAAAACAAGAGTTGGCATTGTAATAATTTGAGGAATCTTTCTTCGCACTAAATTTCATGCAAAGCGAATGTTGGTAAAAGTGGTTTGAGATAGTTTCATGCTGGTATTGAGCTTAAAAAAATATTTTATGCTAAAAGTAATTTTGTGTCAATAACAATCAAACAATTGTTTTTTTTTTATTTGTATGGTTTATTTATGTGATAGCAAGCATATAATTCTTTCTTTTAAACAGAACCCACTTATATTTCTTCCGATTTTCAATCTACAAATTTGCAAATCGTGTTCCATTATGAACACTTCCTAACCACAATTATGTGAATTTATTTTAAACGTTTCTGTTATAGTTCAGAATATTAACTCCTTAATTGTTTCTAGATTAAAACCTCTTACACAGGAGGCGGTTAGTTGAATCAACTTTTTGAAAAAATGCCTATCAACTACTTAACTGACGTTTTTCATTGTCCTTACAAGCGGCAACATAAATAAATTAACTTTTATCCTAATAAGACGATTTTATTATAGTAGCTGCTCCACAGCACTTAAAACTGCACCAAGTTGATTCAACTAGTTTACTCGTGGGAAGAACGAAAGCTTCATAATGTCTCGATGAGTTAACGCAGCTACAAAGTTGATTCAATGTATCGGGTTGAGAACCGTAGCGGCAAATGTGCCTGGCGTGTCTGAAGAATTGACCTGTCGTGTGAAGAATGCTGAGCGATTCCCTCATTTTTCTATTTGGTCAACCATCCTGATAACTGCCCGTTCCAAAGTTGATTCAACTAAATCGCCTAGTGTAGCCTTAGCTTCAAATGTTATTCCTTTTGATGGTACACTTGAGACCTTTAGTATATAAACTAGCTCAAACAACTTTATATACTTTTGTAGGAGAGAGTAAAAATTAGTTATGAACCAGTTTTTGACCTGACTGAGCTGGTTGTCTTCCATATTGCTTTGTAGCATAGTTTTATACACCAAGAAGTATATACGAATAAAATATTTTTGTTAAGTTCATGCATTAAGCAGCTATTAATACTAATCACCTGGCTTCGTCACTGGTTTTTTAGAAGTGATATATTATTTTTTTTTTTATCGAGGCGAATTTTTCAAGTCTATTTTCTTATTCATTCATTTGAATAAATTGCATGATTTTCACATACAGAATAGACAATTCATCACTGGTAACTTTGAAAAAAATATTTTCTCATGACCTTTTAGAAGTTGCTTTTTATTACGAGTCACTTTTTCAAAATCCAAAGTAAAATAATAAGTGCTGTCCTCTGAGGAGTCAAATTGTATCCTTTAATAAATTAAATTAATGGATAAATAAATAAATAATAATGTCTTTCAACACTGTCTCTGTTTTAACCCTTACCGGCGCGGTGGTCACAAAAAGGGACACCAATTTTAAAAATTTCTTTAAAAAAAGTTTTTTCTTTAAAACTCCAAAAATCGCTGCATTAGTTGCTTTTATTTCTCTTTAATGCACACAGATGGCAGCACTATTAAATATGACTCATTTTGTTGGCTTAATTTCTTGTTTAAAATACCTCGATTTTCAAGCTCAAATACAATGTTTTTTTCAAGATTTTAAAATTTACACCATAAACTAAATTAGTCAACCATTTTCCCTCAGGAATCCTGAGCTAATCAATCATAATTTTGCAAAAGATTCGAGTTCATTTTTGAATGTATAAACAAAGCTTCTTTCCAGGTGTCCCCAAATGTGGACACCGCCCGTCTAGAGCATTGATCTCACTGTTGTGGGTGAAAGATGTAATTTGATACATTTCAGAAAAGGGGGGACCAAAAGAATAGTTTACAATGGGCTTTTGTTTATTTATTTTGGGTTCTTGACCCAGAACAGGTGAATTTGAAGGTCCATGCCTGCACACATTTGAGATCTGCTTTTTCTACCAGACAGTTATATACTTTTTTTATTATCAGCTTTGATATTATTTTTTCTGTAAATGGTACTATACAGTCGTATTTTTTCATTTAATATTTTATAGCACAAAGGGAATGCACATAAAGCAAGAACAATGTGCCAAAAATATTTTTAACATTTTAAATTGCTTATTTAGATAATTTTATATAATCTATATGAACTTTCTTGAATTTTACTTCATCTTTATCTTGGAATTTTTATAGTAAAAATATTGAATTTTGTGTTCTAAATATTCTTAGTGGCATAAATTATTGAAATAATTAGTAAAAATGCTTAAGAGCTTAAAATATTTGAAATTACTCCAATTGTCATACGAGGTAAACATAACCACTTCAGAAAACAATTTCTGCTCTAGGAGGGCGGTGGTCACAAACGGGGACACCACCCCCAGCTGGAGGGGGTGAATTAAAAAAAAAATTTGACTGTAAAATCTATGTCCAGATAACCAATTTATCCCATCCATTGTGTTTTTTAATTATATTTCTAAAATTTTAATGACCCGCGCCTGTAAGGGTTAAAATATTAACTTCAACTTTTCGTTACAGAAAATGCATGTCAGTTCATGTATAACAAAGAAACGTTTATAACCAAAATTAACTCAATCTAAAATGCTTTAGACGTAATTAAGTAAATATTAGCAACTTTTAAAAAGTGTTAAAAATACATGCAATAAAAACTGCCTATGCCTTTTTATTATATTATTTTAAAACAAATTATTTGACAAATTATTTTTTTTTCTTTTTTTTTTAAAGTTTCGAATAGGTCTTGAAGGCTTCAGCTCTTTTTTCCTGGTGAGGATTTTGATTAAAGTCTTTGATATTACTACAATATTTAACAAATGGCGTAATACAAAAATAGACTTCTGAAATATCGATCTGATAAATAAAGCTAAAACATAAAAAAATATTTAATCAAAAATATAATTGTTCAAACAAAATTCAGATTTATAATCCCTAACAAAAATTGTAACGTATTATTACTAAATAATATTTACCAAAACTTCTTCTCACTTTGAAAGATTGTTTATGCTACAATTTTTTCTTCACAACTTCAAATCTTGCCCTAATAAGTAATTCCCACAAGCTGTTTCACAAACCATTATAACTCATCAAATATGGATTTTTCTTATCTAAGTGGTTGAGGATAGGAATTTTTATGCCGTTGAGCTTTACTTCTTCGTTAAATATAATGTTGAAGCTATTGTTTTCATGAGTAATGAGCTTTTATTACTTTACAAGTAAGTGATAAGCTCAATTTTTCTTCCTTACAATGCGCAGTTCGTTAACGACTTAAACAAGCTTAAGCTGTTACGCAAATAGTTTTCAATTTGTTGTTTAATTATTTGTTTCACACATAGAAGAAACACAATCCACATAATTTAAAATTAGTTATTCAAAAGAGAAGGAAAAATAACCTTTCACGAAAATCATAATCATTCACTCATGCGTTAACTGCACTATTGCATCTCGTGACATAAAACAGAAGAAAAAAATGTTAATTTTTGAATAGTTTTCTAAAATTAAAAGATAGTTTTATAAAACTATTTAAAACGAGCTATTAAACTCTTTTTAAAAATTAACCTGTTGGTTAGAGTTATTTTGAATCACGTTGGAAATGTGATGCAATAAAAACAATTGTAATAAAGTTTGAACTGGAAGAACAAAATTCTATGTGTTCATTTATTCATTCTTCATCTTTCATTTATTATATCGCTTAGAATATTGTGCTGTAGGATGACAAATTTCAACAACATCAACTAGCATTCAAGAACAGCTTGCGAATGGTACTCATATAATTATCATATTTATGTCACATAGGAGTATTCATATATTTACCCCATACATTAGTGAATAAATTAATTTTCGTATGAATAAGAGCCAATAAATAGAAGTAATGTAGTTGCATGCGACAGGCTTCAATTTAAATATATTTTGTCATTTTAATTCTATGTTAATAGAAAACTAAAGTGTTTCAACGTATGTAGAAACCAAGCGATTACTTTGCATATTTACCACATAAACCATTAAATTCAGAAATTATTTTAAGATATTTCACTTTAATTTTTTTAAATTTTTAATTTTGTTTTAGTTTAAAAAAATAATTAGTTTTTTTCTTTGAATTTGAATTATAATATTTACTTCATGACAGTAAAGTAAGTTTTTATATTTTAAAAACTGAAATATTTTTTAAGGAAATAGAAAATGGTAGTATAAATTATACCTAGGGGGGGTCCTTATAACACACACAGGCAAAGTTATTACACATTAAAAAAAAATGGATACGTTATTGCTGTTTTGTAACCGTAAATAAGAGAGGTCATTTGTAAAAAAAAAAACTTTGACTCATTATATTTCAATTGTCAATCTTTATTATTGATTTGACGTTTGAAAAAGATGTGAGAAACTATAATTATGAAAATTAGTTAATTTTCTATCCAGTAACATGATCAAAAAGAAGTTCAACTCAGTAAGAAAATAGTTGATTAAAATCATTCAACTCAACACTCACGTTTAAGTTACTCTTGAAAGGGAGATTTAAGATTTGATGGAGATAAACTGATAGCTTCAGCTCAAAAACATTTCTTTGTCCTTCAATCTTTTATCATATAAAGATAGCATGAATTAGATCATTTAACACCTTTTATGGATACTATTTATACCACAAAGCACGCGATTTGTAGTAGCTACTATGTTTAAGTATAAAACAATTTCTCAAGTATCCGATTTTATTTTATCTTTCTTAATAAATATCTTTGACAACGTCTGATGCTTTTGATGCATGAAGTACTGGCATTGTTACTGTCAAATTTCATGTAAGAAACACCATCACATTTAAGAGATGACTTTTATAATCAGAGCATTATCACTGCACATGTGAATCCCAAGCTACATTAGATAGGACACAGTGATAATCTTTATACAGATACCATTAATCTTTATACAGATTAAATATCTGTTTACTTCAATAAACAATTTTAATTGACAATAATTCAATCGACAGTAACTTCTCCAAAATCCAGTTTCTATTTAAGGTTGACTAAGAAAGCATTTTTGAGTGTTCACAGATGTGTAATACATGCACGTATATTGATATGTATACTTCATGTTGGGTGTTTGAAAGTCACACCCTACCTTAGCATATCTTTACTAATAATAAAGCTGAAAGTCTGTATGTCTTGATCTCTGTCTGTTACGCGCATAACGCCTAGACCGTTCTGCCGATTTTCATGAAGTTTGGCACAAAATTAGTTCGTTGCAGTAGCATAGGAGTGAGCACCTCGAAGAAATTTTTCAAAAAATTGGTTTTGTTCCTTTTCTATTCCAATTTTTTAAGAACATTTTAATGAGCAAATTATCATATCATGGACGAGTAAATTATCATAACGAGGACGAGCAAATTACCATAACATGGGCGTGGAAATTAACATAGAAAATTGGCGAGAAATTCATCATCCATAATTTGGAAATATACAGGCGAACCAAATGACCTTTTAATTTTCTACCATAGGCAAAGCCGTACAGACTACAGATGCCTCCATTTCAGAAGCAAATCCAGCCTCACTTCAGCCGAAAATATTTCCCCAAAAATCCGAGTTTAACTCCGAGGTTTCTCAAAAATACATGTGTGGTTATTCACATTCACGAAAAACATTTATTTTCATGTTATACAAAATAGTGGCCCTATTAAACCCACATCCTGTCTTCGAGAATGAAATAAAAACACAAACTCGGTACACATTCCAGAATCAGATCACTAACCTAATATTACACTTGACGACACAAACTTACATTAGTTGCGAGGCAAGAAGAAAGACAGCATGCAAATAAGAAAGCAGGTGCAGTCGGTGTGTTCCAGTTCTTGGAAAACTCTTCAGATTTCCGAAGGGCAGAACCTATCTGGATATGAATTAGAAGGCATCATCTCCACCCCTGTCCTTGCACAAGACCAGTTGTCTGGTATGCTGTTGTGGCACTCTACAACGGACAAGACATCCGGCCGATGTGGTTAATGATAAAACGTAATTACGTTATCCCCCCTCCAAGTACGGTGTTCGAATATTGATACCGTAGTTAATAATTGATACCGCAGTTAATAGAAGAGTTTGAGTCTGTCAAAAAGCTTTCAGACTGCAAGAACGTTTCCAGGAGTATTTACCACAACTACTTTTTGTATTGTATGTTGGAATTTTGTATCTAAGGATTTAAAACCCGGTTGTTTTATTAAGAAACTTTCTGTTAACCCACAAACTACATATACTTGCATATGATAGATTAATGGAATTGCAATTGTTTTATTAGTTTGTTAATGTCGTTAAATTGAATAACTTTTCTTTTATGTCGTGTAAAACCTTTTAGCGAGACTAATTATGGTTAAAACATTTCGAGTACACAGCGGATGTTTAGATTGTTTCTGTGAAGTTTTTGACGTTATCAAGACAATTTTAGAAAATTCCATTGTCCACGCGTTTAATAAGTTTATGTTTCATACTTTCTTCTTTGTTATTGTTTGCAAACGTAAATATAAATTGTCTATAAAATATTCAAAATATAAAAGGAGATAAATTTGACACGAAACACCTTCCAAAACTCGAAAAGAACCTTTTTCAAACTGATAAGTTTGTTATAAAAAATTAAAGTGTCTACACAAGAAAAAAAAAGTTTTTTCAATGCCCCGACCTTAACTGTCTCAGTTCTTGAAATAACCTCAGGGAACTAGATCTAAAGAAACCACTAAATAAGTTTTCAAAATTGTTTTATTGTGATCCTTTTGCTTCTACAAAAAATCGGGTGATTTCTTCAACTTTCTTCTGGTGGGAGTGAGCTGGTCGATCCTTCTCGTAGAGAAACCAGCATCGTAACTTATAACAAGTATCCTAACATCGTTAGAAAAGGTTTAAGGATTTGTGGATCTCTAATCTTCGGTCGACGAAGCTTGAGGTTGCCTAGGGCACGCTACTGGGGAACCAATAAACATTACACTGAAATATGGCCATAGGAATGGGAGAAATATGAGGCCATTTAAGTTGGATGGCATCTACGAATGTTTCGTATGACTTGATTCATGAATCAAATGATCTTCGTTGGCTTGAATTTCTGCAGGATATTGATGTGCAGTGCATATTTATAAAAGATCGTAACAAACATCTGAATTCAATTTGTTTATAGTTACTATAGTTTAATATTCTGAGTAAGAACATGATGTCTGAACCAAAAGTTCATGATCAAAAAATAATCAGAAATTTATGGACATTTCTTTTCAGCATAAAAGGTTTCTGTAGAGTAGACATATAAAAGAAATCAAAGTTTTTCACCAAAAAACAATAATAACTAACGCGTTGACACAATTATCTACTGAGTTTGAAGTTCAATATGCAAGACCGGTATCCATGATCTGGTTTCTAGAATTAAACCGTATGCTTGATGTCTTAAGCGACTTGGAGCATGGCTTAGCTTAGTCACTGTAAGAGGTAAGCCCAAACGCTTTCTCTTTCAGTCACAAAGGAGACTTAGCAAAAGGAGTTGTTGCTAAAACCGTTTGTAATTTCAATTGATTACAGTACAGTGCAAATCAAAATTATTTCTCGAGTCTACGGAAAAATATAAACATCAAACAAAAATACTAATATAAGTACCATATATCGAACCGATTCTTATTTTTTTTTAATGCCTTCTGTAAGATCTCTCTACGTGAACTCTCTATCTACTATGACTCCGACCTGAAATATTGTATCAAACTTCAAATTTCATGGGAGTTGAGAAAATAGCTAGAAAAGTGTTTAGCTATTAAGTAAATGATGTTAAACACGAAAGCTAGTGTAAAAATATTTATTAATAAAAATCACACAATAATTTTACAATTCGTAAAATAACTTTTTTAAAGAAAATTTTAAAAAAAACGAAGTCATTTATAGCATACTCGTTGTATTTTAACATCTACTTAAAGATTTCTTACTAAAGCAACTGGATACCTTTAGTAATTTTAATTTCCCTTATATAAAAAAACATAAACACGAATAAAATTACTTTGAAAAATAAAAGTTTTTTCCTTACTTACCTAAAATACCAATAAACAAAAACAAATAAGAAATTTCCACTTTCTACAAATAGATTGTTTAATACAATCAATCAAAAATTTTTAAAGCTCCGTATTTAAAAAATGAATTACAATTTTCATTTTCTCCTCAACGTTTTTTTTTATGTTTGTTTTTAGCTTTAATATATATTCAATTTTAAACTGTATGACCAAGTGATGAAAAACTCACAACAAATCACGGAAAAAATCAGCAAAACACTCTCCCTCAGAAATACAAAGAACACTTTCTATTATCAAAGGTTTCCATGTTTTTCACTCGTCGTATTCATGTCGGTATGACAACCAAGATCAGAGGCGTGTAGGGCTATCTGTCACACCACTATTTTTTCCGCGTCTTTTTAAGAAGCAAAAATGGCAACGGTTGGGAAATCATATTAGAGAATAATAACAGGCTAAAGTTCTATCAGCGTGGAATAGGTCTACTTCACTGGTTCGCAAAAATCGAATTTTCGGATTGGATTGAGTAATGCGCTTGGATATTTCCCTCAATTTTTTAAGGAGTACTTTTTTTCTTCTTCTGTGTCGTATGGTATTCATTTATTAGAAAATGGATTTTCTTCTATTTTCTGCTTAGTTTTTCTTCAGGAAACTCAGTTTTTTGGTGCTATTTTTTTTATTCTGACAGAGAGGAAATCGTTTTTGAAGAAATCTCAGGTATAACAATGAATTATTTTCTTATTTTGCATGTAATGGGACAGAAATTTAAATTCGTTTTTATAATCTATCTATACTGTATATTTTGACACATATAATGTTTACTCTAAGACGATTCAATTTATACAGCAATTTTCACGATATTTGTTGAATTCATTTGAAAATATTGCTTTTTATTTAAAAGTAATGCTTTCACTCTTGGGTATACGAAATTAATTAGTTGGATGTTTCAAACACTATGCTAGCAGTTCAAATGTGCTGTGAATTTTTGGCATACAAAAGACCCTCTGGCTATACCCTCGTTGTTGAAAATGAAATAAATTAGAAGATAAAATGAGTCATCATTAAACTCTTATTGTAGCTTTAGTTCTTTTTAAAACATGTGTTTCACAAAACTTTCATTACATAAAAGAATTAATCTGCATTGAATCACTCTTTTTTTCAAGGTGTGACCAAGCAGCCGTGGTTCATGGAAGCTATATAGACTAAATTCCTTTAACGGATTAAAAATTTACAAATATGTTACAGATATTTTCTATAGTTTAAATCAAAAGAATTCCGAAAGAGGTTTTAATCCACTCCTAGTTAAAATCAAGTATCTTTGCCCAAATGTTTCCTGAATTGCTACAAGTAGCACGAATGTAGACTTCTCATTGTAGTGGAAAATGTTTTTAGCTTCCAGTTTAAAGATTAACTGAGGGTGATTATTAAGTGCTTCCATTTGATTACAATCCGTCCAGCTTCAATAAGCTCCCAATGCGAGCATATAAGTTTTTGGATTCCACAGTTTTCCAAGAGTTGTCGGCGAGTTAGACCTAAAATTTGGCCTTTTAGCTTTGCCGATTTTTGCAATAATGCTTTGAATCTTTCTTGGTAAATCAGTATTCTTCAGGATAATTTTAGGAATGTTACAGACTATTAGTGGAAAATGTTCCTGTTTTTTATAAGATATGTTACTTGCAGAAATTGGGCATATTAGCTCCCATTATTTTTTAGGAACATTTATGACTTGTTTATACAATGTACGCTTCTACAGTATCTTCTATCTTTCAGAAATTTAAAAATGTCTTTTCTTGTACAAGCCTTATTATCAGAACATGGAAAATGCTTTAAAATTAACTACTGTTACACAATGAATTACTGCCCTTCAATGTTTGCAATCCGATTGTATATTTTACAAATTAAGTAACATAATAACACAATTTCATCAACACAAGCATGCTTCTTGTTTGTGTCATTTTTTGAAAGCTTTAACATATTTGCAAGCGATTTGTCAAAGTTAAAATTAAATATTCAAGCAAAATGTTTGTACATTTAAATAAAGCTCATCTTGTACAGAGTATTGGCCCATTTTTATCATTCGTAAATAATTATGTTTCATAAATGTAAAATGGTTCAAATTACATAATATCAATCCATTCTTGAATATCCCTCTTACTATTTACATATAATATGATTTTCTAAATACATATAATCTGATTCTGAACAGAATAATTAGGTATACTAATTACTGCACATACTGGTGATTATATTTCTAAATGTTTAAAGCTGCAATTGAAGTAATTAGAAATAAGTGTTTTTAAACATGGTGTAGTGCATATATGGTAGCCCAAATTCCAGTTAATTCGACATTATGTTTTCTTTAAAAGAAGAAACTGATTTAATTAACTAGAATAGTTTATCATAACGTATATCAACAGAGCTTAATTTAAAAAACAGGAGATTGGTTTGTGACCTCATTTAAAGCTCGCTGCTTAAATTTGGTCTATTAACTCAAGAAATATATGAACTCATTAAAAAAGGTTTAAAGGACAGTTAGATTAATAAATTAGCTTTTTAAACTGATTCAAATAGAGAAGGATGATGGTCTAAATTTTTCTGCTGATGGCCAAACCAGATATTATTGTTTTAAGTTTTTAGAATCACAATTTAATCTTGAAATCCGGAAAAATCATTATTCCAATACATTTGTAGAGTTATTGCTATCTCGAATGGTTTACCAAAATCAGCTCTTACATAATACGAATGACTGAATAAAAAGTAGTTGTAAATGAGACTTTGTACTACTAAGTATAATTCAAAAATATTCTTTTTTCTTACTTGTATAATGCACAGGCGTGAGTTCCCCTCCCCCTGATGAGACAACATAACAATTGTCTCATCTGAAAAATTCATTTTAATTACAAAGTACACAATGAAAGCAAATAAAAATAGGTTGAAAACTTCAATATAAGCACTTTTTTAACACTTAATTTAGAAACCAATTTTTTTCTTAATATTATGGCAACTACATGGTATGAATGGGTGCATTAAAAGAAGTTATAAGTACGGCTTCTTAAAATCAGGTGCAATTAAAAACTATTCCGTTTTTATTCTCAGAAGAATGTACAGACTTGAGCCCTTTTCTTTCCAAACGTGACAATCGAAAATGGCTTCAACTAAAGTTATGCTGTAGAGATTTCCTGTTATTGAATAAACATGACACAAGACATAAAAGTCGTCTCAGCCGAAACATTCATCTAAAGTACAAAGTACCCAACGGAAGCAAATAAAAAATTGAGGTCCAAATCTCCAGTATAACTATTAGCAATAAAAAAGTCAACACTAATTTACGCCGTTAGTTTTTGTTACTTTTTGCAACAGTATCCATAAACTTAACCAATGACAACAAGAACATCCTCCAAACTAAAATAAGCTTTTTCACCCTTAGTTTAGTAATTAATGTTTTAAAATAACTATGGCAACTACATAATACGAATGGTTGCGTTAGAAGTAGTTATAAATGTGGCAGCCTAACATTAGTTACAATTAAAAAGTATTCCGTTTTTATACTTATAGAATTGGCAGACTTGGGTCCGTTTCTTTCCAAATGTTGACTATCGAAAGTGGCTTCATTATTAAAGGTACGCCGTAGAGATTTACTGTTATTGAATAAACATGGAACAAGGCATAAAAGTCAGCTTAACCGAAACATTCAACTAAATTACGAAATACCCAACGGAAGCAAATAAAAAATGGGTCCAAATCTCCAACATAACCATAAACAATAAACAAAATGTCTACATTAATAGACGCCGTTTGGTTTTGCAACAGTATCCACAAACTTAACCAATAACAACAGGAACATTCTCCAAGCTAAAATCAGTTTTTAACCCTTAGTTTAGTAATTAATGCTAAAAAATAACTATGGCAACTACATAATACGAATGATTGCATTAGAAGTAGTTATAAATTCGACTTCTTAAAATCAGGTGCAATTAAAAACTATTCCGTTTTTATGCTTATAGAATGAGCAGACTTGGGCCCTTCTCTTCCCAAATGTTGACTATAGAAAGTGGCTTCATTACTAAAGTTACGCCGTAGAGGTTTCCTGTTATTGAATAAACATGACACAAGACATAAAAGTCGTCTCAGCTGAAACATTCATCTAAATTACAAAATACCCAACGGAAGCAAAGAAAAGGCGGTCGAAATCTCCAATCTAATCAGCGGCAGGCCACGAAACTTCCCCAATAGACAACGCATTGTTGGCGATTAAAATGACATTTACGATCCAGACCAATGGCAAAAGGACCACCTCCGAAGTAAAGTTAACCTGAAAATCGATTTCCCTTAATCCTTAGGGCCTTAGTGAGAACCTTAGCGGCATGTATTCTCTAACAAGAATCATAGGGTTAAAGGAAGATGGTTTTTTTTTTCTTAGAAGCAATGCAGTTTGTATAGCTGGGATTAAAACAGATTTGTCGATTGTGACGTGTCCCAGCGTGCTAAAGCCTTAAGTGATACCATCATCCAACTTAGGGAGTTAGGATCTATAAAAAAGCTGCAAAAGGAACGTTTACGGCATATTCTGGCTATGTGCCCATGCAATTTTGGTAGGAGATACAATTTTCTCTTTGTTCTGACTTATATTTCTTGATGCGAGCCGTTGGAATACGATTTTTCCATAAAGATTTCATCTTGAGATATTTTTGCTATAAAAAGGAGGAAATCTCAAGAATAAGTGTGTTTTCTGTAAACTGTTCTAACAATATGCGATGAAGTCTTGAGGTCAGAGTAGTATATCCTAAACGAATTTTATAAAGATGTGTTTTAGTAGTAGGGTACTTTTCAGAAGATGAAAAAAAAAAAAAAAAAAAGATTAATGTTGCTTTTAGTATCACAACACAAAATTAGCGATCTATCTAAACGTGTAAGCAAACCATTGTAACTGACTTGCACACACTGAATTCACCTAATTTTGGGTTCCATGTTTTTCGCTTTTTTTTAACAGTAATTCATTTGTTAAATTTAAATTGTAAAATGTATCAACAGCTTACGAAAAACAAAGTCAAGTGTCAGTTAATATGATCATAAAATTATAAATGAGTTTTATTGTAAAACATGATACAAAACTTAGGCAGAACTCATAGAAGTACGCTAGAAGTAGCGAATAACATCAAAGCTATGTACTACATGTACATTTACTGAAAATACCGTACTAGCTTAGAAGCAGAACGCATATGGTATGGGGCACAAATCGATAAAACTTGGTGTCAATATACTATTAAAATAATACGTTAACAAGCAACTTAATTATAATAATTAAAATATAAATTAATCTTCATCAACAAAATAACATTAAAGTTCATTTACCAGTTAGTATGAAATTCAACTATATAATTCAAATATTTCAAAATTAAGTAAAAATTTACCTTTAAATTCAATTATTTCATTTCATTATGAGTTTTTAAATTCAATTATATGATTCATTATTATTAAGTTAATGTTCAATAGTAAGTTAGCATCCGATTTAAATATGTGCTTGGATTATTATTTAATGTTTAATAATAGAGTAGCATCCAACTCAATTTATAAATTAGCTTTCAATTCAAAAACGAAAAACTTGAATATCATATAGGAAGACAATGCAACAACAATATTTCATTTAAATCAGTTATTTCCGAAAAAGAAAAGTGCACCAGGATCAGAAACAAGAATGTTGTTAAAAATATCTGCTAGCTTATCCCAAGATATCTTCAAATAGGGGAATTGAAGTTGATAAAATACAGTAGTGGTTTCGGATGAATTAAGGCGACGAATGCTACAAACAAGGAAACGGTGTCATCTCTACCCACTCCTGCGCATTATTCAAAGAAAACTTTTAAAAAGTGGTATTAAACAAGTAAGAAACAATTTTCTTGTAAAACGTACTAAGTATTATCTTCAGTCAAGCACGCATTCTGTGATAATTTAAATCACAGCAGCACACTACAAAATAAATAAATCTAAAAGCGACGTTTTTACTTCATTAATTAAATCAAATTAACTCGGCTCTTACAAAGCAATCTGACTATTCATCCCAAACTAATGAATATGCATGGAGGAGCCAGTTATTGATAAATCTCACAGAAATGCAGGTTAATATTTTTTCGCTCCTTCAGTTGCTCTTTCCATTTTGCCGCTTCTTTCTGTGGATTAGTCAGAATGGGAATTTGCTTTCTTTTGATCGCGGCAAATGAATTCATTTATTCGTAAAACCAAGAGTTTAATAAATTTTTCGCCTTAGTTCGGCTTTTGTTGTTGCAGGAGTGCTAATCTGCGAAGAAGCGTTCTACACATTAAAAAAAAAATCGTTTGGAGAAATTTATATTTGAGCAAAAATGTCCTTCGATTAAAGTGTTATAAACGACATTCGTCTAGATTTCACGGTGAAATTATTCTCAAAAAGTTTAAAGCCTTATTTAACGCTTAGTATATGATTGAATACTTGATTCTTTGTCTGACAGTTTTGATTTGATGTATTTTTGTGCGAGTGGATATTTCATCTTTTGTATCATCCATTGGTTCCGTTTCGATGTTTGATGTTCGTCACTTCAACTTGGAAAATGAATTCTTTTATTAGTAAAACTCAAAGCTCAATATTATTTAAAACTGTAAAAGTGCTAATCTGTAAAGAGGTGTATTTAAACAAAAAAAAAAGGAAATAAATGTTAAAGCAGAAATTTCCTTCAATTAGAATGCTGACAGTGTTATTCTTGATTTCATGACAAAAATATTCAAAGCCTCATTTAATGCTTTGCTTATAATTTGATACTGGGTTCCTTATTGTTAGTTTTCTGGTAGTTAGTTCATCTCATAGTTTTATTTGTTATTTTTCTTTGAGTAAATATTTCATCCAGAATGCGCAATCAATACCCTTTCGATGTTTGACGTTTGCGATTTCAACTTAGTGTTCACCCTTGCAATGTTTTCCCAATTAGATTTGATTAATTATAGCGCGTGTATACCATCGAACAACACTTTCGAATTTCAAATTTGATGCGAAACAGTTGATAATTGTTATACATTTGAGAGTCTTTTATACCTTTGTTTTGGAATTTCATTGTTGTTATTATTTTTCTGAACATTTTGATATATTTCTCAATTTTGCTGCATTTTCCGTGACTTAGTGCTGTAATACTTCACCCAAAATTGGACTTTATTGAAAGAGTGAATAGCTATCGACAGAAATTCCATCCTCTTTTACGAAAGTTCCTGTTTCGAAAGCTATAAAAAACATGATTGGTAACATTAGTTTTTGTCAGTAAATACTAAATCGTTCAGTTTCACACTTAAAACTATAAACTTCCTTTCATTTAATTCAGATTGAAATCAACTAACAGAAATATTCCATCGTTTTTTACAACAATTTCCTTTTTAGAGCTGTAAAAAACTATACTTGGTAACTAGTGCTTTTGTCTACGGACACTGAATAAACTCCACAGTTCCGGCTTTTAAAATAAACTACTGCAGTGCATCTGGTAAGGATACTGAAACTCTATCGCCCTTTACGAAAATGTCTTGTTTGAGAGCTACGGGATTGAAATTTGCTTGAAAGCTTGTGCTTTCGTCGGTAGAGGACCTAGATGTTCCCCAACTCCAACTAGCTACGGCATTGAATAGGTACTTTACATACAGGGTGTCCTAAAAGTGAGTTTTTAAAAATTTATAACAGGAAAACGGTAAATGATAAAAAAATAATTCTTGCAGAAAGTTCATGTGGTGAGCCTTAAAAATCCCCCCCCCCCCGAGTTCCAAATTTTAGTTCAAAATTTTTGCAATAGATGGCGCTGCAGACAATAAAAAAAGCCCGTAAATAAAAAAATGTATAGAAAATTACATCATAAATTTCATAGTTTATTCGAAAATAATGAAAAAAAAGGACAAAACAATGTTTTCAAACGGCTGTAATCTCATGTCGCAATTGGAGAAAAAAATCAGTAAATTTCAATTCTTCTTTTTTTACTTATTATGTGCAGCGCCATCTATTGAAACATTTGTGAACTAAAAATTGGAACTCTATGGGAAAAAAAATTACCTCCCAACACATGGATTTTCTGCAAGAATTTGTTTTTTTTCATTAACCGTTCTTTTGTTACAAATTTTTGAAAACGGGCAGCCTTTTTCCATGACACCCTGTATGTTTAAAGATATAAGATATGTGGCGAGAATTTTTTTCAAGGAATCAAGAACTCATGAGCAAAATATGATGTTCTTTAATCATACTGTTAATCACAGTAGCCGGTACATACATTGAATGATGAAAAAACACCGTTGATAACTCAATCTATAAACTTATTCAGCAACACAGGGTGCAACTAAATACAGAGTACAAAATGCTGAAATACTTCAAACTTTCGATTAACTTCAACTACCGCTCCTTCAGCAACCATTTTACATACAGATGTATCATATCGGGAATCGTTTTTGATTTCATGTGAATTCTTTTCTTTCTCTAATCTTCAAAAGCCTCTTCAAATTCTTAAATGAAATTAATGACTGAAAGAAGCAATAAGAAGCCATAATAAACCATTCATAACTCCAAAGAGGAAATAAATTTCCAATGGCGTTTATAACTGTCCACATTTTTTACGGTTAAGTGCATTTTATTTAAATGCGACCGCTTTAAATTCGTCTTTTTATTTATTTAGCAGGAGGAGTGAAGAGTGGGGTTTAAATGCATTATATCAATATTTCTCAGGATGAAAGTGGGTGCTTTTTTTTTGTTTACTAGACGTTTATCTTTCCGTTTAAGGAAAAAATATCCACTACAGACATTCCTTTTGATTTACTTTTCAAAATATTTTAGTTTTGCTGTTGTTTTTTCTAGATCTTTAGTGAGGAAAATTATTTTTCTGATACATTTTTTCACGGTTTAAGTTTTAATTAATGTTGAAGTACCTTCAGTGATTCAAAATGCTTAAGCCAGCGTATGTAACTAGACTGAAATTTTAAATTGACATTTTAATGACTCTTGCAAAAACAATATTTTTTCTTCATGTAAAAAAGTTTAATATCTCTAACATTAGATTCATCATAAATATAAAAAAAACCTGACTTCGTTAAAAAAAGAAAAAAGTTGCAGTTGTCCAAAACATTTGGTCTACAGATTTAAATTTAATACTACCACTCGATCTTGATGGCATAGGACATGCTGACGTCACATGATTTCTTGTGTGAATGCTCTAGCCGATAATAATAAAGGAAATAAATACAAAGAAATACTTTTTGTTTACGCGGGAAAAATATTGCATCAAATTATTATTACACATTGCATGTAATTATATTAATCACACATTGCATGTAATTACATTGCATCAAATTATTACCACTTATCGATATTTTATAATTAAAAATTGCTGTAATACCAAATTAATAATTTAGATTAATAATGTATTTCATGAATTTTAATAATTTAAATTGCTTATTATTTAAATAATTAGAATCAAAATAGAGATGCAATCAAAATATAAGTGATTTTATTTCATTTTTGTCCCATGTTTCATATTTAAGTGGAACTGTCTCGAAATTTCATGCATATACAAGAAGATTTGAATGACTTCTTGCTAAAACAAACAATATTTAACTAGCTGTATCGAACACAAAACAAAAAGAAAACTTAACCCCACTAATAAACTTTCCACATGTTTTAAAGAAATTTGCATATCTTGGGTTACAACACCGATCAATACTTGTCAGCAGCACCCAGCTAGGCGGCCTCCATTTTTTCAACCCCAACCGCTGGGGGCTACAAATAAACCGATCTAAATGCAAATGAATTAAATGAGTCGCTTATTCCATACAACCCGTATCTCCTTATCCCAACTGGAACAACAAATTTCCCTCCATTCTTGGCTTTTCTTCAAAAAAAAAAAGTATCTAAAGCAGATGATATTGCCTCGTAAAAGAAGACCACCCCGGAAACAAATGTTTCCACAGCGAAGAACTTCGGGAAAATCTTTCCATCTATGCAAGAATGGTGATCACTCGGCCCATGCCAAATAACCAATCATTAGAGCTAGTCTTCACAACCGATTGAACTCAAGTTGATGGGCTTCGGTTCAAAACAAAGTCCCTTAACGGGGAAGATCTTTCGCTACGAACACTGGTTAGGACCATCGTTTCTGTTCCATGCTCTGCCACACGCAGACGATCCTTTTCTCCATACGGTTTTTTTTTCTTCTCCATTTTCTGTTTCACGTTAGTCCCCCCTTTTTTTTATTTATCGGGATTTCCTCAAGGGACGATACGGAATTTCATTTTAGAACGCAGTGGCCACTGGAGATGGGAAGAGTAATGGAGTCATGTCCTTTGTTTTTGAAAGAAACTTCGGCTGAATTTTCTCGACATAGTTTAGGCATTTCGAACTTATTTTCTGGAGAAAACACAGCTAAAAGCTATGTGGATTTTTGAAGTTTTTAAAACTACAAGACACTACTGCAACGAAATTGCAAATTTTGTTCTGTTCCTTAATAAGTTACAAAATGTATAATTTCCCTTTGCATCTTCATTCTGTGCTAGCTCACGTTTAAAAAAAACTATAATTTCAATGTATTTATCGTTTTTTTCTTTACACTTTATGTACATATTGGTTGTCGATTTCCTTATGAGGTTCGTAGCTCTTAAATCCATTAAAGGCACCGATCCAGATTGAAAGTTTTAGTCTTGACGACGTAGTTTTAGAATGTTCATAGGAACTATTACAATATTGACTAAATGAATAACATTGCAAAAAAAATTTTTTTTTTCGAAATGTAAATGTGTTGGAAATTCATAAGCATTCTAAAAAATCTGCAAATTCTTTAAAAAAAATTCGGATATACAAAATGATGAGATAGTACAAAATGTAGCAATTTCTGCTATAATGGACATTAAATTTCGGTACTGTCGCTCACTTATTTACTGTTAAGTGCATTATTATTGTGGGTCAAGAAACCTTTTAGAAAATTTTTACTCAAAATGCCTGTTTCAATAAATGCAAAATAATTTCAACAATTCATGTTGGTGTTTAAAACTTCCTTCAACAGTCATCACAAACAGCAGACATCAATAGCACAATAGATAAGCTTTTTTTAAAAGCTTATTTATCACCAAAATGCCAAAACCGAGTTTTCAATAGCTAAAATCTCAGACCAAAAATGAACTGAACTGAGCATTAGAATAGCAGTATAAAAACACCACAACTACAATCACGCAGTCCCCCTTTGCTTCCTAGCCGCAATCACGATACCAATTCCGCTAGGGAACCGAATTTAAACTTTCACCGAATGATTTTTCAACGATGATATTATTCGCAAGTTTAGTATACATAGGCAATTTTATTTCACCGAGAAAGCGATCAAGGGGCCAAAGGCAGAGGATCTCCCCCCCCGCCCCCCCCCCCCCCGTGATCAAAATGTTCTATTGCATCCCCTCTGTTCTGAGGCTGAAGCTTCTTAATACGTGCCAAATGTTTGCACATCTTGTCAGCATGTTTTTACTATTTTTAAGAGAAGTAAAATTTTTGGATGAGTAAATTATACTAATCAACAGTTAAAAATTTGGATATAGAACAGAAAAAAAAAAGGAAATGGTCAGGTAACAAAACAGAAAAATGGTTTAAACTTCAGCTAATTATCAAATAAACAGCAAGATGCAATAAAAAAATAGTTAACAACAAAATCTAAAATTAAAAAAAAAAAAAAACATCATTATACTTTAAATTAAAAATGCTCTCACTAACTTTGTTAAAAATTAAATATTAAATTGGTTGTGAACAAAATATTACTTTCAATTTTTTCCAAAAATGAAATTGATGATTCAAAATATCATATTTTGTTAATTATGTATTCCATATTTGACTATAATTTCAATTTAATTGCATTATTTGTCAAGTGCCAAATTAAGTTTCAAAAATGTGCCGTAAACATATCAAATGTTATCTCCCAAAAGGGGTTTGAAAATGTTTCGGAGTTCCAGTTTCATTACAATTTTATACCACGTTTAATGAATATAAACATTATTCATTAAGTTTAAAATATTTAAATTTCTTAATTAGTTAGGCTTATTTACCAAAATAACAGAAGATTAAGTGTCAAAAATCACTTGATATTTAATCTGAATCTTGAAGATAATAACTATTAGATTTCCCGACCGAAAACTTAGTTTTTAAAAATGGATGCAACTTCATTATTCATGGTTTTAATTTAAGTACACTCTAGAAGAGATTCCAAATTTTCATTCTAATATAGGTAAATGTATATATGTGCTAAAACATATAATTGAACTCATTTTTTTCAACTGCAGCCACAAAAAAGGAAAAACCGTTGGTTCAATTTACCTCGTATAAAATTTTAAAGTAAGTTTTTTTTAAGCAATAAAAGTTGCATATCGCTTTCACTTTACCCGTCGTCAGCTTCTTGTATTCGCCTTTTACTTGGTTGATAGCAATTCAGGTGCTTCCTTTGGCATCGGTGGAGATTAAAATTTAGGAAAGCTAAAATTTTAAGAGGAAAAGTTATGTAATTAGGAAAATAAGCAGTTTTTTTTACATGCAAAAAAGGGCTTAATTATTTTTTTTTTGTTTCAAACAATTTGTTTCGAATTGAATCTATTATTATTTATATATATTTTTGGTGCATGATTAAACCTTAAATGCTTTGTATACATTTTATATGAGTGATCAATCTGTAAGTCACATCTAACTGGAGAGGTTTTATTTATTTATTTATTTATTTTTTTTTTTTTGTGAATTCATTTAGAATGTGGTTCATTTCATTGTTTCTTCCTATTATCACATTTTTAAAAGAATATGTTAGATTCAAAAATTGCATATTTCTTTAAGTATGGAAAACTTGTTTTTTGTTTTTATTTTTGTTTATTTTTTATTGCTTCATGTATCAAGGTGTACCTTCCAAAACAATACGATTTATTTATCTTTTTGCAGAGGAAATGGATGTTGGTATCTTTGGCACATTGCGATTCTCGGTATTTTGAGTAAAAATACTACAGTCATTTTATTGCTATTTTTAATCAAAACCAAAAATAATAGCAATTGATCTCGATCTTACGCTATTCATCACTTAGCAGAAACTATTATTTCGCCAAAACAGATGTGGGACACTTTTAGTGTTTCCCTTTTTCCTCGGTAATAACTGTTTGGCTTCGGCGCCTATCGGTTTAGTCTGGTAAAAAGCGCATCATGTGCGAAGCAGAAATCCTACAAAAGCTACAACCTCTAACACGCAAAGTGTGATATTTTGAAGTTTGTAACAGAGTTTTAAGGGCTAAATTTGTATCAAAAACATTTCTTTCTATCTTATTTTTTCGTTAAAACGATATTATAATAGCTCATGCAAAAAGAATCAAAGGTTATTAAGCTAACTTATTGCTGGTTTTAGAAAGTGTAAATAGCAGGACTGGGGAGTCGGAGGGAAAATTATCGGTTCCGACTCTGACAGAGAGATTTTCAGAATCCCGGCTCCGACACCTTTACATGAATATTCGTCTCACTCCGACTTCACAAGCACTAGTAGTGTTCCGGAATTAGATGTAAAAAGATCGACTCCTGACTCCGTCTCTTTTACCCAAAAGTTAGTCCGGCTTTGACCACGACCCTGAGTCTCCCACCCTGTTAAAAAAGACACAGGTTACAACAACACTGATTTAAAAATGCGTTATTTATCTGACAGTAAAGCCTTGCTCAGTTGATGTGTAAAAAATAATATTTCTGTGAAATTTTTCTTTCTGATTTATTTAAATTCATTATAACACTAAAAAATCAGCAGAGTTAAAGTGAAAAATGTCAATTATACTCTTCGATAGCATATAAAAGGTAATTTACTATTTTTAAATAACTACAGTCAATTGTAATCCAATTGAATCAATTATTTTTCTACTTTATTTTATTTATTAATAAAAAAAATCATGAAAATCGTTAGAATGGTCTCGGCATTACGCACGTCAGAGAACTTCATACATCTAGACATCCAGACAGAGATCCAGACTTTCAGCTTTATCATTAGTGAAGATGAACTACGTTTTAGTTGGCACAAATAAAAAAAAACACCTCAATTAAATTAGTAACATTTACAACCAATCGAAAGAAATAATTTAACTGAAATTCCTAACATGGAAAGAAATACGACCACTACTGGCAGCCAAAACAAAGCTACAAAACTTTCTTTCACTTTGAATGAAAAAGCGGAATGTCTATGGCATTATCACTTTAAGACGAAGAGGGCGGCCCCTAACACTTTCGTTCCGAAGTTCCCACTAAAATCCAGATTGAATTACGGGACGCCAAACATCAGCAGCTTGTAAGAAAGAACTGGAAGTCGGAACTATCGTCAGTTGCCCTTGCATTAGTGGAATTTGTTACAGAAATGTTTGTCTCGGACAAACAATTTCTTTCTTCCTTTGCTCACTACAAAGTCAATTTCACCTCTATTTTCTTTTATCGTGACAATAGGATAGAGCAGACACGGCTTTATTTTGTTTAAGGCAGCTTTAATTTTTTTAAGAGTAGCAGAAATATGCCAAAGTTTTCGGGCATGGATTACAAATATTTTAGTAGGGGTTTATATCATGGATCCAAGCGGGGACTTGTGTTCATATTTTCATGGTTTTGAGAAAAGAGAGGCATTTTTCCGTGTCGGGCGGAAGGAAGTAGATAAATTTCAATGCAAACTTAAACAAAGCATTTACATTGGCAATCACTCTACGACATATCCCAAATTTTGTCGCCAACTGGCCAACATGTCTCCTAGTTAGTAAGACAATTTGCTTTTTGGAAGTGCGATAAAAAAATAGTGTTCGTTTCCCGATTTCGAAGACATTCAGCGACGTTCCCATAAAACTAATGTCAAACTTTTCTGCCCCAAATTTGTCAATTGTTTGGCGATAGATCGACATGTCAGCGATATGACTCATGCATCTAGTCAAATTTGTCGTCATCTTATCCATACAGCAACAAACGCTTAGTGAATTAAGTGACAATGCATTGAAAAGTGGTACTTAGTTTAAGCGTCACGTAGGTTTGAATTTTTGACTTTCACCAAAACGAAAGAATACAAATTGAATTTTATAACAGCTGAGATTTCTTCAAAAAAAAAAAAAAAAAAAACTTATTAAAGAGGTAAAAAATTCTGAAAAGCAAATTGAAAAAAACAAAAAGTTTCTAGAATTGTTCCACCATACATCTTTCGTATAGAAAAGCTTCGGTTAATTCTTGTCAGTCAAAATGTAAGTTTTCCATAAGTATTAGCCACCATATGCAAATTTTTAATATTCTATAGTATGCATTAAAGCTAACAAGAAATCGATTCTGAAAAGTAGTACCTTTACCAGTATAACCAGTTACTCGAAAGTATTTACGATAACTTCTTCCGCTTTGAATTATAAATTAAAAGATTCGGCTGCATACCATGATGAATTAGCCCTGTTTGTTAAAATTTAGCAATAGAAACTGTGTGCACGTGTTTGAAATTTTGATCCGAAAATTTAAATTAAAAAAAAAAAAAGCAACGGAGGAGAAAACAGCATTTTTATTCAATGCATCTGCATTTTCTTGCCCTGAGTTCTAGAATACAAAACACCTGTATGAAGATTTCAGAGAAAATTTGTACCTGACAAAGTTGGCTCTTCAAGGCATAAATCACTTATAAGTTTAGAAAATGTATCAACGAAAAAACGAAAATGCACAACAGAAACACCTTTTCTATTGGGTTTTTTTGTTTTACATGTGTTCAATTTAAACTATCCAAACTGGATGTGAAAAGTGTAACAGAACAGCATGGATACAATATTTCTTGCAATCCGTGTTCTAATGTTAGACTAAACATTTCAGATTAAAGTAGTTTTAAACCCGAATGGGTTGTACAATTTATTCCAAACAAGGCTGAAAGTGATAACTGTAAAAGAGATTGTCCTCGAATATTGATAACTGTTTAAATTTCCAGCAAGAATTCAGAGAACGGAACTTTAATTCTTTTAGATTATAGTTCTTGTAAGATTTAACAATTTTGAAGATACTTAACGACAGCCGAAACAGAAAGAGACTTAACGGTTCTATCATCTGCCATTTGAAATAAAGATGTTCTTAACTGTATCTTTACCCTTTGTGATCGCGCACATCTGAATTTGACTTAATGCATAAGATGAAAAATGGCGGAGAGTGTAATTTTCCGGAAGATTCTACCCAAATCGGGAATACGAACATGAAAATAAAAATGGCTATACACTGCCGACTACCAAACAAATTATTGCATGCTCGTATTGTTCAAAAATTTTGGATTCAGTCCAAGTTAAAAGGGATTTATACGATGGGATATATACTTGTGTAATGGACATTCTGTAGCTTAATGGCCGATTTGTGGAAATGTTGTTTGCAAGCATTTTTTTTTACAACTTACTCTTTCCATACAAAAGCCATAATAATTTCTGTTATCCGAAATAAAGTTGAATGTGTTTGGATAGTGAAGGAAAGTCTCTTATGCTTCTTCATTTTTTGCATTGAAGTGGTTATTAATCCTAATTAGTTGCAATGATCACATTGGTGCCAACAAAGGGAAGTGTTTTAATAGAAGTATTGGCAATTTGCCATCGTTTTGATTAATGAAGTTTCCTAGAAAAAAATCTTGTTGATCTTGAATGTGATGGTGAGTGCTACAAGTTTTTATTTCATTTATGAAAAGTGCATAAAAATTCAGTGGGTGAAAAACACCAAAAAATAAACTTTAGTGACTAAAACTGATCAAAGAGAAAAAGTCAGACTTTCGAACAATGCCTAAAATGCATTGCTTCAATCGACTCTGCTGTATATAACGATGGTTCTGTGGCCTTATTTGAAGAGGGTTGTTAGTTTCTATGTGCAAGACATTGAATCTTTAAGATAAATTGATAATCTAATATTTTCTATCATTTCGCTAACCGATAAAAATTTTTAACTCATTAAATACACAAATGAAACTCGTCATAAATTTTATGATATACCACAGATTAAATTGTTAAGGCACAGAGAGGTTTAAAGTACGTAACGATTTTGACGCTTAATTAAATTAGTTCAGAAATAATCGCGCTAATGTTAATAATTTATTATTAATCCAGGTAACTTACTGAATTAAAATGACCTCAGTTATTAATTAAAAGCAGTGTCCATTGTACCTGGAAATTACCATATGAGTGAATGACGGAAGATATCGTGAACAGAAAATATATGAGTTCAGATACTTGGTACGATGTTTTATCATCAGCCTACTAACTATTTAACAGCTTTTATGGATTGATTTTATATCACCGACATAAATAATGCCCGCTGCTGCCTCCACAATTCGGTAAAATATTGTCAAAATAATACTTTTGATTTAAGCGATGTCATGATCAATATGAATCTGTTGAATACTGAACCAGTATCATGCCTTTATTTAATTGACATCTCACAATTATTCTCCTTTTCAATAAGTTAGATTTCAATGGATAATTTTGACCTCTGCTACGAAATCAATTGTACTGCGGGAGATACATTTCATTGTTTATTGTTTTCAATTATGTAATTTATTACAATGCACCCAATGTCAAGTAATAAAGCTATTTAACCAAAGAAGTTCAATCCTACTGAATAAAAACAACTTTTATAGATTCAAACTCCAAAATAATAACATAAACTATACTTTTAACGTATAAGAAAAAACAAAATTTGGTAAACAAAATAGTTTATCATCAATAAAAACCATTATAATCCATTTAATCGTAGTGTGTGTCTATAGACGTTTCATTTTCAAAACATAGGTCTCCTATTGAAACAATTCCTATTTGCATGCTATAGTTTTTACTTGCTAATTTAAGTCATAAATTTCAATACTGATATATCTCACAACAAAATATCAATTGTAGGGTTAGTAGAGATATTTATAAAATAGTTGGCTATCAGTTAGAAATTCTTCTAATAATCAGTTTGTATCAGAATACATGTATTCTGACATATATATATATATATATATATATATATATATATATTAGGCTTTTTTTTAAACAAAGTGGCCACGATTTGAAAGCAAAATACCGGACACTCATTGGGGTATTAAAAATAGATAACACCAGTTTTTGCAACTATACCATTAATACATAAAGACATTTGAAATATTTCAAAGTATTACTTGCATGTCTGAAAGGTAATTGCATAAACGACCACCAAAACTATTCCGATGTAGCACCATATAAGAAAAAAAAAAAATGGAATTCCAATTTCCCCCGTCCCTTCATAACGCGATGTGTTCTCACTCGTGTCCCTCTTCTATTCAATAACTGACAGACGTGGTCCCCACATAAATGATGCCTTTAGAACAGATCGGAACGACGAAATTTGAGGTGAGTAGAGGACTTTGAACACAACATTTGTCTCACTTGCCATCAACTGTAAACGACAGTTCTTGATGACGTCAGGGCTGATTGTCGTTATACAGTATCCAACCACTCTTTTACACTCGCGATGGGGGAAGCTTTGTTTGATAAAGTGTGTAGATTCTACAAGGTGTCAAAAACACGTCATTTTGTTTAGTCTGTGTGACGGACTGAATCTAAGGGATGACGAAAATTGCAGTTTCCGCAGTTGCATCAAATTTAAAATATGGTTTGTATTTGTTTTAAACTTAACGTGTTATTTTGGAATAAATATTTTGTTTGTTTGTTTGTAATTAATTATGTCCTTTAAACAGACGGTGCACCGCAGTTTTCTTAAGAAATACCTGGAAGAGCAGTGTGTTGATTCAGTGTCTTGATCAAGCTTATCATTTTCACGGAGGACAGGCCTGGTTTTAATTTTTCTGATAGTTTTAAATCAAATGTAAGCCTATTAAAAAAGGTTAAAATATAATTAGGGCTACAAATTAGTCATTTTGAGTATTAAAAAAGTTACAAATTTGTCGTTTAAAAAAATAAAATGGTTAACAAAATAATACCAAATGTATTTCCCAAAAAATAAGAATGTGATTTTTAATGCTAACTATGCTGGAAGACGTTTTAGGAACTGCTTTTTTTTCATTATTAATAATGTACAATCAAATTTGAAATTGGAATGAGATCTGATTACAAATCTCATTACTTCTAATCTTAATCAGTATGATTTCAAACATTAAGCAACAAGAAAACTTGCATAAAACAAATAAGAAGTAAAAGAGTACAGAAAACAACACACAAATGTATAATTTACTTTTTTATCCCCTTTTTCTTAACGAAAGGAATTTAAACAAAAGCTCTAAGATCGTTGAATTCAGTTAAAAAAGAAAAAAAAAATAATTTCGTTCTTGAAAAAGAATCTAAACATTTGAAAACTAAATGATTCGTTAAGATACAAAATATTTTCTCATTTTCGATACGAATTTTCGTTGAAAACATTATAATACTTTGCTATTATCTTATGAGAATTGAGCTTTTCAGAAATCTTCTAAACTCTACTCTTTCACTGCTTACACAAAATAGCTTCCATCCCCATTTATCTGATACACTAGAGGTAGAATAGCTGAAGACGGCACTAAGCTTGTTCCAAACACAGCCGATTATTTTGAGCGAAAATATTGTGAATGTTATCTCTTTCGAAAATTCAACTTCTCGGGCATCAAGAGAAGCATCATCGGAAATAGGATATTAATTTGCCTAATTTTACTCGTCGGGGGAACTTTTCAAGAGATGAGGATGGGATCATCATCCGCGATGCTTCTAATCACAGTAAGTGCTGATGCGGAGGAAATCATTTTCGAAATTGGGAGGATTTTTTAGTTTAGTGGAAAAAGACCAAAATCTCTGCTTGTCCCCCGAAAAGTCCATTTGCTAATAGATTAGCGATGTTGGTGATGCCAAAGTAGAGGATTCATGTTGCCCACCAGGAAACAAATTAAGATATTAGACTGCAATTTTTAATGCACCGGGCTCTTAAAGCCGCTCCTATAGTCACCGTAAGGAGAGAGATCATGTGACTTGTGGTCAACCAACCATTAAATGTGAGACGTGATTGAATGACCTGCATGTTTCACTGTTTTCGTCATCACGGATTTCTTTTAGGTATCCGACACCGTTTTGAGTCATTAAGAACACTGAACAGTTTTTGTGTTCCTCTTAGATTATCATTGCCCAAAAAGGATTACGAAAAGCAATTTCTAAGTTTCAACGATTATGGGACAAAAGATATCCTTCTTATGCGCTAAAAAGATCAACATTTTATGATTAAAGCTTACATTAGGCGGTGGTGTTCTATTTTTTTTTTCTTTTTACTTTATAACTAAGAATTATAAATTCAGAATTCATCTAAATAAGTGCGTACTCGATCCTTATCGGCATTTAGCAGTGTTCAGCCCTTTAACGAAATATAACTCAAAAAATTTACGGGCACTGAGTCACAGCAGAGCAATTATACACAAAACAAAAAAAAAGATATTAATATACATATATGCAGTGAACTTTCTCTATCTGAATACTACCTAGACCCCTTATTCTGATCACATTTAAATGGTCCCTCCGAATACATATGAATTATCCAGTCTTTCTCTACACCCCCATAATCTGAACTTGCTTGTTCCTTCCCATTAGTGTTAAGAATAGAGAGAATACACTGCATTTAGTTGCATTTCATAGTCTTGACCATATGAAATTAATATTTTTGAAAGAGGTTAGAGAATCTTATGACCACTGTAACGACAGAAGAACCCAAGGAAAAGCTAACCTTAAGAAACAAGGAACGGTATCGTACAAACGACCTTTCTAACAGTTCGATTCCGTTGTTAAAGTTTAATTTCTAATGAAATATGTGCAGAAGATCTGTAGTCCCTAGAACGAATCTTAATACGTCAATAGTTGAATTCAGTTCAAAATTTGAGAATTCCATGAAATCCAAAAGAAGTGCATTTATCGAGCTCCCGTGAAGTCTCATGCAGATGAAGCCCTGATCGTAGTGGTTCATTCAAACAATTAAAGCATATTTGAATTCGTTTACTCTTTAATTCAATCTAATACAATATTAAATTTTAAGAAACATATCCTCTTAAGAAACATGTAATTAGGTTTATCCAGTAGGAATTATCTTTGAAAGAAGAAATGAGCGGGACTTCAAGCTCCAGAAAACGCAAGAGAAATAAAACCCAAATCCTAATAAACAAGAAAAGACTTAGTATGCCCATTTAATGTCGTAGGCCTATGGCGGGTACCACAAACACAATCACTATCCATTGTTCTCTTGCCGGACACTGTCGCCGGATTCTGATTAGACCTTGCGCGATGACATTATATGAAATCGAAAGGTCCGGTTGGCCAATTGCCTGACATCTGTTCCACTTGATGCTTAATACTATTTCGCCGGTGCCAATTGTGATTGTTATCCCCCCCCCCTTCCAGCTCAGAAAAATCGAGTGAATGTCTAAGAAGAAAGTATTCCATTGGTGACTGTGGCCTGTCAATAGAATAACAAAGAGATAACGTGTTTCTCCTAAATAAAGCAGAAAAATGGACTATGCTGGGGTAGATACTGAATTAATTGTGTTATTTAATGATAGTTAAAAAATATAATTTTTTTAAAATTGTATCATCTTCAGTTTCTGTCCATTTATAAACCGAAAATTGTTTCTTTAAATGATAACTCATTTAAATTATTATTTAAAAAATAATCGTAAAGGAGCTATTTTTGTTTGTAGGAGGAAACACTGCATAAAAGTTCAATCTTTATGTAATAATTCGAAATGTTTTCGTTTTATGATGTAATTTCAAAAAATATTTGCTAAAGACTTTTAATTATTTTCTATTAGTATTTTTTTCCAAGTAAACTACGAATCTAATTTCTAATCTATTTTACATTGAGGTGAAATATGCATTTCACCTAAATCATAAGTACAAATTAGACTTGAATATTAATGTGCCTTTCTAATTGACATATCAATAGTCAAGTATATTTCAATCAAAATATATTTTTTCCTATTAAATACCCCAAAGTAAGTAAATAAATAAATAAGTCTCACACATAACACAAAATTTTTTTTTGTCTCAGACACGTATTTTCTTCCGTCACTGGGAGGCCAGGGACTTGTTGAACAATTTGAACACTTGATTTTTTTTATTTTGTTCTTGTGTTTTCCTATTTTATATTGTATTCATTGTTTCTTTTCTTTCATTGTTGGCTTGCATTTCCCCCCTTGTTTTTGTCTCTGGCGTAAGGATAATGTATTTACCGCCTGCTGCATTGAAAAAAAAAAAAAAAAAAACTTTCAAAACTTTGCGTATGGAAGAAAAAAATGGCAAATCTAATGATTTATATATTTTTTATAAATAAATTTTTTCAACTGTTATATGGAAGTTGTGCACTTAATGTGTTTAAAAACCTCATATAACTTTAATTAAGAAGTTTTTCTGCGCAAAATTTTTATACTCGCCCAAAAATTGATTTTTGGACGCTTTCAATGATGCCAATCGATGATCTTAAATAGGCTGCTGTGTCGCACAATAACCTTTTACGTCTGTCACACCATTAAAGCTACAATCAATGAGCCACCGAACAAGAAACAAAACGTCAGAGGAATAAAACTTTAGAAATGACAAGATATTCCTCAGTCTATCCTTTTAATGCCAAATACTCTTGGCGAGTGCAGCAACATAAACGCAATAACAATTCTTTATTCTCCATTCACAGAGAGAGCAGCCGGATTCGAATGAGACCAAGCGCGATGACATTATCGAAATTGCAAGGTCCGGCTGGCCAATTGGCTGACATCTGGCCGACTTAATGTCCGGTACGAAATCTTCTACCTCTTTCGCCAGCACGAATTACGATGGGTACTTTGTCTTTCTTCCCTGCTGAGAGACTGGATGGGAAAATCTCCGAGTGGATGCAATTTTCTGAAAATGGCCACCGAATTTGCAAAATCTGGATTCCCTCAACACATTTCTGCCATTAAAAGTGCGAAATAGGTAGTGGGATATTGCAAGTAAAGTTTATTAATTAATAGCAATGTTTTTATTAGTGGTATTTATCATTTGCTTTTAAACCTACTTCTATAAAGAGAAATCAACGGTTGGGGATATTCGTTTGGATAAAGATACTTTCTTTAATTCGTGATTTGAGAACAATACCAGAGTAAATATAAATTCAGCAAAAAGGAAATGTTTCGCTTTGTTAAAAACTTCTGTTCGGAAAAAATGCATAATTATGTACTATTTTAACAAAAAATATTTTTATTCAAAAAAGAAAAAAAATCTATTTGAACATTTGATTCTTGCAATGATTGCTTGTTTATCTATTAAGGTTTTGGAGTCTATATTTGTTCTCATTTAAAACTCCTTTATTTAATTGATTTTTTAAATCAAATACTTTAAATATAAATGCACAGTTCTTCAGTTGAGGTTTTCAAGTGCGGATCCTGAGAAGGGATCATTCTTACCTTACCCCAGTCCCCTTCATCGTGACCAAAAAAAAGTCTGAAACTGAGATTTTCAAATTCAATTTCAAGAAATTTCCATGGAAGAACCAATTTAAGTCCGAATATTGCACATATACCCCTCTTCCCATTTATATCCTCACAATTCAACAATGACCTCCTTCAAAATCTAAAGCTGGATCCGTCTTTGGAAGCTTTTATACACTAAAGTGCAACATTTTGGCCATATAATATCAATATTCTGTACACTTGTCTAAGACAAGAGAAGACTAAAGTTATATCATATGGTCTTGGACTAAATTCTGAAAATCAGTTCTTTACGTAGTCCGCAAACGTTCGCAAGTTCTTTTCTCCCCCATCATGATCCCTTCCTCATTTAGAAGAGAATTTATGATCGTTCAGACCCGTCGAAGGCTTCACCATCTTTGGCAACGCATGAAGGAGCTAACCAAGTCCCCTTGAAAAATTTTCCCTTTTTTCTCTTTTATTCTGCGGAAAATAATAATGAAAAAAGAGGAATGTAGCGTTAAAGAAAGAGAAGGAAAAAAAAAAAACTCTTTGTTCTTCTCGGTCGAGTGGCAGTGATCTGGCCGTTGGAAATGATTAAAAGGACTTCTTCTCGTGAAGGCTGAGCGCAAAACGGCTTAATCTCATTGATAATGATCTCCCTAGAACTTTCAAGCTCTCTGGAATATTAAGCACGTTAGCGAATCGTCTGAGCAAGAAATTCTTCAACTGACCCGTGATGATGGAAATTAAGATGGAATTCTCAACTCGTGTTGGAACATTTAGTTAAGATTGAGTAACAAAAGAAGAATTTGTACTCACAGTTCGCTTCACTGTGGACAAAAACAGGATTTGTTGAGGGAGAAAATATTTTACTGCACGCGAGTTAAGATTTAATAATAAGTGATGTTTTTGCCCGTTTAAACTTAGGACAGTGAAGTTTAATAAAGGGGATTTTATTAAATTTCAGGGATTTGGGAAGAAAAAAGTAAAAACTTTGGCCACGAGAGTCTGATTAAAAATCATAGAAGAATTCGTTTAAAATAGATTATTCTTTGATTAAAATACCTTCACTTTCAAACGCGTCTCTTGTTTTATTTTTTGACTGAACGATAATACAATGACGTAGCTGTTCATTTTTTAAAACTATTATCGATTATCGTCAATTTAATTAAAAAACAAAGTTTTAAGTTATAACAGAACTGACATCAATTTCGACAAATATGTGTAGATCTAAAAAAATAAAATTTAAAAACATGACTCACTTGATATATTCCATTCAAATTTTGCGAAGTTCTGTCCTTAAAATCCTATCTGCAAAGAAAAACTAAGTTAAATACGTGTAATTTTAAAGTAATATTTCAAATTTATAATAAATTTGCGAAATTGTTTAACCTATATCTTACAAAATCAAGTTCTTTAGCACCTTAAGTTACACTCCATATAAATACGCTTAAGTAAACTGGATTGCATAAAAAGGCTAAAAAAAGTAGGTAATATAATTAAATTTTCAGCTATATACATTACGGGACATTAACGTGAAGACACTTTGCTTGGAGTGGGATTTTATACCTCAACTATTCTATATTTACGCAAAAACATCTGTAATGTAATAATGCATGAGTCTTGTGCTATTAAAAAAATCCTAACACCATTGTAAACCTCAGGTCGATTCATCGTCGCCATTTTGATGACAGAAAATATTTGCTGGCTACTGTATTGGCATTGTTATTACTTTCTCACGTATTTTTCTTTTTAAAACATACAGTATTAAATACCGGCATTGACTTAATATAAAAATTTAACCATCAACCAATGCTTCAGAACTAATTCAGTTGGCCTCAAAATAGCTGATATGTCGGTTCATATTTATATCACGTTCGAAAAGAAAAGCGCAGAAAAAAATAAAATTATTCACATTCTTGGAAAAAAAAAAAAAAAAACTATTAAACTTAAATTTTCATTTACCATCTGTCCGATCATTTTATGTTTGATTGACTTTTTGATGACCTTTAGAGCTTTTTGAAACATCACTATTCATGAAATAGCGTTAAAAATCATATAAACACAGCAGCGTCACTGAATTTATACGACACATAAGCATACGTGCCAAATCTCAGATTATTTACTTTGAAACACCTACTTCATAAGATGGGATTTTAGGGCTTATTTGCACATGATCCAAAGAGGAGCACCTCAGCCTGTCCTACCAGCTACTTTCGGGGGCCCAACATATCCAAATAATACTTGACTTGACTCAAGGGGTAAAGCTCCTAACTGTCAGATATCTTTTGACTGTCTGAAAATAGCTAAACTTGTCGCAGTTTATTTGAAGGGTCCAGGTGGAAAGATTTACTAAAGTAAGAAGGGTGAGTAAAAGAAGAACGAAAATGGGATGATATAGATCCCCACCCCCTCCCGCCTCTTGTGTAGGCCACCCTTGGAAATTCTTAAAATAGATACACAGGGAAAAAATTCTATACAAAAAAGGAATGGATTTTTTAATTGATTTACTTAATTAAAGTTACTCCTTTTCGGGGAAAGAAAAACACAATATGCAGCTGTCAATTAGAAAATAATTTCTAGTAGAAATACAGCAATGATGAGAAAAATGAATCAAGCGCAGGGCCCCAAACTTGCTAGATATCCAAAAATTGTAGACAAATATTTTCAAAAAAAAAGAAAAGGATTTTTTTTCCCGAATCCAACGGCGTAACAAAAACATAGTAAAAAATAAAATAATTGTCAATAAATTAATTTTCATTAATTACTAGATTGTGGCTCGCTGTTATCAGGTGTATGAAGCCTGAAATAAGGATTGAACATCACTTGCTACACCCTCAACGTAGTAAAACAACATTTATGTGCAATGACTAAAATACTTCACAGCACTTCCTTAAATTGTGCTAAATGATGGAAGCCCCTCGTGTTATGTTTGGCCTACTGTCTCAAAATTTCTAAACCAGGTCCCGTGTCAAGTAGAATTGTGAGAGCAAAAAAAAAAAAAAAAAATGACACAATGGTAATAGTACAATTCATGACTAAATTTTAAATAAGTAACGCAAAAAAGGCAACGAACATTAGCTATTTCTGTTAAAATAAATAACTGAGAATATAATTAACAAAATGTTAAAAAAAAATAATAGTAACAAATGAAAGTAATTGCAAAGTGAAACAAAACATTAATGTGAAACAAAATAAATTAACTTGAACTACATTAAAATTAGCTAAATGAAGTCTTTAGTAGCAAAAGTAGAATTGGAGAATATTATTCAGAACAATTACAGTTGGCTCATTTAAATTTTAAAAAACATTTTAAAGCGTCAGATGGTTAAGTATAAAAGCATTATAACTTCTAATGCATTCGGAAAAACAAAAACATCAAAACCCATCTAAAAATAGACAAAGACGCAGTCAATTTTTGAGCGTTTCCACTACAAGCTCGAGGAAAAGAGGGGGAATATATTCAGAGAAGGGAAAAAATCTTTTTTCTGACTATCTCCCCCCTCCCCCTTCTATCCCGTGTCTGATCTGAGAGCGTGACAAGCTTTATCGGGGATTCCTGGCGGAATCCCATTTCCTGGTGGCTTCCCTTTCTGTCGTATCTGGCCGTAGATGCACATCCCGCAAAAATGGCGAATTACGCGAAAAGAAAAGGAGGCTGAAACCTATAACTAAGGGATTCACGTAAAAGAAAATCGGAGGAAAGGGGTGTAGAGGCACCTCTGCACGCACTGTGTCGAAATCAGACCGTAGCACAATAACAAGCTTTATGAAAGATTTTTTTTTTTTTGAGGCACACACTTTTTTGAAAAGCAAAATAGGAATTTATTAGCAATTTGGGATCTGGCGACGAGTTTTAGTGTCTTATGCTGAAGGGAAAAAAATAAGTATTTCCCAAAGCATTAGTTTGGAAATATTCTTTCGGTATTTATATCCGTTCTAAAAATGCCTTTTGACAGTGTGAAGCAATCTGCAGAATATGGGAAGTATCAAGAAGTAAGGGAGAAGAAGAGTCCAAGAAAAGAATAGAACTAACGAATAAACTAAGCACGGTTTTATTCCAAGATGAACTGTTGGTTGCTGGTTCTGTTCTCGCTGTCCAACTTTTTAAATGGTGGATATTTGAGATGCGGAAAATCGTCTGCACCCATGGTGTCTGATTGTAGGGCATATTAGAGACTTTTTAAGTGCTTATTCAACTCAGGTTATTTCAGTTAAATTGAATAACGACGTATCGTGAGAGTCCACAAGCCTCCGTCTGGTGAGAAAAAGGTGTCGAAATTCTCTGTGCCAGAGACACCCGCACCTTAATGTTGAGACATAAAAATCTGGGTGCCATATCGTCGGATCTCGCTAGATCTGCTGAGGCGCTGAGGCGCCACACGCAGCCAGCCCCGTTAAAAGGGTTGAAAAAGTCACGGTAAAACCTAGGTTATATTTTTGTGTCTGATGCATATAAAAAAAATTCGAAGGGCCAAAAATGATGATCTTATACATATAAGCTTTTTTTTGCAGAGAAGTTTTAACACTAGCTACACCGTTCGTAACTAATTTAATCCCTTTATTATGTAATTTGATTCAAAAGATTTATAATTAGTGTCCAAATGTACGCTCTTGGGGACTATTCTTTAATTACGTAAGAGACCCGAGAGATAAAGGTATTAGAAAAACCTCTAGAGACTCTTATTTTAGGGGGGGAGGGGGGTGTCAAACCCATTCTCACGTAATATTTTCCAAGTCAATATGTTATATTAGAAATCGCGCGTCAAGTGGTTTGCAGGGTACTATTTGATTTGCGTCTGGAAGGCAAAAAAAAATTTATTAGGATGAGCTGTTTTTTACTTGTTTTATCGAAGAATGAATAGGTCAAAATGTAATAAAAAAACTGCATTATGTATTGTGTGTTTTATTTCTAATTAGTATCGCGTCATATGTTTGAAAAATTAAAAAAAAAATGATTTAAGCGAATCTGGGTGTTATAGTGTAACTGATCATTTTCTAACATTTTATTATTTTGAAAAACGAAATGGAATGTCACATAAGAAAAGGAGGGAGGGATTTGAAAAATCTTATGCTCCCTTACATGAGGCAGAGGGGAGTCGAAAATTGCCAAAATCATCTTTATGCAATTAATGAATGGCCCCTTGCGAACTATGTTCATTTATGCTGTAAACAAACACGAAAACTTCCCATGTTTTTACAATATTTTACGTTGCATTCCTATTCTAAATAGACACTTTTCTACAAACTTTATATCTTCGTATTTTATTTCTAACAGGTAAAATGCTTAAGATATACCAAATATATTATTTTTAAAAGATAAAGTAAAATGGTGGAAAAGTGTTCTAACATGAAACACTTAATGAAAGAAAAGAGAACTGTCATGACTTGACGAACGTTTCACGATTATAATTATTGAGAAAAACTTTTTTGAAATTATATCGCTTACAGAGCAATACCTTCTTTTTTTTAGGACACTCGCTCGGAAGAAAAACAAAGCCATCAGCAGCTGCAACAAATCGATCCATTACAACAACCTTATACGGAGTTCGCGCAAATAAAAACATAAATCAGATTCTGCGTTCAAAAATTGCTGAGCGACAGTGTATGAAGTAATAGTATCTTAATGATTGCAATAAATCTCTCACCAGATGTCGCTCTTCCCCCAGTAATTGAATGATTTTCTGGGGCCTATTCTCGTTCAACGGATCAACAAACAGAAACAGAATCGATGGCACTTCAATGCGAGTTTTTATTGCATTTTTACAACGCATTTAAAAGGCAAACGGGAAACAATTAAAACAAGAAATACGGTAGGATCAGTAAGCAAGAGACGAAACTTTAAATACCTTTTTTTTAAAACTCCCGTGCGCTTTTCATTTTTCTTCTCAAAGCTTAAATGATATTTCTACGTATTTTCTTTATTCAATGTTCGATTTTGAATCGTAGTTTTTAATAGCGTTTTTTGCTGCTCTTTTAAATTCTAAAAGCATGCGACAAAGGTAAAGGGGAGGGAATTATTTAATAGGGTGGAGGGGGTATGGGCTGCGACCGAAACTTTTTTGTTCTTTGCTTTTTTTTTCCAACGCTTCTATTCATCTATGCTTTTATCATGCCGTTTATCTAGAAAGACATTAGCTGTAAAATGGCCTGAAATTAAATGCCATTAAGGGACGTATGCACAGTTTTTGCTATTGTCTGCCTTTACCGCTTTCTCTGACAGTAACAGTTAAGACTTGGATAGGGACGGTATAAATATTTTTGATTACTTTCCCTCTCACAAGTACTGTAGTGTTAAGTAAAAAGGAGCATACAATTAATTGTCTTCGGTAAATTAAGTATGAAGGACTAATTCAGTTAAAATGCTATTTCATGACACTATACCCTACACTTTTTTACCTAATACTTTAACCTTATACCTTCTTTGGGGCTTTTTTTTGAAGTAATTATTGTTCAGCATAAAGTGTTAAAAGTGAATTCATTTTATTGATTAGTTGGCTACTTTAAACTCAAAAGCGTTTCCCTCTTATATCGTCGCGTCATAGCAACAGTAGGATATCTTAGTGCTATTACTGGTACTAGATGTCTTACTGTTGTTTTGAGACGATGATATGTATATTAATATAGTTAACTAAAAGTAACAAAAATAAATAAGCTTAGCTATGGATTTTTTTAACGCGAACAGATTCACGAAAGTGTTGAAATGTTTAATTGTTTTAATTAACGATCATATCATCACCACAAAAAAAAAAAAAAAAAAAAAAGAAAAAGAAAAAAAAAAAGAAAAGAAAACAGCGTTAAGTACTAACATGCTTCCCGTTAAACTTCTACATTAGAGATCTCAGAAAACTTTTAAAAAAATAAACCGGACGGATTAGAAAAAAAAAAATGAACACAACAATCAATTTATGAAACAAAATACTTAACTAAAATGCTAAAGCTTAAATGCATCTTTTTCTAAATGAAGAAAAAATACTTTTTTTAAGAAATAATCTTTCAGTTTCACCTGGTAGTACCTCTAGCATCAAATTAATTTCATATTAAAATTAGAAAGAATTTCATTGCACATGCATTGACACAGAACAATTTTAGATGAGAAAAAATAAAACAGTTCAATTGACAACTATTGTATTACATAAGAATAATCTTTATTTGCTCAAAAAGTTGAAGCCCTAAGAACAACAGATTTAAAACCTCTTTACTCAGTTTGAAAAGTAATGGATGCGACATTTTTTCCTTCTTTCACACTATTGACAAAATAAGTAAACTAAATCTCGCAACTCTTCAACAACACACGAGTATAATTAATAAAGGGCGAGAAATTAATAATCGTCTGCAACGCTGTTAATGCGCCCTCTATCTTTACGTAAAGATGGCAGAAGTGACTAATGAGACCACAGTTGCTATTAATCTCGACGCCAGAGCGAGTTAGATGGAGATGCTCAGGTTTTCTTTTCAAGTCTTTTAAGCTTGATTAATAATTTTCCCATCGAAATTTTATACCTGCCGCCACAGAATAATGTTTGCACAAGTGCCAAAAGGTATTATTGTTCATTTTATTTGCTAGCTCTGCTCAAAAAGAAGAGAAAAAATCTATTCAACAGCATGGAAACGGATTTTAAAAATCTTTATTTTCGTAAGGGATTAGAGGTTTTCAAAAGTTGAAACCAAGCTTGGGAATACAGTCCATGACGCATGCGCGTGGAACAAAGAGAAGGAAGATTAACGAAAAGTGTGCATTCAATATTTCAAACTTTTATTACTGAGGCTATCCTTTAATTCCTTCATGGAGCTTAAAATATGTTTAATTTTTGATAGAAATCACCCAGGGTCTTAAATTTTCAAAACGTTTGTTTCCGTAACTGCGTAAAGTGAACAAAGTCAAACACACGTAAAGCCGTAAGTAGAAATATGGGAAAGGTGCTTTTATCAATCCCGGATTTTTCTGTCAATTAAAAGAAACTATCAAGTGGAATTTCAGATTATTAGTTTCAATGTATCAATGTATAAGAAAATATTAATATATCATTTTTAAGGTTTACTGTTAAATATCGATTTTCACAACAATATCTTGAAATATTAGGAACAAATCAAAATGATCATCTCGTCATCAGTTAAGTCATAGGATACGTCATAGTTCTGACGTAGACGTGCATCCCATATTGAAGAATACAGCTTCTAGATATATATTTGTACTAACTAATAGGAAAGTTACCTCACTGAATCATTTCCAAACATTTTCTTAGATTTGCAGTTTGGACAGACTGTTAGTAATTGTTGATGATGATGATCATTCTGATGATAAGGTTAAGGTTATCATGATGAGATTACGATGATGGTATGGATTTGCACTAAAACCTTAATTTAACCTATATTGAGGAAATTTATAAAGAACTTTTCTAATTACTTATGCATAATATTCCTTTTTCATTTTTTTTATATATTACAAAAAAAAAAAAAAAACATTTGAAAGTAAATAGCATGTAAAACTTGTTTTTTATTAAACGGTCCGGTTTCTCATATTTACTAGTCTTACTTGTAGTTTTATTGCTAGATTTAAAAACTTACAGTTTGATTATAAAATAAAAATATACATAAATCTTTTAAAGTTTTTAATGTTTAATTACGTAAACACATTTTTGAAAAAAAAAACGTTCTTATGAAATTTAATAACGTTTTGCAATATTAAAATCAGTATTTTTTGGGGGATTAAGGGTAGAGTTAAAAAATTATATTAAACTAAGAGAAAACATATCTGAAGCAAAAAAAATCATTGGAAAAAGTAAACTTTAAAACACCGGAAAAAGGCGTGCGAAAAACATTTCGTTAAAAGATAACTATAAATTAAAATTTACGCTCATTAGTTTCTCTTTTTGTGTTTCTGTACCATTCGTCTTCCGTATTTCATTTTCTCTTTTCTATATTTAGTACTGAACATAACTAATGAGCCAACTTTGCCCCCAACTCCCTTAAATTACAAACAAAGCTGCAAAAGAGTTAAAAACAAACAAAAAGCTTTCAGAATATTGCACAATGAACGAAAAAATTGGAAAACAAGCGGAAAGTCTGACCAAAGCGGAAGGAATCGATGACTTACAAAATAAATGTATCACATACTCAAGAGATGAATGATGTTGTGTCACCCTCAAACAAATGAAATATCTCAGACTCGAGACAGTTAACTTAATGGTATCAAAAGAAAAGAGTCTGCGGTTATTCTTCGAGTGCTCTTTAGAGACAAAAGGTCCAGAAAGTCAAAACAAAGTCAATGATTCGATTCAAGAAAATCAGAGACAGTTCCATTTTGCCTCGTTAGAAATTTATGTTAAATCACAGAAAGATGAAACTCTCTTGTAACTAAAGAGATTTCCGAAAATGGTTTTAAAATGAATGTTTGCATTGATACACTTGTCTTGGAAATGGTATGATGTTAGGATAGGGAAAGGTTGGTATTTCGCTTTCAGTTAGAGTGAATTTATCCATTATTTGGATAGATTTGAATTAAGTTTAAGCAATGTCGTCTGTCTTTCTCGTAAACATATGATTTTGGGGAGTTTAAATTTTGATACTTTTATTAAAATCATAAATATTTAATTTTTTTGATCGGCAAAAGAAATGTGTCACATGTACAAGAGATAAATGATGTGTCACCTTCAAGCAAATGAAATATCTCAGAGTCAGAGATTGAATGAATGGGATCAAAAATTTAAATAAAAAAGAGTCAGTGGTTGTTCCTAAGTTGCAGTTTAGAAACAAAGTATGAAACAAAGACAATGGTTAGATCCTAGAAAATCAGATACAAATCCATCATCTTTCTTCGTTAGAAATTAACGTTAAGTCACAGAACAGTATTAAGAGAAATATGAAGTCCTTCTACAAATGAAAAAGTTCTCTAAAATGGCGCCTTTAAATGATTGTTTGCATTGCTGTATTTAATGCTTGTCCTAGTAATAGCGCGATGTGTGTTATTGACAGGAAATTGTAGGGGATTTCAGTTTCATCTTGAGGGAGTTTGCCCTTTATTTGGATACATTTAAATTAAGTTTAACAAGTAAGGTCTCATTTTCAGGCCAAAATACATTTCTAAGCAATTTCAACGTCATGTTTCATATTTTATTTTATTCTATTTAAACAAATAATTAATTAGTTAACAAATTAAAAAATAATAAAACAAGTAATTGTGTTTCTCACATGAGTAGTATAGATAAAAATAGTTCTTATAGAATAATAATGAACAAATATAGTTCTCTATCTGTTAAAGTAGCTGCATGTATGTTAAAGCGAAATGTTGAGGATTTTCTTGTGCAAAAGCAGGTGTAAATCAAAATATCTTAAATAAATAAATCTCATTTTAAATTAATCTCTTATGAAATATTAATAAATGAAATATGAATTTGGTAGGAATGCAGTCATCACCGTAAATACCGATGAGATAAAACCTAACATTTTTAAGGAAAATCATGAATTTTTTCTCCTCTTAATTAGTTACTTTAATTACCCTCATTCGCAGCAGATAAAAATATCTAAGATTTTACGAAAGGTATAAAAAAGTTCAAATCTCAGTAGAAATATTACAACGTCCCAAGTTTTATGAGATTAACGCAACATTACCCAGTTCACTTCTGAAAAATCTTGCGTTCTCCACATTTTTCAGATATACCACGTCTTTGTTGTTTGAAAGCAGAAGAGAAAACGACAATCATACAGTCAATAAAGTAACTGGAATAAAAATTATGAAACAAAAAACAATGTACGCAATCAATACAAATAAAAGATCTATGGCTTTGAATGACTGACACATATAAAAGAAAATATAAAGTAAAAACAAAAAAGGAAAATCAGTAAAAAGCAACGATGAAAGTTTTAAGATTCAAAAATCTGTTCAGTCCCACGACACCTTGCATCCGATAAAGCCGTCATTGAAAGCGACAGGAAGGCCTAGAGGTGATAAGGAAAGAAACATGCATATTACCTTATATAAAAGAAAAATATGAGCTAAGTTGAAAAAGCAGTTTTGGTCTGAAAACTAGAGATTTAAAAAAAAACAACATTAAAAAATTTTAAAAAAAATTTAATTTAATTTGAATTTTGACCTATAGAATTCAAATTATGTTTTTCGCAATCACGAGTGTGTGTGTGTGTATGTAGGCTTGTGTGTTTGTGTCTGTGTGCAGGCATGAGTGTGTGTATGTATGTGTATGTGTGTATGTATGCGTGTGTGTGTTGCTGGAGAGGGAGGCGGAGGGAAAATAAAATCGTAAGAATTCGAAACAGTAAAATGAAAACAATAAGCAATGTGATTGCTCAAAAAAAAAAAAATGCGCCCATTACTCAGCAATTTTAACATATAAACAATATATAGGGTAAAGTCAGAACAAACAACGTAAGTAGAAGCACAAATTTGTAAATTACAGCAGACACGTGTTTCGGCGTTACAGGGAACGCCTTTTTCAATGCAAAAAATAATGAGCTTATGGATGAAAAGACATCCGACAAAAGTCGGATTTTGTCGGATGTCTTTTCATCCATAAGCTCATTATTTTTTGCATTGAAAAAGGCGTTCCCTGTAACGCCGAAACACGTGTCTGCTGTAATTTACAAATTTGTGCTTCTACTTACGTTGTTTGTTCTGACTTTACTATTCAGCACAAAGGTATTTATTTATCTTAATATATAGGGCAGTCACACTTTTAAAAATTTTAAAACACGTGTAAACGTAATTGATTTCAATAAAAAATTAGAGGACAAGGTATACATACTGGCACAGGTATAAATATGGGCAGCCCTCTATAGTGCCTGTCAGAGGTATTGAAGATTGTGCCATTTACTAATATAAGAGCAGTTGGAAACATTCTTTCAAGTAGTGTGGATGCATCGTGAGGAATTGCGCTAATTGGTGTTTAGTTTGGACTGCAAACTTTTAAGAGGCATGTGAAATCGTTTTCTTTTTATGTTCTTACGATTCGTTTAAAACAATATTACAGCGATATTTGGGAAGCAGAGATCTTAAGCTACTTTTTGAAGCACGCGTAAGCTTTAACGTTACATGATATGGCGGCCATCTTTCCTAGGTGTGGTTGGTGTAAATATGAGTCCCCATTTAAACAGTATCTTTAAATATACTACCTCTTTTTTTAACAACAAATATTTTTCTCCAAATAATGCAGCTTGCATCTTTCATGATAGAAAGTTTTCCGAAGACAATTGTGGAGAGGTGTAGCTGAAATGTGCTTTGGACCAAATGTTGGCATACTTGGATTGTGTCGGGGCCAATCAAAGAGTCAGTTATGTTTGTAATTTCTAAAAATATTTTGTTTCATGTAATAAATAAATTTTCTGCCATTCTTTATAGTTTTATCCTGTTTTTAAATTATTTTTTAGTGGTACCATATCCTCTCCACAGAGTAACAGTAAGACATCTAATCCCAGAAATAAAAGTAAGATATGCTACTGTTGCTCTGAGGCAACGATATATGTGTCCATTTTTTCTGGTGCTTTTTTAAAAGCTTTTTGTAAATCGTCATTTTTGAAAAGAAATAATTGATGTTAATCATTGTTTCGCTTTCTCGCATTTAGGAAATTTTTTGTCGTTGTTAATGAAAGACGAAAATACAGAAATCTTCGATTGAAAGTAACTTTAAATTAGAAAAAAAAGGAGGTTGCCCATTTTTATACTTTTTCCTCTAACTTCTACAAAACAAACATCGTCAAAATTTTATATAACTTTATAAGAGGTGCTTGGTTTAATCACAAATGCCTAAACTACGGTCTAAAAAACAGTGAGGTGTTGTTTCCAAAAAAGTAACAAAGTTGAAATGTTAAAATCGAAATGTGATAATGAGTAAATGGTACTCCTTAAATCTTAAAAATGATAAAGAAAAGAACAACATTACAGCAAAATGAACGATGATGTAATCAAGTAAAGGAACTGACTTGAACGGAGAGGGGAAAAAACCCAGTATTAAGTAATAAGCTCAAAAACGAATTAGCACTTTTATCATTCGGTTCGTTATAGGAAAATGAGTTTCAAAAATAGCTAAATTAATTAGCTATTTCACTGCTGTGCTAATGCAGGAAGTATAAAAGAAGTTTTCCCAGACGAAAGAGGGTCTTCTTACTACTCTCAAAAGCGCCGAAGAAGGAATCATAAAGAGAAGGCGACGCATGAAAAAACTTATAAATAAGTCATTGAGTCCTAATAGGATAGAGTACGCGGTTCGTTTGGACACTAGTGAAAATGAAATACGATTGAGTAGCCACCTCCCTTATTTTTATAGGCATCCAATTTAGTGCTAAGGCTATGATGGTCTTATTGAACCCGATAAACTAAAACAGCAAAGTACCACAATTCACTTGTTCTTGTACTGAGAAAAAAAGAAAGAAAAAAGACAAATATATTAACCGAAAAATTAAAGCTTTTGCATTATAGGATTGTAGCCGGATGATAACACCGTGTTTCTAAAAGTTGTAATTTTGTCACTTTTCAGCATAGAATTTCAGATTTTTACTAACGCTAAAAATCGCACTTAAATTACAATTTGTTTATTTTTATGCATCGCAAATTACTACAATATGCATGTACGTAGCGCGCAAAAGCCAATATGAGAGGTAGTTAAATATTTTTTTCAAAACAAACACAAAAAAAAGCGTAAAAACAATGCTTACGAAATAAATTAAACTAGTCGACCCGTGCGGAACTCCGCACTGTGCTTCGAATCGTTTCATAAAGTATTTCGCTTTTAAGAATTTCAAAGGAAGAACATTATGAAGAAGAACCGAAAATAAAAAAGTAAGCGCAGAAGAGAAGGCATGTAATTTAAAGACATCAGTAACAAAACCTCGTTAAATACAACGTTGTGATAATTTGATCATCGCTCACCTTTCGGTCGTACATATTTTCAATTCAAACATAAATATCATTAAAAGTGTGGCTGAGTAGTGACTCGTGAATAAGTAATAATTGTGCACGTAAAAAAACAGGTTGTGGCAAATACAGTCCTGCCCATGTGAGCATTGACGGGAAAAAAAGAAACATTAAAGAAATATTTATTAGCACGAATTCGAATTGGCGTCATTATGATTAACAGCCCGACACCCCAACAAACCTAGCAATTGCGCCTTCCTTTTCGAAAGCTATTCATTGAAGGAATGCGTAGTAAAAAACAGCAAAAAAGCTTTTTTTCCAAAAAAAAAAAATTAATAATAAGATCATGCTTCTATGTTTTGTCATTAACCAGCATGATACGATTTAAAATTATTCGAAAAGCATGGAATTTGATTAAAGAATGACGAAGATCTCACGTAGCGATTGAAATAAACATTCTAGAGAAGTAATAAATTAGATTGAAATTAATTGTTTTTATCTTTGAATATTGAACTATTTTACACAGAAGGTTGCTTTAACAGTTACGGCTTAAATGCCCGCACATATTTCTCTTTTAATCGAACACTTAAAATTCAAAACCAAAACCAGTTGAACTGAGTCCGTTTTTTAAGTGTAATTTTTCGAACGTAGACAAATTTTTTTTTTTTTTTCAGCAGAAAGCAGAGGAGTAGAAAATGATTTCTTGCTAATGAAGTTGATAATAATTTTAATGCTTTATATCGTATTCGCGCGAATAAAAAATTAAAGGTTTACTGGGTGAAACTCGTAGTTTTAATTTGGTGTAGTATTTTTTCATTTGTACAAAAGGTCGAACACTGCTATTAGAAACATCTACATTTCAGCATACAATGAAAATGTTTTTCTGCACAAAAAGGATTTCCTTTAGCTAAATTTAATTTTTTTTTTATGCTTACATTATGCTGAGTGATCTGGATGTAGTCAAAGCTTAAAAAAAAGTGAAGAACACTCTTCGATTAACAGTCAACTTATCCAAATGATAACTGTAGCCTGCATAAAGGAGTCGAAACACCGAGTAGCATTCCTACTACATTTATTTTATTACGTTCGTATGTTATGAGTACATGTAATGCGTATTACTAATATAAATTTGATATTATATCGGACAGCCCAAACTTGCCGGAAGTTCAAATAGTTTATAACCGAACGCTCTACCGAAAAAAACTTATCAATTTAACCGAACAACTAAGTCCAGTGCTTTTAAGCTTTATTAAAATATGAACACACACAGGCTTTTTTTTTTTTTTTTTTTTTTTTTTTTGCCGAAAGCGACGTAAAAAATGGAAAACTGCATTAGAACTTTGCTTTTAAAAAATGCTTAAGAACTACAGGCAGCATCAAGATTTTGAAACAGCAAGGGGCGTTTTCTAAAACGTGATTTTTCGACCGTAAGTCTATTTTTCTTCATTAGCCAGCCTGATAAATTTTAAAATGAGAAGGGAATAATATATAAGATAAGATATTGAAGAAACATTTTTTTATTCTTGAAAATTTTTACAATTAGTTACCGCAGGCTGCTTGAACCGTTATAACTTAGATAGCAGCACGTGTTCATCATTTAACAGCATGGTTAAAATACAAAATAAATTGAACTATGCTCTTTTTTAAGCGTAGCTTTTCGAATGTTGTAAAAATGTGATAAGCTATTTGTTTTTTTGCAAAAAGAAGAAAAATTATATATTTTACCCTTCAAATTGAGGTAGTAATATTTTTATTTGTACAAAGAGTCAAAAACTCATTAGAAGAATATATATTTCAATACACGATTTATAATTTTTTTCTGAACATAAAACAATTCTATTGTAGTCTGAAATCTTAAACCTGTTACTTATATTTTCGCTTACATTATGCTTTAATTTTCTTACCAGAGCCAAAGCTTAAAAAGAAAAACTGTACAATTCAGAAATAATTTAGCACAAAGTCACTGCAAGTTTTCATATCAGCAAGGAGCGTTTCTTTCTCATTTATTCTATTTCTTCATAGTTGTTATACACTTAACTAAGTGTTCATGTAATGCGCGCTAGTTTTCTAATTTTTTTGATGCAGATTGTCCGGACGTGGGCCCGAACACGCATTCTCCTGGTTACGAAGAGAACGCTCTGCCGATTTGGCTATTCAGCTCTGTCAGTCATAGCGCAAATTAAAGTTATGAGTTTAACCGAAAACCTCATTCTAGTTCTTTAAAACAGGTTTTTCGGCTGAAAAAAACAATTTTTAGACCGTGGGTCTATTTTTCGTCAGTAGCCAGCACCATAAGCTTTAACATAAGGCGTAAATCAAAGAAATCGATCAAGAATTGAAAAAAATCTGGCGTAGAAACCAAAAACAGGCTACAGAAATAATATATAAGGATTACTAGAATTATTAACAATCTTAAATATCATTTACTTTTTTAAGAACAAAAATCAAACACGAAAAAAGGGAAAAAACTTTGAAAAACGGTTTGTAGTGCATAAAATCGTCCGCTAAAGAAGCGAGGATTATCGTAATTTTGAGTCATACTTATTGTAAAATAAGCCTGATAGCTCGCATGACTACCATTTCAAATTCCTCTTAAGCATATTTTTATGAAAATAAACAAGTTTATTCTTTGTCAACTGCATTTTTTCTTAAGAATAAAATCTAAATTTTTTAGAAAATTTCCAAATATACTTGTTTTGAAAGCAATAAAATAGCAAGGGACTATTTTATATTCCACAAGTTTTCTCAAGAATGTCAATGCTAATGCTAGAAAGCCGTGATTTTTTGCAATAAGTATATAACAGTCTATTATAGTTTTATATATTGCATGTACCGAGCGGGAAAAATTTATTTGTCCGTGAATAATACATTATATTCGTATTATCTTGCGTGTGGCATTATAAAAGGTAAGGAACTAATAAAAAAGAATTCTATTGTGTTACATACATATTATATCTTTTCAATGTAGATAGGTTTAAACACTGTGTATGGTTTCATTGTAAGACAGCTGGGTTAAGTTCAACGACAGTTTTTCCGGGAAAAACAGAATTTTTTGGAACATATACTCAATACAATGAACTAACATGAAATAAAGAAAGATTCATCAATTTGAAAATCAATCAAGGTGTATGAAATCGAAATATTTCAGAAATGTTTTGAATGCTCAATAACTTTATATTCATTGTTTGATTATATTTTAGTCTTCCAGCTGTCCATGAACGTATAATAATGTTCCTAAATCTATATTTGTCCAACAACCGTTAACGTAATTTACAGCTGTTTATGTGGAGTCACATTTTCAATATACAATTCAAATTTGCTCACAAATATTGCGTATTTGTGATGGTTTACGTTATATGAAATACCATTCGAAGTAAGTTACCACGTTAAAACCATTTTTATGGTTAAATACACTTTATCAGATGAATTTAAAGGCACGAACCTGAAGACATTTTTTTTTAAAATATAGATGACACATTAATATCTCTGTAGTTTGATCGATTAAAACATTTTGCAAAAATACTTAAAAGTACAAAACAAGGTTTAAGATATTTCAAATAATACATAAGATGTATTTATGGTAATTACTGCAATTTTTTTCAAATTTCCGAATGCTGCAGATTATATATTCTCTTCAATATTCCAAAATGTTTTGTCAATAAAGTTTTTTTCACAGTCAGTACATATATACTGTCCATAATTTTACTTATGGCTATCATTCATCCCAAAATGCTTAAATGCATCCAACACTGCATGTTACCGCTGTAATTCAAATAACTGACAATTTGTTGTGAAACCGAAACAGTTTCTTTCAAAGTTTTTCATCCCATCCATTATCTAAAAAGTTTTTTATAGATATCATAATTATTTTCACATGAGACTTTATCGTCCTTTTGCTGATAGTCCTTTTTATACAAAGGCTAATTCTTTGCATTATGGCTTCTATGGAGAATTAATAACTTGCAGCCTATACATCCCATAAAAACGAAAACTAATTTCCGCATTCATTAGCCCTTGGTGGGGATGGTGGCAGAGATATCTTCTGCTGGATGTGGTAGCAGATAAGAGTACAATTGGGACCGCACCCTATGATCACCAACTAGTTCCGAAGTTGCCAGTGAACTGCAAATGCATTCTTTGGGATCATTTGTTTCGCAGATTTCACTCATTGAAAGATATAACCTGATTAAGGGATGTGTACGGGAGAGATTTATCTTCGGTTGGGAGTGCTTGGTGGGGGCGCGAAGGTTTAACAATGAGTCATGTTTCCTATCATAAACCAAAAGATTAAACAATTCCATTGCAGATATGTTAATGACGACCAAGGGAAAAGAATGTATCTGAGTCAATCTCAGAACCAAGTTTACTCTTCATGAGAATACTATTACTTACCGTTTTGTATTCGCAACTCCAGAGCTCGAATACGCTACCTTGCGGTGATTAACAATACTAAAGAAAAAGGTAAAACATTCCATCTCACGTGTTTTCTTTAGGGTAAATTACAGGCTTCAGACAACTTGTGATGTAACGTAATTTCAGAAGAATAGAAAAGAAAGCTTCCCACAAACACGATGAAAAATTATTGTCATTCACTAAGCGTCAAAGCAGTTTATAAGTTACGGCATTTGTTTGTTTTACATTTTTCATCCGCTGTTAGACAATGGCTGCCGCGCCCCCTATAGTGTATTTGAGTTGAAGTTACGTATTTGTTAAAGCAAGCGCGTTAGTTAACTGCATTTTTTGACCACTGCATTATAAGTACCATAAACTTTGCACAAAACTATTGTTTTTTTAAAATTAAATGGCAACATAAGTGGCATGTATCTCAAGCTTTGCAAAACTTGCGCATAAAATAATCATGCATAAGCAAGTAAATGTTGCCTTGATGCAGCTATAAAATTAATTTTATAATGCTTAATCGATTTAATGAAAAAAGGAAATTAACTGCTACCAAATAAACTAAAATTGGTATTATGCAATTCCATTTTAAAATATTACCACATACAAATGTTTTTTTAATGAAATAACATCTGGAGTAGAATAACACTTTTTCTAAATTTTAATTAAAAACTCATGCCATAAGCATCTCTTTGGAGAGATTGTCAAAATTGCAGCTGCTGATGCATTAAGATTGACAAACAAGTCAAAATTTCAAGAAAAATAAGTAACAAATCTTAAGAGATTTCTCGAGAAAATGTGAGATATGCACTTGAAATGATCCTACGACGAAGAAAAGGAAACAAAACAGCAATCATATTTTTCGTCCCAGAACAGGCAGGAATATAGAACAACACCTACAAACCACCATGTCTGTCACATTATAAGTGTTTACGATGAACCTTCCCAGACAACAAAACGGATGCGGCAATGTGGGTTTCATCTCCTACTTCTGCTTTGCTCTCGAGCTTCTCCGGAGATAGGGTGAGGGACACAGCGGTCCCCTCCCCCATCCCTAACCTCAATCATTATTCATCTCTTCGCAGATGAAAGCCATAATAATGGACGGACTATCATAAGGAGAGGAAATATCTTTTCTTTCTCAAGACGTATTTTTCAATTTCATTATTTGTTCTTTTTACTTCGTGTTTTCATTAATATTCTCTACCCTTTCCTACTCTTTTAATGCGAAATGAAAATTTAAAAATATATAACAGAAACGTTTCGCGTCATTATCCAAACGACGTTTACGGATTAATTTCAGCTCTTAGTTTTTAGTATAAAATATTTGGCGATACAAAATACAACATTTTGAATTTAAAAAAAATCTAGCTTTTTAAAAGATCATTTCGAATAGTTGTTACTGAAAATACACTCTAAAGATTGTTAGGAAGTAGTAAACATGAGTGTGAAAATTTTCTTTCAATTTTGTTTGCTTTTAGATTGTTTCTCAGAAATTTAATGTCTAGACGGTTTTTAACGAAAATATCGATTATAAAAAACAAGAAAGAAAAGGAACCTCCATCACACAAATACAATTTCAAAATGCCTCACTTTAGATTAATTAAGAACATTTAAGATTCGTTACCCATTTTTCTAGCTAAACAAAGAAAAGCAAGAAAAAATAAAAATTTCTTTTGACTGGAGTAGACTTTGTGCGAATATCAAGATGTCCTGGTATGCGCTAGTAGAATATTTACCGCTATAGCTTACGAAAGGGTAGATAAGAAATTTCATCCACGTAGACTACTTCGCTACAAATAACGAATAAGTTACCTTCATATTATCGAGTAATTGCTACGAAAAATTATTTACACAATCCATGAGGAAAAAAAAAAGTAAAAACAATGATGTAGTTTGACGTTCTTGCAATATTAATCGCCAAACTATTTCAAAATAAATTGTTAACTAACATTTTGGAGGGCACTTACTGCTTTGTAGATGAAAGTTTGACAAAGTATAACCCAAGCCAAATGTATCCATTGAAAAAAAAACTTATATGTAAGTTCTCGAAATAGAATAATGGTTTGGTAATTGCATGTTTTGGATTCTTACAAGTTATTTCCCTTTAATATAAGAGTTAAAAATGATTTTTTTTTTAAATTTGTAGTTACGGAAAAATTGCTATCATTTTGTAGTGTACTACTTTCCGTGTCTTATCAAAAGTAGTTCGAGAGGACTTGGTTAATTATCATCTTATCCATTTAATATTCCAATCTTACAACGCCGCATTTTAATTTTAAACGCTTCTACGAATATTCAGACTGTGGTTTACATTTCCTTCTCTTTTAAAGTTTTTTGTATTTAAAGTTAACTCAACTGAAAAAATAATAAAAAAAAGTTATATGTGCAAATTTAAGAACTGATTTTCAAATGGCGGTAAATCAAAATTTTTTATTCTTGAAAAAAAAAAAAAAATCCGCGATTTTGTTAATCAAGATTTAGAATTGAATTTGAAGAAAAAGGTAATTTTCTCCAAGAGTCTACGAACGATAATAATATTGAATAAATTCAACCTTCTGCTCGAATAAATTCGAAGTAAGGTTGAACCAACTATATTGCCTCGTGTGAAGACAAGAAAACCACCCTTCAAAGAGCTGACACGAAACCTTTTTTGAAAGTTGATTCAACTAAGTTATATCGTGTGAAGACAAGGAAAAACACAAGTCAACGAGCTGACAGACAACGTTTTTTGCAAGTTGATTCAACTAAGTTGCCTCGTGAGAAGACAAGGAAAAACACCAGTCAACGAGCTAACAGACAATCTTTTTTGAAAGTTTATTCAACTAAGTTGTATAAACTTTCAAAAAAGGTTGGTAGTTTCCGTGGGTAGTATGCCTAACGTTTCAAGTGATTTCAAATCATTTTTTAATGGGGGAAGGAGGCTTGTTTCATATATTTCTTTTAAGTTTTATTCAGAAAAGCGTTCGGGAGAATTTTTTTCCAGTTAATCCTCATGAAACTATCCATTTGATCTAGAGGAAAGCCGAGACTGACTAAACTTGACATAATCGATTTTGACACAAAAGTTACTTGCAACTTTAAAGTTTTCGAATACCAATACGAGTTTAAAACTTAATTCTTAATGCAAATAAACTTTGTTTTCAAAGTTTACTTATTGTGAATATTTTGTTAGACATGTGCTTCCATCCAATCATTCATTAAAAAGTCGATTTTTCAACATTTTGAATTAACGCCATTCTCAAATAAGATCTTCAATTCATATTTTTCTGGAAGTACCAATACGAAACCCGCAAAGCTTTAAGTTATCCGCCAAGCATACTTTAAATCCAAATCCCCGTAACAGAAGGATCAATTTGAAATCGAATGAAATGCTATAACTATTTCCCTATTACCATTTGTCGCCTACTTGAAGTTTTATACGCCTGTGATATGATATTTCATTTTAGTGCTTTTTTTGCGATTATTTCTTCTTCCCAACAGAAATAGCATGTGTTTAGTATGAGTACCAGGTTCAGTTGTGACAGAGTGAGATGAATTCTAAATCACAAGGTTGTCAGGGGCTTGATGGATGGACTTTTATTTTCGTTGCCCAAGATACATTTCTGTCTTGGAGGTGGCAACAGCTTTCTACCCTATTATTTAAGGTCTTTTTTACTGTTAGGCGATAAGTAGACCGTTTTCAACTGGCTTCTCTTTTTTTCTCCTTTTTTACATCCATTTCATTATTTTTAGTAGATTTCTTCTGGGAATAAAGATTGAAGAGTGGCTATAAAAACTTTTAATCTATTTAGCCATTCAATCATGCAATATATAGGTAAAAGAGGAGGTAAGTAAAGGTGTTTGAAACAGCTCTAATTTATTTATACATTTTAAAATATTTACTAATGCATTATAATGAACGCTGTTTACAGAATCTAGTTTTGAAAATGTTGAGAAAATAACATAAATAGTCTTCTTTTTCTTATACGTCAATATGCAAATCAATTTCCGATATTTTTAAACATTTTTTGAATTATTTAAAATCTCATATCAAATTCTCGCCAAGTAAATCCTAATAAGTTATTATTAAATTGAAGTGAAGTTTAGAAAGAACGTTCACTATTTCCATCAGAAGAAGGAGAATGTTTCCTAAAAAAAGGTAAATTGTACCCAATGAGTCTCACTGTATCACTAAGCATTTATAAAATTCGAAATTAATTAGTGCATTATCAATTGCCTACTTAAAGATATTATAGCGTCGGTGTTAAAATACAAATAATGAAAACAAACGAAAAAAAAACCCCTAGAGTGTCACTCATTTAATAGAATGGGGTGGGGAGGAGGGAAGTTCTCTTACTAACTTTAGATAGATGATAATTTTGTTAACCAGGCAAATTTTCGTTTTCTTACATATTTGTCAGCTTTCATATTAACTCTTTAAAAATAAATGACAAAACATAGGACGAAGTTTTGTGATTCTTAACATACGTAAGCAACTTGGAATTATAAAACGGTCCCGGACATTCTGGACATATGCACTGAAAAATATTATAATATAAGATCTCAAATGTATAAATAAAGTCCCATGAAGCTAACATCAAATAATCTGCATATTCTCCATTCAGGCAAACGCTCTTCCTCGGGACACACACTGGTTTCCGAACCATTCCGACGAATGCCGAGCGACGCCGATGCACACCCGAGATATGAAGTTAAATTCCTGCCTGGCAGTCCGGAAGACAAAAGCCTCACATCCCCGCACCACCCCCGCGGGACCTTTCCGATCGGAACCGAATAGGCGGAAAATATGATTTAGTACAAAAGTGGACAGAACTATCATTACGTATTGATTACGGCTTGATGCGAATCGGAAACAAAAGCTCTGGGAGCTGCGCATTTATCTGCGGCAATTATCGAAAACTGCGAAAAGCCGCAAGCTTCTGGCTCAGTCTTTTGTAAATATGGCTTTTAAGGAGCACTGAGTCGTGGTATGCAATTACTTGTATCGAAATAAAAGCTCAAAATAGAAGCTGAAGAAAATTAATTGGAAAAACAGTTCAGAGCAAAAATTAACGAATATCTATCTATCTATCTATCTATATATATATATATATATATATATATATATTCAAAATATACACCAAATACTAAGAATATTAAGTTCAGATTTAACATTAACTCCTTTTAACATAATGTTCATGTTAAAAGGAGGAAAAAGCAATTCAAATTATTCAGTATGTTCTACGAAATTGAGAATTATTTAGAAAAATAGTTCTTTATGATTGTGCTAATAAATTGTTGATTCAATAGAATTCAGAAAATAAAAAGAAACTAAAATAAATTTTACCTACTTGGTTTTAATTCAATTGCTATTACTATTTTCCGATTTACAAATACATTATAAAACATTATAAGTAATTCTATTTATAATTCGTTATATAAAAAGAAGAAGTCAAAAATTTTAATGTGCCATATTTCATTTGTTCAATTCCGTTCTGATAATTTTATTTCATTATTATTATTTATTCATTTGTCTTCTTAGTACTATTTGTTGGTAGAAATCGAAGAGAAAAAAAAACTGCTGCTTTTTTTTTCTAAGTTTTCCGAAAAACGTGTACACGTACTAGCTGTGTTGGGTTCTAAAAGAACTGGTCTGAAAACAAAAATAAGTTCAGAACATTAATTAAATTTTAAGAAAAAGAAGGTACTTTTTACGGGATACATTTCAATTAGCGTTTCCTAGTTTATTTTCAAAATCTTAACTCGCAATTTTTTCGTTCTATTTTCGAAGAACGGACACAATTTCAATATTAGGAATGTAAATGAAAATAAGGGGGCAGGGGGGGGGGGGTCTACAGATTTCGTGCACGTAAGAGGAAAAAAAAAGAAAGCAAAAACCATTCGTTCCCATCGATTTTTCTTCCGACTTGGAATCGTCATCGAATACTTCCGGGAAACCGGAATTACCTGAGCGAATGGATATTGTTGGGGGTCTATTGATTGAATCAATGGAATAGGTATATCGTTTTCTTCGCTAAGAGAAACTAAGCATAAGAAGAAAGAAGGGAAATTTGGAAAAGGTTTCAAAACCTTTTACTGTAACCTTTCAGTAAAGATAGATCTAAAAGAGATGTCGTTGTTGTTTGGAAACTTTTCTTGTTTTACCACGTGTTTGTTTTGTATTTGTGGTTATCAAATAAAAAAGTCTCTTTGCTCCATTTTCTTTATAGAAATCGTCTTTCAGATATTTTTTTCCTTTGTTACCAGTTGATGTTGTATTTGAAGTTGTTTTGCAGTGGGGTATAATTACTAAAATAATGGAAAAAGCTTTCTGGAGGAAACTTTCTCCGATATTAGATTTAATAGAAGGCTGGAATTACTTCTAAAAAGGAAATATATAATACTTAATATCTATATCGCATAAGATTTATTTGAAATGTGAAAATCATAGACATTGAGATATTGGATTAAAAATCTTTTTTTTTTTTTTTTTTTAAAGTTTTTTTTTAGTGATTTGATTTTTTTTTTCATGTACATTTTAAAGGTTTAACTGTTTACTTGTTTCATTTCTTACATGTTGTCTTACTTCTTGTTTCATTAATTACATTTGACATTAATTATATACTCTATACAGATCAGTTCTACTTCTGGTGGGATAAGAAACCAAGTATTTTTTTAAATATTCGATAAAAATAAATCATATTATTTTCGAAAAACAAATAGAATAATAACAATATAACCAAACGGTATTGTTTTAAGAAAGTACTTAAACTCGATAAGGTGTTGAGTTCGTAATTAAAATTTTCATTTTTAGTTTAACGAACGATTTCCTTGATATATCAATGTGTTTAAAGATTATTTAAAAGTATGTGTGCATTTTTAACACTTGTTAAAGAATGCTATTAAATACAGTGTGTGCAACATGATCGAACAACAATTTTTTTGCACTTAAAAGTTTTTTTTTTTGTAATAAGTAGTGGAAAATGTGTCAACTTTTAGGTTATTGAACAATATAGAAAGATGAAGTCGATTTGCAAACGAAAGTACTATAGAAGATTATTTAATGAATAATTAATTTATCTTCTGTAATTAATAAAAATGATTACGTAAACTATTACTTGACATTGAACTAATATATCTTGAGCTCTAATTTGAGGGATCATTATATTCCTATACATTAAAATTAATTGTTAAAAATGTTTAAGAATGAGAAGTGAAGTGATTAGCTCGAAGTTTTACAATTTATTTTTAACAAAATATGATGTTTATTCAAACAACAAAAGTGTATTTTCGGACCACATTTTGTTTAAACATATTATTACATAAAATAATTCGTGAGTAAAACTTACATTTAACTCAGAAAGAAGAGACAGGAAAAGAACTAAAAACAGAAAATAAATACATTTACTAAGTCTAATTTGATTAATAAAATACAAGTTAGCCATACATAACATAAAATTATCTTATCATTAGATTTCAAAATGCAGTTTTAGATTTTAAACATTACAAAAAGCTGTGCTTTTCGCATTGTACACAATTCTTGTACCATCAATTATTTTGAGAAATATGATCCAACAAAAATTACCTAAAAGAAGTACTTCTGTCTTGAAACATTGCAGCTGGACATAATACTTTTTCTTCTAACGATCCCATTTTAACGTCTGCCTAAAAATAATCATAATAAACACTTTCCTGCACCCCTTCTTTTAGCAAGTTGATATGCATGACATACAAAAGAATGAAGGCCATAAAGTTTATCACCATAACCTTAGAGCGATGTTGAACTTTAAGTATCTTCTTTTGCCCTTTAATAAACATTTGCTTCAATATTTTGAACACCTTGCAGGTAAAGAGAAAAAAAAAAGTAATGAACCCAGTAACGTACTGCTCGTCAGACACAATTTGTTCTACTAAAAATACGACCTAAAAACATACTGGGAAAGCGAAACGCACATTTAGGCTTTTATACCATTTTCAGTTCGTTTTCAGTCGCTGAACAATAAAGATTCAAGTTTTATTTCTTTGTGAAAAAGCAGCATCCATATTCGCAGTATTCTCTGAGGTTTTGGTGTCTGGAGGACCATAGATAAGAAATCGCGCGAAAAGAATATGGAATTCGAATAAAAATTTCATGTCGATAGCATTTAATAAAGAGCGTTCTTTCTGGAAATTCTAGTGAAAATAGAGGACGGCTTGTTATATTCGCTTTATCGCAGTTCTCGGGAAAAACTACCTTAAAGGACAGGAGATATTTGATTAGTCTCATATTTTACATGTTAGAATATTAACAATGGGAATAGTTGTTAAGAATTTCAAAAGTTAATGCACTTTCTGGAGCAAAAGATGAATTTAGGGCTTTAACAGAAAGAAAAACTTACGAGACGGTTTTTAACACCATGTTTTGATAGAGAGTGAAACATAAGAGAAACATCAAAGGGAAATATGCATTTTAATAAATAAAGATTATGAAAAACTCAAGGGAATGTTTTACAATTGTTCAGATGATACGAATAAATGCTGCGCCCACATCGAATAAACTCAAACATATATTTCTTTTGGTTTGTGTTTCTCGCTTGTAAAGATATTTTCCCAACAGTTTTTGATGCTGTAAAAATCAAAAATACCCGAAAGAAAAATAAGTGTTTATGTGATAATGATTTAAGGTTGTTTTTCGCAGTATATTTGTGTCGAAAATAAAATGGCTTACATAAGAATGTTTTAAAAGAATGAAATCTTTAAATTCAGTCTACGTAGGGGAGACCGGGGCAAGATGACTATGCTAACAATTTTCGTTGCTTATTAATTTATTTTTAAGGATAATAAAATTTCCTTTACATGAGCTGTTAGAGTGGTCCTTTGTAGTATTAAATATAGTACCATTTAATTTTTCAGATGAAATAAATGAAGGACATTTTTATTTTTTCATAGCCTTAGCAAATCGTCATCTTGCCCCAGTACAGGGGCAAGATGACTTTGGCCTCGGGGCAAGATGACAACACTGAAAAAGATTGAACACAATTTATTTTTTGAATATATTACATAGTTTAACAAATTTTTACCTTGTTTTTACATCTTACAAAGCATCAAATTAAGCCTAATGAAATGCAAAGTAATGTTGAAGTGTTTAATTGTGCAGCTAACAATAGTCACAAATAAAAATGCCATTTTTATAAAAGAAACATTCTTCACGCCAACACTCTAGGCATTTCAGCACTAGAACCATTCTTATGTTGGAGAGTCACAATATTTCTCTTTACAAGCAGGACTTGTAAAGAAGAAGTATTGTCATCTTGCCCCGTGTTTCGGCCCGTCATCTTGCCCCGGACTGCCTGTTTGAAAGAATTCATCTTCACTGCCATCAAGGAAAGCAATTAATTAACGTTTATTCATGGTAATAGGCAGTATATAAACTAATTTACTCATAAATACTAAAAAGAAACAACCTATCATTCTTATTCATTTAGCAGAGCTTATTTACACATGAATGAAAGTTATAACGGAGCAGCGGTAAACAATCAGAGCTTCAGAATTAACACAAATATGACAATTTCAGCGTCTTTAAACTATTGCTGACCGAACAGCCGATAGGAGAACCAGTAGTATCCAGCTGATGCTGTTTCCATGTGGAAAACGGAAAAATTAAGACATTCGTCATCTTGCCCGGTTCGTCATCTTGCCCCGGTCTCCCCTACATTTTTTTTCATGTTCATTAATGAGGTAATGCTACTCATACGCCTGATTAATTAAAGTTTTGAATTTAAAAGTTCTGTAATGTATACATATACGGCTTTACAATACCATGGGAAGGTAAAGGGTAGTATGTGCAGATTTTATTATCATTTTATTTTTCGTATTTTTATAATCAATCGTACTTTAGCATTTCTGCACAAGTATTCAGCTGCAAAAAAAGCACGGGGAAAAAAACGGCAAAAATTTCGACATTTCCCTTTTAGTATGAAATCTAAAACGCGTTTCTTCAAAAGCTCATTTCTGCAGATACGCCTCTTTACGTTCCCACGTCAGTACATACATATGTATGCTACTTACAGTAGGGGAATGTGGGGCAAAGTGAAATGGCTATGATTGAGCTTTTTCAAAATTTTTAAATTGGAAATTTGTTATGAACATTACTGTACAAAAAAATACCATTGTATATTATAATAAAACTTGCATTGAAACAATATTTTTTCTATTTTTGGAAGTAAATTTAAGCCTTAAAAAAAATCACTTTCTTTTTTTCATGGGGCAGAGTGAAAAATGAAATATTTTTCTCATGAAATATTTTCTACTTGATTATAAAAAGTATTTTTGTTCAAATAAATCAATAAATAAAATTTTGGATGAATAGATAAAGATGGAATAGAACAATAAAAGAATAATTAAATAAAAGAATTTATTAAGTATATGAAAAAAAGCAAATGAGTGAATAAAAGAGTGAATGAATAAGAAAATAATAAATGAAGGAAAAATAAGTGAATTACTAAATGAAGGAATGTAAATTAATTAATTAATAAATAAAAACATAAGTGTTTTAGTAAATTATTGAGTAAGTAAGCGAAATAAACTTTTTCACTTTGCCCCATCCACTTTGCACCGCATGTACTCGACTACTTGAGCAAAATATTTAGAATACAATTAAGCTTAATATCAACTAAATAAATATTGCACCGCAAATTAGAAGATCAATTCCTATTTAAAATGTTAATAACAAGAACTTTGTGTTATTTTATAATATATATATATATATATATATATATATATATATATATATATATATATATATATAATTGATGTAATTGATTTTATGTAAAATATATGCAAAATTGTAAATATTTTACATTTTCCGCCATACTGCTCCGCTATTTCACTTTGCCCCACATTACTCTACTTTATCAGTTGTATTTATATAAATAAATAGCACAAAATTCATTGAATACTTTTTCCTTTAATTTGATAAATTTTGTGCAGCAGTGCTGGGGTTAAAGACATCCCACACCAACACTTGCGCTACAAAAAAAAAAAAAAAAATACCCTACCAGAGTAGGATCAACATTTTCATAACCAAAACGTATGTTCTGATCCTCATAATAAATGAAATAAGTCTAGGTATTTAGTAGAAGAATATTTTTTTTTATTTATACACCTTTTAAAGATATCCTTTCTTTGCAAAATGGTAAATTAAAGCTGTATTTTTCTCCCCAAAAACGCATTAACCACCTCGAAAAAAAAATACTCTTCAAAATACAACTTTACTCCATTTGATCGTTGTTCTTCGACACCAAGTAAAAAAATGCAAAGAATGAAACAAACAACCTCTTCGTGCCTCTTTTGTATGTCTGATAAACTGTACCATTTCTCATTTAATTGTCCTGCAAGCCATTTGCACGATTCTATGGGCGTTAAACAATGGACCGGTTTCCAAGTTTTTACATTTTCTGTAATTTTCGCCAGCCTGGGTATGTGCAGGGGGTTGCTTAAGAGAGTTCCCTACAGATGGATTTTCGAAACAATGCTAGTGGTTATTAGTGAAGAATGTTACGTTTTTTTTCCCTCTGATGCACTTTGCTGGACAGTAATTACGAAACGTCCTTTGATATATTTGCCGGCATTTTTTATCGTATGAGATATATTGCTTGACATTCATTTGCAGCAAAGAAGAACAAGTTACCCAAGATGGAAAATGAAATATTTTGGATATTTTTATTGAAATTATTACCCATGCTATAGCTATAGTACATTTTAAAGTACAGCGTTGCTCGATCCATATTTATAACTAAAAGTACATTAACAAATTTCAGAGCTATATTGAGTTACGTGTGCAAGAAAATGGCAAGAAATAAACTTTTTTCTGAGACATTTTTTTTTTCTGTAGGAAGGAAAGAGTTCTTTACAATTCCAAATCATGTATATGCAATTTATGTTAAAACGTTGCTGCAAACAAAGATAGGTTTTTATTTTGTAACATACTACATGATATTTTAATCCTGATGGTGAAAGCGTTTATTTTTAAGTTTTTCTAAATTAAAAAAGGTTGTTTCTTGACATGAAATATACTAAATTGATTATTGAAAAGAATCATTCTTGTTCAAAATTACACATACAAAAGAAAAAAGAGAAAAGAAAACAAATAAATGATGAATGATTATCTACGATAAGCAGTGAGATCGAGTAAAATACCCTGATACTAGTTAGGTATTATTAAAAATTGTCTATAATACCTATATTGCTTTATAGATCATTCATTAATTACGAAAGGGTCAAGTGGTTTGCTGGGAGCATATTTCATTTGCGTCTGGAAGGAAAAAAGTATTAGGATGAGTTGTTTTTTACTTGTTTTAGAAAGAATGAATAGTGCAAAATATAATAAAAGAAATGCACTATGTAGTGCATGTTTTATTTTTAATTAGTACTGCGACGTATAATTGAAAAGTAAAAATCTTTGACTTACGTCAAACTGGAAGTTTTAATGTAACTGATTTTTCTAACATTGTATTATTTTTAAAAACGAAGTGGAATCTTACGTAAGAGGAGGGGAAGGGGGAGGGATTGAAATACATAGGGTAGCGGTCAAAAATTGTCTTACGTAATTAATTAATGGCCCCTTATTAGAAGGGCTAACGTTTCGTAAAAATTAGTTAACGTTTCGTAAAATCGTAACGTTTCCTAAAAATTAGTCATATTGTGTTGAATTAGACATTTTGTAAAATACGTGTTGCTTCAATATTTAATGACAATTCAAACTATTTTGAAGTTCATTTAAATTCAAATTTAATAGTCAACTCAAAAAAGATATTTGAAGGTGCTCGGTTATGGAAAGCTCTGTTTCATTTCAGTGACTTAAGGACGTAACTTCCAATGAATATTTCAGATTTTCTCTTTTTCATAAAGAAGTTATCACAAAATGTAAGATTTAGTGTTTCGTAAACTTTCATCCTTACCATGCACGAAATTACTTGATTCATAATCAAAATGTTGACGAATCTAATACGGTTTTAAATTAAAAATCTAATAAAGTAATTTACACTCCCTCATCTTCTCTAAAAAATGTGTACATTAAAATGTTTTATGACACAATAAGTTTTTCATCAAATGCTAAGAAAACGTAAAACATTCATCTGCAGACCTAACAATTTTATTCACTGAAATTTAGTCACTTTCTTCGGCCAAAGAGAGGCGTCGATATTCTTAGTCAAACAAATTTCAGCAATAACATAAAAGCCTCTCAGAAACGACATAAAACTCGCCAACTATAAAACAGAAAATGCTAATAAAACGCAGCATTTCTGCTAAATATGACAGAAAAGCTAATGAAGTTGGATCCAAAATAGATGCATACTAAAACATTGGAGATTTTTTCCAAGAGCGTTTCGTCTACGGGCAGTAAATGGAGCAAGTACTTCATTTTTCATTTTAATGGTACAAACCTTATTACGGTCCAGTCGGTTTTTACTTCCCCAAATCAAGCATTTCCGAGTTAAGCAGAACAAATTACCCAATATAAACATCGTTTTATTTTTCCATAGAGTTGGGTTCATTCAGTTCAAACTTGGCAACGGTCCAACGCGAATAATCGAGGGACTATTTAGTGGCCATTCGTTTATACATAAAACTATTTTAACATCCTGGCACAGGGCGTTTTATATTCAGCCGGCGATTACAAAGGGTAATTTGTTCAGGAAGCGAATCACACAAAGCCGCAGCATGAAGCATGTTGCGGTAAATTCATATATCACTCATGGAACACTTTAGAATTCTAATCGTTGTCTTTGTTTTCATTGTCACTTGCTGGAAACAGACGGCCGTTTGCTTATAAAAGTTGTTAGTATTCATCTTGTATTTAACAATGTAGGCATACATTTTTAATGCTTAAAATTTGATCATCATTTTCTAGAGTTTAGAATTAAAAATATATAAATGTTAGATCATATATAATGTTCTGATCATCAATAAACAGAATGCAGCGCAGAAGCGGGATAATACAATTTTATATTTAAAAAAAAAATGTATCAAGCAACTTATAAAAATGGTAGTAAAAACACGAAAAAACGAATCAATGCAAAATAAATACCAGTTTAGCATGCGAAAAACGGCACATGGTAATATTTGTTTACTGTCCTTCATGAATTTCATTGGTCACGCTGTAATGAATCACGTGACTACTAATCACAAAACAAAAAGATCTGGCATTAAGGCCCCAGAAAATTGCAAACCATGCAAGCTTGATTGCTCAAAAATACGAGCTCTCATATCTACAGCTTGTGCATCACACATAAATTAAAATTTGTAAACCAGATTTTTTTGTGTGAATCCTTTTCCAAACAATAACTTTACTACATAGTTAAGTGTTTTCTAGTTATTAAGGTGAAAAAATTACTGCTTTAACAATAAAAAATATTATTTCAAATAGAGGCGGCATTTATATTTAAAAGGCATTTGGTACATTGAAATTTTATTCAGTAACTAAAGCGAATTACGAGTTTAATCGAAATTAATTTGCCAGAGAACTGGAATCGAAATTTTAAACCAAACAGTTAACCAAAATTAATTTACTCAAAAATTAATTTAAATAATAATAGCAAAGAACAGTGAAAGAATTGGCTTATAGAATTTTTCAATTCATGGTTTATCTTTTTTAAAGTTGGTGCAAAACTTGGAAAAAAGGAAATACGAAAACGAATTCCGCAGAATAAAAGAAAACTTGATATTCGCTAAGTTTAACAATCTAATTAACACCATTTTACTCTGTACCTTTGGTAAATCATTTGTATTCAGATCACATTTTTCTCCCTACTTTCACAAGCATTTTCTTCAGTAACGCAAGGAAAAGGATAGTTAGTTATACATTGAAGTCAAGGAATATAGAGTCAAGGAGACCATTTTATTTCACATGCTTAAATTCAAAAATAAATAGAATTTGTTTTCTTTAAACAACGAGTGGTTTTTTTTTTTTTTTTGTGTGTGTTTTGTAAGAAAATGCTGACAGGATTTTGGTTTTGAAATCTTGGTAGATAGAAAAATTGCAAATCAGTTAGTTATTATTATTATTGTTGTTTTTGTTGTTTCCTTTACTACTACTATTAATAAGATTAGTATTGTTTATAAAAATAACAATAAAGCTTCCAGAAATGAAAAAAAAAGGATGGTTGTCAATTTTTTCTTGCTAAAAACTAATTTTGATTTCTTAATAAACAGAGAGTGGTTTCTGCGCTAACACTATAGCATAAAACTAAACAAAAGCGCGACATAAAATTTACATTTTTTTCTCTTTCAATTTAAAAGTTATCTTCTTCAGTTTTGTAAGATAAAAGGAAATGAACCATAGAAAGAAAACCATAAAACCAGCTAAAAGCCTCAAAAAAAAAAAAAAAAGTTGATGACAATCACAAGTTCAAACTATTGTACAATGTTGAATCAACGTTACTGCCTTTTGGAAAAATCGCTACACATTGATTAACATCGTCTTTTAGCCAAAAAAATCAACTTTCTTCATGCATTTTAAATCAAAGAATTTTTTTTTACGTACATTATGTATGTACTACGAACAAAAAATTTTCAAACGAGTTAATTCCCAAATATTATTTTAAACAAAAAATGTGAATTTGTACCGTTCAAAGCACCCTTAACACAGGAACAACCACATATTTATTTCGTCAAAAGAATGATCTACAAGTTCTACGATTCAAAATAAATAAATTATTAAATAGCCTAAGATTAATTATGTATTATTATATATAATTATTTTAGGCCATTTGGGAAACACATTCATTTTTATTGACACAAGGGAATATTACACTAAAGCCGTATGTAAATCAGCAATTAAAGCGATTGCATGAGATTACTTTAAAATAAAGTTTTGATTCAAGTTTGGTTTATATTAATGGGAACGTTACGTGACCTATGCAAAGCATAACGCTTACATTATGTTTAGAAAAAAATTATTGACGAATATTAAAATTTACAGTTCTGCCAATGGTCTTATTACTACTTATATATTTCTGCTTTATTCATTCCATATATCTTGCAAAAAAGCAACATAAGTAATTTAAGCCAATATTTTAGAGTTGGCGTTGTGATTTCAGATGAATTTTTGGCGGTTTCAGATGGATTTTGGGGTAAAGGCGTGTCAAAAGTCGGAAACTTTAAAATTTTAGGATTAGGAGTTGGACATTTTCCCACCAACTCCGCAACTCTGATTTCAATTGCTATTCTCACAAAACAAGGAGAAAACAAATTCCGGTTGCAAACATTTACATAAAATTCTCGAAAATTTCAGCAACCGTCTATTCCCAGTAATTGCACGTTCCTACGCACACATGCACCAAAAAAGAAGAAAATATCACATAGTAACAAGCAATATTAAACTTTTCGTGCATTTTCCTAAATTTTGTGTTCTTCATGCATGTTATTGCGTATGAAGTTACTTTACATTTTACTTGGTGATAAAAAAAATTGTTAGAAACAAATTGGAAAATACTCAAGAAGTTGTCTGTACTTTTCAGTACATAAAAAGATGGTGCGCGCACACACGCGCGGTTTTTGTAGTTTCTTCCTGCAAGACTAATTTTTTCTCTATTCATAAAATATAATTTTTCAAGTTATTTTTATATTAACAATGTATAGATTATTAATTATAATTATGATATATATAATTTTCCATTCAGTAATAAATACTTAATGATTCAAGATGATGAAAACTAATTTCAATTACCGATTTCTAACTCAATAACTTATGTTTCATGAACTTGTTCATCTTGCAAAGGCAATGGAACATGTAAGTAAATGTACTAATTTCCAAAAGTGGAGCGCGGATTGGCAAATATATCGTTTACTCTACCTCTGTACCAAATTCGGCAGCACGTGATTGCACAGAATTGGGGCCTGCCGCAGTGATTTTTCAGGAACCTCTTTGTCCATTATAACTCTTAACATGAGAGTTTGAAAAAGATGTCTTTTTCCAGGTCCTTTGCAAAAGCAACATGGTAAAGTAGCCATTCTTATTTTTTTCAGATGAAACTTACTTTTAAAAGTGAAATTCACAAAACTTCAAGAGGTCTGCAGCGTGACCCGGTAAAAAAAGGGGGGAGGGGGCATGAAGGCGGCTTTGTCGGTCCTGTTCCTGTTGTCCTTACATTGCCATTTCAGATCGACTTCCGGAGGCCTTTTTATTTCCGTGCATTACTTTGGGCAGTGATTAAATCTACATGTTACGGAACGAATAACGGGAAATAATGCCAATCAACGGTAAATTTAGGCCTTCTGCACCGTGGTCCCAGGTTCTGACCCGAGATGGCAAGTCGGTGGATTTGCGAGATGCAGAAAATCGTCAGCGTCTATGCCACCTGATTATGCGACATGTAAAAGATTCCTTGGGTATTCGATTGGATTTGAAATCCCTCGGCAAAATAAAATCCCTTTCACAGGTTCGCATCAATGGGCACCCATGTGCCTCCATCTGGTGGACACTCAAAAGTATCCGTGCCATTGACACCCGCGCCTTAATGGTGGAACATGAAAGACTAGATGCCATATCGGGGGATTGCACTAGGTCTGTTAAAGACTAAATTGTCTGACGCAGCCCCATTAGAAATAAGAAAGAAGTTAAAAAAATATATTAGTTTATTTTTCAAAAAAAAAAGGCCAACTAAACAGTATGGAACTCGCATTCGATGCATTCATATGCGCATTCTCCAGACGTTTATGGGCAGCTTCTGTTCTGAGATTTTTCAAATCCAATGCATTTTACAAAATCCTTTTCTACTTTCCTGGGCAATGGTAATGGAACGAGAAAAGCTATTTGTTTCTTTCTCCTCGAACGTATAATCCACCAGTGATGGCAAACATAGGCCGTTGCAAACACAACTCATTGGAACTCTTTCACCTTAAACGAAACGGCTTTCCTATATCAGATATAACCCTATTCATTTGTATACACAAGGCTTTCTGAAACAAAAAGGGGGAGGAGGTAGACAGAAGAAGAAAGCTTTGTTCTTTCGAAACTATTTCAGTTGAAGGTGTCAGATGGAACAACGGCCGCGTCATTTGCTCTGAAATATTGTGATCTATGCATTGGGGGAATTCTTCAGTGAAGTGCAAATCTGAAGGAGTAATAAAATACAAAATTGCAAAACACTTTCAAGTTCATTCGTAATCTATTTCTCTTTGAAAAAAATCCCTTTCTAAAGAGCAGTTTTTTTTCTCTCTCTAACATCCTGTTTGAAAAAAAATATATCCGGAGATATCCCCCTTTGATGACTTTAATTGCAGAACTCTAAATAAACTTTTTACATAATGTATGTCGTAAAAACATATATCACGATATGGGTCGACGTTTTGTTGAAGTCACCATAACAGTCTGCTCTAAAGGGGAATGATAGGTAACTTTTTAAGCACCATCTAGGAAAACTTTTAAACTAAAATTGTCTTATATATTGCATGCATTTAATGCTGTGTTACTTTTTATCGGTAACAATGGTATTTAGTGATTTCATTAAAGGGATAAATGATTATTGGAAAGCAATTTAATATGTAATTTAATAGCAATAAATAATTTATAAGCGATTCAATATAGTGACTTAACACTAAGAAAGTGTAGATACAAACTTTAATAATTTCATTTCACAAAAATAGTGTTCTTTCAGGCTTAAAATAATTCATAGTTTTAAAAAATAAGATCTGTATAAATATTCGAATTCTTACGTTTTTTGAGGAAAATCCTTAAGTACTTTTAAATGTGCACATGAATTATTTTTCGCACATTATTTTTATAGCTGAGAAAAATGCGTTGACAACTTAAGTAACTGATATAAATCAGAAAAGTTAAAATACCTTTCAATTAAATTTGAATGCTTGGTTGCCAATAGATACTGGAAAATTATTTCAGAAAATTATTTTTAAGGAGCTACTATTAAAATTTTAAGATTATTTGAGTAATTTTGAATAAGTTAGTATTAAAACATTTCACACTAATATATACATAAACAATTTCATTTTAATATAAATAGCATAAATAAATGCTTTTATGTGTACATTTATGTTATTTATATTATATTGTATATGCAAAAACAAATTCAAAATGTCTAGGAAAATTAAGTTCCACGCACCCAGTTAAAAATGCTCCGCGTGAATTCAAACACAATTCATCAAACGATGTTTTGATCCGTCGTTCATCCATTATGTTAAACGTACCGGCGAACTTTCTGGGGAACTTCTGAACTTTGAAATAATTAATTCAGAATTAATTTGTCTACATCAGACAGCAACAGTTAATCTTTTAAATGGAATGCCGAACAATAACACGCTGGGTGGTGAAGGTATTCGCCGCTCTAAAGTGTGGAATAGAAATATTTGCTGCAAATAGAAAACAATAGTCCCATTCGAACTTACGATTAGTTCCACGGAACTTAGCAAAAATCAATAAATACAATTACGGCATTGACCCGAGCCAATATTTCAGTTTCATTAATAGATTTTTTTCTGCAAACATAATAAAGGTCATGACTTTCATTGTTGACTTTTTTTTCCTTTTGCCTGATGTAATTCGAGTTCATTGTTTCAACTAGAAGATAAATGGATTCGGCTAGGGGAAAAGCGTTTCTTCATAATTATTTAGAAGTTTTGTTCTAAAGCAATTATAACCCTTGCTGTAACCAAATATAATTCAGAATAACAGGTTATAAAAATACTTCTTGAATCAAGATCAAGAGCAGTCGAAAGTAAATGTCTTAATGAATAGGAAGTGGGAAGCGTTTCGAATGTGACCTGAATGGTAATTCAGTTGCTGTTAAATCAGCATGTTTTAGCGTCTTCCTAGCATGTTTCAGTGTCCAAATTGCTTTCCGAAATATTAAAACTGAACATTATCATGCCTGTTTCACATAAAGAAGTTTTAATTACATATGTATACACAATTCATAACTATAAGTTATAAAATAATCTTCATATCACGATCAAGAGTCTTAGAAAGAATGTCCTAACGAATAGGAAGTGAGAAACATTTTGATTGTGGTATGAATGTCAATATCACTGCAGTCTTAGTGACACCCATGCATTACAACACACACAGAGAGACAAATAAAACACATAGTATAAGAACTGATGACGGTTGGTTTTTGAATTCGACATCAAGCAAAAAGAATTTACCAATGATTAGTAGAAATCTCTTAGAGGTCATTACGCTAAAATTACCATAATATAATAAATTTCAGATAAAAAAAAAAAACAGCTATTTATTTATTTAAAACAAGTAAGCACTTCAGTAATGTATCCGGTTTTAACTGAATATATTTACAGCTATTTCTTTCCCTTTGCGATAGCAATTGGTGTTGTTATCCATCGTCTGAACCCCACTGTTGTAACAAATTTTGAAAATTAAATCTAAGCTAAATCTTTTAAGAAAATGATTAATCAGCAAGCTCCTGCGTGCGCTATTTTGTCCAGAGATATTGAAGTCCCCCGACCTCCGACTCCTTCACGCTATTTTGGTGCGATGTTTTTACAAGCGCTAAGGCAAGCGCTAAATGGAAGCGTTTCGCTTTTTCTACTCTACAAGCAAGCGGCCATGTACCTTTTTTAGCTTTTTTCTTCTGGTGGGAGTCTTAAGACATTAAAAAAAGAAAAAGGTTGAATTTTCTCCTGTTTTTGACCAAGTCACGTGACACACGCGATGCTTTTGATTATATCAGGTGGTTTGCTTTAAAGAAAGTATTACATACATTATACTAAGAGTAAATATTTCTTCTTTTCAACTGTGCCAACAACTTGTCTTAAATTTGCTTCATTTTCTATCTCAATAAAATTTATGTAGATAACAATAAAACGAAGAAGTGCTCATTTTTTTTAAATGAGGGTTTTGGCTTTATTTTGCAACTATTACTTTTCGGAACTGTAAAAACTTAATGCTTTGCTATACAGTTCATTAAATATTTAGCACAGGGAAAAAGATTGACGTTTCTTTTCGCTTCTTTATATATTTTGTGTTTGTAACAGTTTACACCACATAGTTGAATGAAATGTTGAAAATCAAATCTTTTGAACATAAATTTATAGATTGATAAATCATTGGTAACATGTATTATAATACAATAAACAAATAAAAGAAATTTATTACACTGATTTCTTTCTTTTTTTTTCAATTGTTACTGAAGCAAATACCATAAATTTTGCAAGTGCATATAGATGAGGAAAAAGTTTAACTATTGCAGTTATGATTATCATATGAGCTGGTCAAAATTTATTGAAGACAACTAAAGATAGGTCGAGTGCAGTAAAAAAATCGTTTAATGTGATAAAATTCGAATGCCACCAAAAGTCAGACATTCACACAGAAATTAAAATCCCAGAGCAATTTTGTGTCATAACAGCACAGTTGCATCCATCTGGTTAAACACTTTCTGCTGGCAAATGAAAGACATGATGCCACTAGAGCTTGAGAGATGACACTAGATCTTCAAAAGGTTATGGTCCTTAAGTAGCTTTTTTGGAAAGAAAGAAAAATGCCATAAATGTAAAATCGTAATTAAATCGGTTCATCACGAAATGGGAACACGAAACAGACAGATAAATCGACTAAAGTTCTTCAACATAGCACAAACCTACCCTCTGGCAAAATTTCAATTAACGTATCTGGTAAAAAATGTATACATTATTGAGTACAAAACATTTAGTACATCTCAACTATCTACAATCTGCTGCAATTCTTTAAAGAAAATTCATCTGCAACCGTATGAGTAGTCTGTCAGGCCATTGTCCAATTAGTGAAGTTGACTTACAACAAAACCGAAAGCCATTAGAATACAAAAGTGGAAGTAAACATTTCTGTTTGAAATATGCTCTTGCACATAAACAGATCATTACTTTCGCACATAATAACATCATTAACCTGTGAATAGCTTCCGTCCAGTCAAGAAGTAATTGCGGAGTAAAATTTTTTCCAACTCCAAGTGGGCCGGTGCAAAATGACTCGAAGGAATGCAACGCTTACTTAACCGTATTGTAAGGATACATTGACCTTGACAAAGGTGATTGGATCACCTGAGCAGAGTCTACATTTTTAGCAAGCTTCTTTCTGTTTAATGGTGGCATAATTATATTCATCTCGTAGCTTGCTAAAGACTCTTCGCGACATTAATTTGGCATGTAACAGGTCGTGCGTTTGGAGAGTAATTTCTTTTCTGTATTTATAATTTTTAGTAATTTACATATTTATCATTTAAATGTTGCTCTTCCTTCCAGGGCACTTTCAATTTAAAGCTCAGCTGTAAAATGTATTGAAAAAGTACCCCCCTCCCCACATTTGTATATGTACAATTAAACACAAATAATAATAATTTTAATTTTTAGTTTTCTTTTATTCATAAAATGAGCTTTTTTATCAATTGAGGCAGTTAGAAGTAAAGATATGTATTTGGACATTTTCAAGTTTTGAGCAAAACGCGTTTAAAGTTGCAGTCCCAGGTAGACTTCCATTGAAAAGCTTTTCTAAATCATGTACAGCACTTACCAGGATTAAAGGTCCATCCAGTCACAAGTTTTTTTTTTTTTTTTTTTTGGCACTTACATCCCTTTGCTTCTCACTGACTCAGCAATTAATTCCAGAAACATCTACAACTTTGATTCAGCAACAGTTTATGGTACTATTGAGAATATAAAAAGATCAGTCTAGAAATATTTTATCAAAATTATTATAACTGTTTGACATAATTGATTTTCCGATAACATTATTTTTTTCCGGTGAGAGCCACTATAATTATATGATAAGTGCTTAAGTTAAGCGTACGTGTTAGTTTATTTTTTTGAAAATCCTTTTCAAACTTTATATTGCACTTCAATATTTAAAGAATAAATATCCATTCACATTGTAAGCATAAACATAAAAATTCTCACATTAATTTTATTTAAATCAAATTTTTAACGCATTAATAATGTAATTAAATATTTACTTCTATCGAATAAATGATAGTTTGTGATACAAAATTTCAATAAATATATTCCCGCTCAGACAAGCAGAAATAAGTAACTCTCATTCACAAATCAATAACTTTTACCTTTAATTCCATGTTCATACATTCTGCATAAAAGCCTGCGATTGAAACATCACAGCGCCAACACAAGCAAAAAAGTAAATTAATCGCTGCTTTTAAAACATCACAGACGAAACATAAAGCAACCCTTAGAAAACGGATTTCAGCGAGGTTTTCGAAACTGAACACCTCCAAAAGCCTTACACCCTTTAAATACGCAAAGTAAAAAGCAAAAGACGACATCGAAATAAAACCCGCTCTTATTTTTATTTTTCGACGTTTATTACACACCGTACTTGTCGGAAAACATCTAAAAGTTCTTTGATAATTGAAAAGATTCGAAAAGCCGTGAAGAGGGTCGGGGGAAGATGGAATAAGATTTTCTCTCAACTTAATTCCGGGGGACTTAATTTTCTTAATATCTTTTCGCCCCTTTCGAGTCATTTATCGTTCCATAGGAACAACCAGCAGAAAGAATCATAGAATGAACACTCCTAACAACTCGTTGAACGGCGTGTTAATTAAAAACGTGGAAATTTTTCTCGCATTGAGGAAATTCAGCAAAAGGGATAGAGGAAGTGTTTTAATTATGCGAACATTAAAGCTCGGAGCAGACGAATAGCTAAGGAGCACAAAAACGTATTTTCTATGGCTTTTAAAGATCTGTTTAGTGCTTCGCAGAGAGCAATTGATATAAATTTGGATAACATGATTTAAGTCGAGTTACGTTTTGTTGTTTAAAGGGTTTTTGACTTTTTAGATAAAGCGATGGCGGCATTCAAAGCATTAAATTTTTTGGTTTTTTTTCCCCCGGCTGAAGGAACTTTGATCATACAGTGCTGGCCAAATTATTAGACTAAAGAGTTTTTTTCTGTTTTTTGTGTACTATTTGTACTAAAATACTATTTATTTTACTGTTAAAGTACAGTACATATTGTACACTGATTATTACGTTATTTTAGCATAATTTACTGTTTGCAGGTGGCAGCACTGTCTGCTTTGTTTATGTTCTTTGTTTATCTACCTACCAGGAACATAACCTCAATCAGCTTAAACAGTTCACTAGTTCTTTTTATTAGTGTGTTCTGTTATATTTAAAATTAGTTTTAGGTACTTAGTGAGTATGTGTATGTGAGTATATATAATAGTGAGTATAAACAATTTTTTACCTTCTTTTTTAAAAAGTTAAGAAATGGTGTAAACCTTGTGATATATATGACAAAAAGACTTAAAATGCTCATCAAGAACAAGGGAATGCATACTAAATATTAGATAATTATTTCACTGTTCGTTAATGTGTCTATAGTTATGTAATCAATAAAGAATTTGCTTTTAAAAGTCTTAGTCTAATAATTTGGCCAGCACTGTAGTTTTAAAAAATAATAATAATAACTTGAACTTGCTTCTGAAAAATTAAAATATTTAGAATCAAGGATTGCTGTCCATTGAGAAGAGATAAAATGGAGGGAGTGTAGATTTTCTTACGTTAACGAAAGCTCCCAAGTCACGTGATGGATTGTGAATCAAAGCATTGGAAGAAATCAGGTTTCTTTCGCCAGCTTCACACAAAATGTGGCAAATGGTGCCAACCATTAGTCCTTGTTGAGTCACGTGACTTGTCGTCGTATCCTCAGTTTTTTCTTAGCCAATGATTGGACTTGCTCCCTCCATTTGTATTCCTGCTCTAAGCTGCTGTCAGGTGGTTACTCTGCGCTCCTTATAGTTATGATTTTACAGTCTATATTTTCAGTATTTTTAATCATACCAAAAACGCATAAAACAAGACCTTGATGTCTTCAAATGCCAGAGGTTGTGAGTTCGATTCCCACCGAAATTATGCCACTTATTTTCTGTATTTGTGCTGTAAATCTTTCTTGTGTTGTCTTATATGGATGCCTCAGTTGCCAAATCGATCTTTTTAAAAAAATCACCATTTCAGATTTAATAGTGCTTAATCATTGCTTAGCATGTGAATTTGTATTACAGTTTTGGTTCAGTACGTTTCTGACCATATAATGGCAGGTAATTTAACACGAGGTCTATTCACTCCTATGGATAACACCATGTTCTTCATAACTTTTCTCTACTCTTTGTTTTATGAAATAAATCGATTTAGCATGTGAGGTATCCATATGTTAATAAAGAATTTCGATCTCTCGAGGAAATAATTTCGTAGTGGAAATGGCCATACCTTCATAGTGATTATTAACTGTGTACTAGATACCAACAACAAATAAAGTGAATCGTAATATTCGGAAAGTTATAACATGACACATAAAGCAATAAGCAAACCATAAAATATCTATGCTGTAGGAAATGTGCGCAACTGCATAAAAAATACTGTCAATAAATTGTAATATCAACAAAAAGTTTTAAAAAGAAACTCGTTTCAAAGGAAGCAAGAAAATGGAAAACATATTCAAAAGTAATTTTTTTAAATGTCTTTCGTTTTAGAAATTGTTAAGTCAAATATGATTTTAAAATGAATGTGTTTTATTAATTTATACTAAAACACATAATTATTGTATCCCAAAGTTTCAAGCTAAATAATAAAATTGCAACTGAATAAGAACATTCTAGTTAATAAAATTAAACGAACAGTCATGCTACGGAAATTGCGAAAGAAAGAAAGAAAATTATTTAAAGTTGTGTCCATATAACTAAAGTATCTAAGTGTGTTTCTAGATAATATAACAATAACGTAAAAACATCAAATCTAAGAGAAAATGCCAAAAACATGGAATTTGATATTAAAAAAAAAAGATTAAGATGAGATCGATAGTTTTAAGAAATAAATAAGTAAATAAATAATAATAAAAAATGATGCATAAAAATACTAAAGAACTCATTTACGCTAGTAGTTATAAAAAGCCAAAACTTCTTTATAAAATTTCATTTCTGAACAAACAGTTCAAATACAGAGGACAAACAAAGGACAAATATTACGTAAATAATTTTAACAAAATTGTTTAAAAATATGACCAAAGAAAATTGCTATTTTTTTAAAATGTTTTTTAAAACTATGGTAACGGAGCAGCTTTTATTCAAATTATTATTAGTGTTAATACATTAAATTATAAAGGTTGAATCATTTACACCACATTTTCGCAGGGCTAAAACAGGGGATCAGTTCTCGTGTGTTAATATTTTTTCTCTTTATAATGAACGAGGCATGAAGTTTCCAGTTTTTACTAAAGAATAAATTTGGATGCTGGAGTTAAACGCCAAAACTTGCAATATTCAAAAATTTAACATAAAACCTTCTTCAGGAATGTTAACAAAGTCTTTGGTTAAGTTCCCAGAAGTAATCAAAGTTGTTGCAAAGTAATCACTCCTGAACCAGAAGAAAATGCAGTTTTTTCGTATGCAAAAGCCACCTCAGACTTAATCCATGCAAGTCCCCCGATATTAATTGGACAGTTCTTAAAATCCAGTCACGTTTTCGGAAGATGCGGAAAGTTTTAAGCAAATGTAGCGCAATCAATGGTTCTTTCCTTGGGAAAAAGCCGTTTACGTGGATGCCCCAATCTTTTAACCGAGAATCGCGAATCAAATCGTAAGTTCGTCGTGATTCGCTCACCTTAATGAATAGCCCCGGAAAAAGAACGCAACCGCGCGGAATAAGGGCTTCGGTTACTGAATAACGATAACGTTTAGATAGCTCCTGAATAAGGAATCAGTTGCGAAGGTGAGATTGGTGCCAATGGTACTTAAAGAAGAAATAGTTTCGTCACAAAGCCTTTCTTCTTTTAAACCAATAAATAATGGCTATAATCGAATAATTAGCCATTTGCATGCAACAGAAGAATGTCCGTGCTGTGGACTGTCGTTCCTCTTGACCTAAATTGAGAATATTTTGTGCCTTAAGATATTTTTTTAAAGAAATCTTTTATTGGATTTATTGCTTTCTATTCGAAGTCATACATAAAATGTTTTTAAAAAATGATAATTGATTAAAATTATATTTTAAAATTACAATACATAGTGTTAGATTTTATCTCAACGTAAATGCCCCAAACCAAAGCCCACGAATCAAATCGTCAGTTAGTCGTGATTCTCTTACCTTAATGAATAGCCCCGGAAAAAAAACTAAACCGCGCGGAATAAGGGCTTCGGTTACTGAAAAACGTAACTTTTAGATAGCTCCCAAATAAAGAATCAGTTGCGGAGGTGAGATTGGTGCCAATGGTACTTAAAAGCGGAGCAGTTTCATCACAAAGCCTTTCTTCTTATTACCAATAAATAATGGCTATAATCGAATCATTAGCCATTTGCATGCAACAGAGGAAGGTCCCTGCTGTGGATTGTCGACCTTCTCTATAACTGAGAATTATTTTTGTCGGATAGATGTTTGTATAATTTCTGATTCATGAATAGTTTTTGTTGGGTGTCATATTATTAAAAGTTTTTTCACCGCAGCTAATGCAAACTATTTTGAAACTACACAGAAACATCTTTTTAAAACAGAACTGACATATTTGTGCTATTTACAAAGCAACAGTGATAAATATAAAATATTACTATCCACTACAGGGTGGTGTACCTACCACAGCACGTAGTTCAACCGGTCAGAGTAGAATCTTGAAGATAGCTATTTTATTTATTCTTTATTTTATCCTGGACTCGAGCAAACCATTATCCAGCACTACTAGAGGTATTGATTTGGAATGAAAACTTAGACCACGTCAGAGATATGACTACGTCGGATTTACCGTGTACTACCACGACCTTTAAAAAAACTTTGATCGCAATAGATTTACATTAAGATTGCAGCAGAGAGCCTTCTTTGAAAGACATTTTTAATGATTGAATAACATGCATCCAATCAGTGATTGCAAAACTAAGGCGTCTTAACTCAATTGTGTGGAACAAATGACGTCCCCTACGAAAGTTGTTCTCGTCTCAATTTGTATAGATTCAATATTATTCCTGTTTTCGTGTCTGGCTATGGTGCTTAAGCAGCACTGTTAAATGAGTGACACACATTGACTACCGGATTTTTTTTTCAGACTTAACCGGTTATTTAAAAGAAATATTGCAATTTTGATGCATTGGAATGTTGATCTCTAATATTAAAATTAAATAACGCTAAGTGTAACATAATGTAGAATTGTTCAAATATGGACATAGAGCGATTTGTTGCTTTACACAAAACTGCATTACGGATTTTATTGCATTTTACACAAGTAGATAAAGTATTAGTAACATACTAAGAGGTTTTTTAATGTTTTAATAATAAGAATATTTTATTGCGACAACATTTATTACTGAGACGTAGTGTTATTCATTTTATATCCAAACGAAACTGACATGTTTTTTTAACGATTATAATACTGTCAATACTCGCTGACAATGACAAACGTGTAATGCAACAAAATATTTACTTCTCAAAACTGGGGCGACTTAGTACGTTTGTACCAAACGGATACAATGTTTTACATTCAAGGAAGAATATTTATTATGATGTCCGCATTCATTTCAGCAATTTAAACCCTGTGGAATATTTACCATGTTTATTAAAACCCCATCTAGCGACTGAAAAGCCAACTTTATCCATTTCAGCACATACCACAGCAATTACCACCAGCACGAATGTCCGAAATAAAACGCCACTTGAGAGAAAAGGAATAACAGATGTCCAGTTCAAAAGCTGGTTCGTCTTGCATGGCAAAATGGAATCGTTGACGGACGCTTTCCCATTCTTTTCTATTCCCCTCTCTACCCAAAGCACATTCCGTGCCAGATGGGGTGTGGGAGGGTCATTAGCAGCGTTGGCGTCGAATCATTAGCAGCACGCGAAGCCCGATTGTGAATGAACTGTGGAGTAGTTCCATGCAGCCAAGCGACAAAACGGTTTAGTGAACACCCGCTGCGACAGGTCGTAAAAAAAGCATTAAAGCAGATAACAGAACAGACGGCAAAGTCGGATGCGTTGAATATTGTTTGGCACGAGAAGAATGTCCAAGTTTAGATGATACAAGCTCCCTCCGGAAGATGGTCTTTGATTAACGATGAGGTAAAAGAACTCTTTAATGTAGGCAAATGAAACGATTTGAATGGAGCTAGCTCTCCGATGAATGTTTACGTCGGAAAATCTCAGGTAGGAAGATGGCGTTTGTGTAAAGTGCTTGTGTCGGTCAAACAGCTTTGGTTGAAAATAACTCTTTCTGAAATACAGAGAATCACACAATGTATAGCCATATCTGTCTTTAAGCCCTTGATTAAATAAGTATTATTATCCAATTCCAGGAGTTGCAGAATTGCTTTGTTTGTTAATTTTTTGGGAAGCACTCTTTGACTGATATTGATGGGGTATAACTTTGCTAATGTTTCAAAGTAAATTGGCATGGAAATTTAAGCAATCAAGGTTTTACTTACGCAATAATTACTTAGATCTAGAGACACAGGACATATCTATCTTAGCCAAGAAGATAACCAAGTAGAAATTTGAAAATACTGTTGAATTTATATGTGTAGCAGAACTCTCCTCTACCATATTCAATATAAAATGTTATATTGTCTAAAGTTCAAAATGATTCAAACAGAATTCATTTACTATGCTCATATCAGAATATACCTTTTCATTAATATGAACACAGAAGTATTTTCTAACTTTGTAAAAAGAAATTATTCCGTACAAAATGAAATAATGATAATTGTTAATTTGCGAATATGAAAGTATATTTAGCTTGATGACCGAGTTCTGTTTTTAAGTTGAGGTAAAAATGGTTCTTTTAATGTTTGTTCGAATAAACAACTAAATTAATAAAAATAAATCCAATAATCAACGTCTGTAAAATTCAAATCATGTATAAAATACAATAAAAAGCTTTTTTTAAGAATGCAGCGGAGTCCTCTCGCCAGTTTAAGAGCTCTCTACATACAACAACGAAATCGCGATTGAAAGTTCTGCCCTTGAAACAACTATTTGTTATATATTTCTATTTTGTGCACATTTTGCGTTGATTAATGGTCTTAGCACAAATAACTTTAATCTTCACTCATCAGTCGAATTATTTATTCGACTTTAATTAATTATGTTCATTAATATCTGCATTTTCAATGCTACCTAACCAAAATGAAATAACACATTCAAGTGTTTAGAGCTGCTCACTTTTTTTTTTCAATTAGTGGTCATGATTGAAGGTATCCTTTAAAGGACAACTTTAAAAAGATTTGTAGTAACAGGCCAGGCAGAAAAAAAAGGAAATATCTTAAGCTTGAATTATGAAATAAGAATATTATTATCTCCGTTAATAGGTTGTTAGGAAAACATAATTGTGTACCAAATTTTATTTTCTCGCAGAAAACGCTAACACTAACATACATGAAGATTTTTTTTTCTTTTTTCTTTGTGTATCTTAAATAAAATACAAATTACTCAGAAATGGCTAAACCTTCGAAAAATATTATATTTAGTGACGTTGGCACAGATTTTGTCAAGTAAAATAACTTGTTAATAACTCCGTAAAAAATAAATGACATACGTGTAGCTGCAAATGAAGCAGATTCAGACTGAAGTAAAGAGCTTTTTGTTTTTTGACACTCCTGCTAAAAAAATCTTTTGGTTTTCTAGTAAATCTTATGTAGGACTTGCACACAAAAATTTTTTTTAACGATATTTCTAACACTTTGTAAAAAACAAAATAAGTTGTAAAATCCAACACTTATTACCTTAAACTTTGTAGAGTATAAAAATATGAAATTTCTTAAGTGTATGTTCCAAATAATTTAAATATAATTACTTGTCTTGTAAGAGTTAATTATATGAAAACTACACAAGCATTAAATTCAAAACTACTGAACCGGAAACGTGGTTTTCATGCATTTTTGCAGAACTTGTAATAAATAAGTTCTTTTGAAATGTATCTATGATGTTAATATTAAAGTTTTTTAATTAAATTTATTATTTTTTAATTACACATATATAGTTGCAAATTTAATAAAAAGTTGTGTTTAAAAAATACAAAGTTGAATTTAATAAAGAGATATTTACTTATATATGTTGTAAAAATCCCTTACTATAAAATTCAGTGTTGATGTAAAAGTGGTATTTTTACTTTATTTTAGGTCGTCCGCTCACATGAAATATAAATATGGAATTGCTTCAATTACTTCACGCGTGCTATTGAATTTTCAGAAATACGCCCAGACGTTTAAAATTTGCTAATCCAAATTTCCGAGAAAATATCATTTTCCAACCTGTTATTTAGAAGTTAATCGCTTCCTAAGTGATTGTGTTGAATAAAAATGATAAAAAATCGAGATACCAGGTAACCTTAATAGCATCGCACGGCACAGCAATGACCTAGCGATGAATAGTCATAATTACGGTCATTTATGGAAGACCTTTTACGCCCACAAATCCAAGGGCGTTAAGCAATATCAATCAAGTGAATACTTTTTTTTAAGCAAATACGAACGACAAAAGATATTAAAAAAACGAAAGAAAACGGGAAAAGTACAATTAAAACTGGAAGTTAAATGAATAATATTTCGGGCCACGCTCTATTTACATTGACTTGAGAGCTTTTTGGTGATAGCCAAAGAATAAAATGAAAAGGGAAAGCTTTAAAAAAATGAGCTTTTTAATTTTAATCTGCAATCAGCCGTCAGGCGTGTCATTTCCACTTTTCTACGTGCTTTGGATCATTTGCAGCTTTTCTGTTGATTGAAAGGCGGGAAAGAGTTTTGGATGTGGAGAAGCAAAGTGGTTTATGTCACGGACAGTCATTATGGGTAACATAGAACTACATTTTTTTTCTATTTTGAACTGCGAAATTATTTAAATAGTTTTATTTTATTTGTTTATATAAAACGGAAAAACACTTCTAAACTACTGCATAGTCATTCAAGTTTATTGAGGAACCAGCTATGCAAGTTTATGAAATAATAATTATTTAATATATTTAAAATTTCTTATTAGGCTGTTTATCAGGTATGAAATTTATTGGTATCACTTGGAAGTAACGCTTCTAAACAGTGGTGTTCCCATAAAGTATACTCCATATACGCCGTATACTCTCAAACATTTTTTAGACATATGGCGTATACTCTCAAGCTTCATAATTTTTCATATTATGACATACTATGTATATGATCACATATACATATTGTGAGTAATGGATTACTGGGAGTATACCCTCAGAAAAATTGATGAGAACATCACTGCTTCTAAACTACTGAATAGTCATTGAAGTTTATTGAGCAGTAGATTCGAGTTTTTAAGAAATAATAATGATTTAATTCATTTAAAATTTATTATTAGCATTTATCAGCTATGCAGCTTCTTTTTAAATAATATTTTTTTAAATTCATTTAAAATATCTCATTAGCTTGTCATGAAGAATGCAATTTTATTAAATAATAATTATTAAATCCATTTAAAATATCATAATGGCTTGTTTATTAGTTATGAAAGTTTATTAAATAATAATTATTAAATTCATTTAAAATACCTTATTTGCTTGTTTACCAGCTATGCAATTTTGTTAAATAATAATTATTAAATATATTTAAAATAATTTATTAGCTTGGTTACTAGTTATTTTGCCACTAGGACACTTACTTATTTTCACCTGTATTCTTAAGGATGCTATAATTGGTAGTACGTTTTAGTAAAACACACACACACAACTTTGGTATACACTGTAAAAAAAACTGTAAATTTTGAAGAAGTTATCCGTATTTTTTACAGAAAAAAACTGTTCGTAATAAAATACAGGATTTCTCTGTTTTTTTTGAATCTGTAACCGGTTATACTTTGTTTTTCTTCGAATCTTCGAAATTTCGAGCGCGTGTTTGGATTTTGGTTCTCGTGCTCGAGTTTTTGATCTTATATTTATTTAAAGCGAGTAAGTCTTAAATCGTTTGCAACTTCCATTTCATTGCATCCTAATCAATATTTCATTATTATGTTTTTTTGTCATCTGTTACATAGGCATATTCGGAAATTTACCTTTGTATACATGTATTTCGTAGTAGTATAGTAAATATTGAAATGGATTTATGAAAGTATAGTATCATTTTTTAATCTTTATAAAATAATAAATCAGCTTGAATAAATAATAAAAATACGGAAGATTTCTGTAAAATAAACGGAAGAAAACTGGCGTCCTGGCTGACAGTTTTTTTCTGTAAATTTTACGGATTCTTTTTACAGTGTAGTTATGGTTTACAAATTGACTAATGCTAATTCCCAAAACTGTGCCCTGAATCAAAGATAAATTACAAACTTCTTCTAAAACACCAAATAGATGTTTTTTTTTTCTCTCTCTAACGAATCGCAAAAGTCGGGACGGTAACCTCTGAGATCAAAGTAAAGAGTTACGATGCCAACATAAATTCAACCTCTGATCTCACCACGCTACACAAGTACGAAAAAAGAACGAAACAAAAAGCCGCCTCCTTCCCACTCGACGGAAACTACCGCTTACGAAAGTATAGAAATTCGATTGTAGCGGGGCGTAAGTTTGATGGATAGTTTTTTTGCCGATCGTTCAGGGGTATTGATCTTTAATTCCGCTTTCATTTCTACGGAAATCGGTGGGGGAAGTTCCTGTCCGAATGAGGGGCTCCTCGAGGACAAGTCGGGTTCGAAATTCGAATCGGCAGGCGAAATTTTTAAATCGATGACATTCTAATCGCGGTTTACCAGCCACCTTCAAAGTCTCTAAGGATTATGTGTTTTAGAAAAATTTGTGCTTGGAAGAAGGCGGAGATTTTTTTTTTTTTTTCGGAAAACTCGTTTTGGAGTCTTTGAGTTGTTGAATTTTCGATGATCAATGCGGCTGTAGTTCTTTTTCTGAAATAGTTGCAAGGATTTGCGTAAAACGGTCATTAAAAATCAGAAAGATTAAAAATTAAGCACTGTATAAGAATTTTGTCTTTGGCTTGAGAATTGAAGCACCTAGAAGCAAAGAAGTGTTAGGGTAAAATTAAAAATTTGGAGATAACTAGTACAAATGGTAAGAGAAACTCTCATTTGTTTTGGAGTTAGAGATGGTACTAGTAGCCCTGGTAGAAGCTGCATAGTTTTAAAAAAAACCATTGATACTCTATCTAGGGTTTGAACGTTTTGCAAAAAGTACTCAAAACTTTCAAAGTTTTGAATCCTCTTACATTCCTTTGCTTCTCTTCGCTGCACCAATTGAAGGAAAATAAAAAGGTCGCGCGAACAATTCCAATCTCAGTTTTGACTTTTTAGGGACATGAAATATCTGCCATCTTTAGAAATCGCAAATAAGAGATAATGTTCTGGTGCATACGTCAACCCTTTAAAAAAATTGTGTCAAAACTCCGTTCCTTTCATAATTAAAAAGTTTTGTTCGGCACGTGAATTTGTCAGAAACCCTTCCCAAACGTAGAACTTATTCATAGAAACAGGTTCATAAAAAAATGCGGAACCATATCAAAAACTACAGAGTGAATTTATTAAAAACATGCCAACTTACTTATACGCCCTCGGATGCTCTAGATTGCTTATCAGCTTATCCAAATGCATGATCTATAATGTAGAAAACACTACGTATAAGACACATACATTCATAAAATTGAACGCAATTATTCAAATATTTAAATATATATGGCAAAAAGTTATTAAACAAAACTTTGCGTGATGTGTTATTTAAACTACTATATTATGCAACGTTTTGTTTAGTAACACACGACTTGTGCTTATCAATACACTAATAAAATGCTTAAACTAATAATTTCTGTGGAATAGAAAGTTTCTTAAAGTAAACTAAGGCATTTTGTTGGAAGCATCAGTATTTTATAAAAGATACTCAGTTCATTAAAACGCTTCTATACTTATGAACATAAAAATCGGTTAAAATACATTCATTTATTTTAAATTAAGTTGCTATAATTTAAACTCTAAGTTTAAGCAAAACTATAGCTATTGCATAACGATCGTAGCTGCATCACGTGAATACTTACTAACATTCACATGAAATAGATAAAAATAAACCTTCTAAATGTAAGAGTACTAGAAAAATATATTCTCACGAGTTGCATAAAAAGTCTACAAAAGTGCTTTATTTTATAAGAAGATTATAAGTGAATATTATCATAAAATCGGCTTAGAGTATTTTTTCTTCGTCGAGTTACAAAGTTTTAAAAGGTAAAATTTCCGTGGAAAGACATTAAGTGTTAGAACGAATAAAAATAAAACAAAATAAAATAAAACTAGCCGCGATCTTACTGATATTTCTTAGAAAACACTATGCGATTTCTATGCAAACAGGTTGGCTAAGGAAAGGTTAATGTATCAACAACTGGATGTTTTCCAAGAAAAAACTAGTATATTGTGGCCATCACGAAACTTTCTTCTATATTTTTCCTTTTTCTGATCCCTCCCCATTCTTGACGAGGAAGCAATATTCCCAACAAAAACAAAATTACTCATGCAAAAACTTGACGACCATCCCAATGTCTGAATTATTGCAAAAGCAAAGCAAAGAGCAAAAATTGAAAGTTATTTTAAAAGCCTAGCTTGAATTAATTACAAATATTTTATTTGTTAACAAACATAAGATGGCAACAGTTAAAAATTTTAAATCATTGAGATAATATTTCCGGTCATTTCCATACAATTAAAATCACGAGAAATACGCAGACGACAATCTATTACGATTTATCTTTCTTATTGTTGCATTAATAAAACTATTTTTATTCGCAAAAAAAAAAAAAAAAAAAAAAATCAACACCTCTTGGAGCGATTGGCGTCAAAATTGAACCAAAGCCTGTTTACATATGGCTTCACATATATTCCAAATTTCAACCAGAACGTAGCATTACTTCTTGAGATAGGGCACTCACAATGGAAAAAAAGAACGGGCGATTGCGCTACCCCCGTTTTAGCTGTTGACACTCCAAAATAAAATCAGCTCTTATACCCACTAAGGGCTACTTGCCGATAAATTTTTCTTTCATTCCGTTCATTATTTCTTGAGATACAGCAGTCACAATTGACGACAAAAAACGTTCTATAGCTCAACCCCCGTTTAAGTTATTGACACCGAAATTGAATCAGCACCTGTTCCTGTTAATACCAACATATGGACCAAATTTTGTTTGATTCCGCCAGTTACTTCCTGAGGAATAGCAAGCACGCGTAACTCGAAAAACGTCCCATTGCTCCACCCCCCTTGGAGGAAATCGCGCCAAAAACTAATGGGCACAAGTTCACATAGGGGCACAATACGTGTACTAAATTTCGTTCGATTTCATGCGGTAGTTTTTTGTTGTAGAGCGGCCACAAAAAAACTGGTCACACACAGACGTGACACACATACACACACACACACACACACATACACACACACATACAGACAGACAGACATTTTCCAAAAATGGTCGAAATGGACTCAGCACACCTCAAAACGTTCGAATCCGTCAAAATTCGAAATTCGAAAATTTGCACGAATCCAATACTTTCTTCTATATATTAGATATAGAAGAAAGTAAAAAAGGGTATTTCAAAAAGTGATAAAACTGGTTTACTTTGATTTTTAAATTAGTTTGATAGCTAATGATAATAAAACCATATTGCTTTCAGTTAATCAATGATGTTTTAGTTGTATCACAATGATGTTTTGGTTGTATCACAATTTTCGTATCTTTCAATTTTAAAATAATTTTTGAACTAAACTTCCAAAAGAGAGAACATTCCGTATTTACCTTTTGCACGCAAAAATTTATAAATATAAACAAAGATTAGGTATATGTTTTAGATATGCTGTTCTAACTACAGTGCAGTTCTTAAAATTTTCTTTTAAACCGTGACTACCATTTAATTTTTTGGACAATATTATAGTAGGTGCAGAGCAGCTCTTTAAGCTTCATATTTTTTTTCCTTTTTAAATTGTTCTCCGAATTTTGGCCTTAGTCAGTTTTTGCAAAGTCGTCATGAATTTTAACTTCGCCACTGGTAACATTTCTTGAATTATGAAGATTTTTTTGAAAGATTGACTCTTAGATTTATTTAGTTTTTAAGGATCCTACGATCATTTAAATTTTTGCGTCAATAATCGCGATATTTGTCTTCGGTCATAAAAAGTCTCTGATTTTTCAGAGTTATGTTTGCTCCTGAAAAGTTTTGCCTTGACAAGAAGTTTCCCTTTCGCTACTTTCAATTTTGATCTAAAGGCTCTGGATCATTATGACGTTGTCTTCAGTCATTTAGAGTTGTTTCCTTAGCAAGATATTCCTTTTAGTCTCTGAAATTTTGAAGTTGATTTCTGGAAATTTCCTCTCAATTCAGGATAGAATGACAAAAAATTCCTCCCTCTTAGTCACCAGAATCCTTATTTTCGTGACCTTGGACCCAACCCCTCCACTTGGTTACTTTCAAAATGTGGTGCGTTTTCAGCAGGAGTTCGTGTTCATTATGTGGACTCGGAAAATCATGTTAAGTGTAATTAACACGTATATAAATTATCATCAAATTAACTTTTGGAATATAAACTTACTTTTTTTTAAAATTTTCTAGAAAACCATAAAAAAGGGAATACGTAAACGTTTCATGCCGTAAAAATCTTTACTAATAATACAGCTGAAAATCTGGATCTCTGTCTGAACGTCTACGAAGTGCATAGCACCAAGACCGGTCAGCCGATTTTCATGAAATTTGGCACATAATTAATTTGTAGCATGGAGGAGTGCACCTCGAACGATTTTTCAAAAATTTGATTTATTTCTTTTTCTATTCCAATTTTTAGGACACTTTACTGAGCAAATTATCATAACGTGGACAAACAAATTACCATAACGTGGACGAGAAAATTACCATAACATGGGCGAGCAAATTAACGTAGCAAATTGGCAAGAAATTCATCATCCTTATAGTTGTAAATATGCAGGCGAACCAAATGACTTTTAAAAATTCTACTACGGGCAAAGCTGTGCGGGTACCGCTAGTAAAAAATATAAAAGAATAAAACTTGGTGATAACTTCAGATATTAGTCCCATATACACTAATCTTCCAAGAAAGAAATCAGCACCTGAAGAAATAGAAACTATAATTAGGCAGTTAATGTTTTCTGAAAATTGGTCGACTCTTGCCCAAAAACGAACATACTATCATTATTCACTCAACAGAGGCCCTATTCATTCCCTTACATAATCGACACTTGAAAATGATAACAAAAGCAGCCTTCAGGGTTTACAGGATCAATTACAACAATCAACACTTCATATGGCCTGCGAATGAGCTATCGTAACTGAGGTCAGGTTCTTCTAACCATTATATGTTTCACATTTACAAAGAGGATATCTCGAAAACATGAACACGTAAGAAATTACGTGACGAAATAATTGATGGAGTTCAATCGATTATGGTTTTCCTTTTCGATTACGGAATGCAGTTTGCTTTGTAATTTTATTTGTAGAGTCTGCTTCAAGTCAAGAAGAATCATTATGGAACAGAGCTTAAGCACCCAAGTGCTACTTCAATGATAGTTGACTTTTCACAAAAAGTTTCTTAACTCAGGTAAGTTTTTTTTTTTTTTGATACTATACGCGATTAAAATTTAGGTATTGAGAGGCAAAGGGACTATGACAAATATAAAACTTCAAGTGATGGGTTAAAATAATGTTTTGGGTTCATTGGGTTCTCATTTATAGGACTTGAAAATGAAACTTTGTTTATTACAAACTTCTAACTTAAGACTTCGTAATAGTATATGATTGCGCTTTTTAAAATTCATATTTATTTAAGCTATCAATATTAAAAACTAATGTTGGGTAGTGTCCTTTACATACTTGGTACACATATATTATTACTGAATCTTTTCGCTTTCAGCAAATAACTGAAAGATTAAAATAGGAGTTTGTCGCACTTCTTGTAAAATTTCAATAGATCCAAAGATCCTTTAATAACGATTACATTATCAATTGTTCCGTCTTATAATAAAATATACTTGCGATTAAGAGAACAGAAAAGTTATCTAGTTTTTCTCTGTGGCTTTTTGCTCATTATGGAACACTATAAATTTGAAGTTTATGCCTCTAAAGAAATTATTGCTCTTTTAAGTCTTCAAATCATGTTATTGCAGAATTAAACTATATTTATTTAAATATAGAACTTAATTTAATGTAGTAGTTAAAGAATTTATTTTACATTTAATTTACATATAAAATACATTCATTTAAATATTAATATTTATATTCATTTAAAGTGCGCGAAAGTTGTTAATCTGTACATATCTATTCTTTTGTCATAGTGGTTCGAAATCATTTCATGTACTCAAATCAATAATCATGGTAACTCAGCTAAATAGTACTGACATTCGCTCAGCTGTCAGGTTGATGAAAGCAATCCCTCAAAGAGATGAAACCTTAGGTGAGGAAATCAATTAAGTCCACCCGTTGCAATTTTTTTTAATTGTAAAATGTATACTTTCAGAAAAACTACTCTCAGAATATGTTGAGAGATTAGCAAATACTAAGTGCTAAAGATCAAAATATTCTAAAAGGAGATTGATAAAGTTCAAAACTTCCGTATAGACGCGTAGACATGTTTCGGGGTTGCAAGGAACCCCTTTTTCAATGCAAAAAAGAGAGCTTATGGATGAAACATTTTCGGAAAATGCATTTTTCGAGAGAAAGCTTTTATTTGCATCTGTATCTATATGTCGATGTATTTGTCAATCTGCCTCTGTTTCAATCACTCTCTCTATTTTTCTGTTTATGTGAATAAAATTTCAAAAATAATAATAAATTTGAAAATGCAAAATCTTCCTATAAAGTAATTAGTGATTAAGGCAAAACTTATCTATATCATTGAATTTGACTTTGACTCTGCATTCAAGTTTTTTTTTCTGCCATTTAGAAATTTAACTGCAGCAGAAAAACAAGGAATGCAACACAAATCAACTTCTAACGTCGAACAATATCCACAAAAAATACTTTTTATCTTCTCAAGCATTTTTTTTTCTGTTTAATTTAGAACAGAATAGTAAAAATAAAAGGAAGTTATCACGTTCTAAAAATGCTGGAAAGAGAGTTTCGAATCGACTTCTGCGCCCCTCCCCTTCTAATCGTTTCTTCCTCCCCACAATTAACTCTCCCTGTGAGCTACCCGCTTTGGAGAATAACAATAATCGCTAATGAGCATGGGTCGGTGAAGTAATTAGGCCTAATTGTGCATGCTTGACATGCCCCTCTTCTGATTTCCATTTTTTTCCATGCGACCTTCTTTATCTTTAGCTTCTTTTCTAGTAGAGAGAAAATTAATAAAAAGATTATTTTTGGCAAAATGAAGAGAGTCAATATGGATTCGAACTCTCATTCTCTTCATTTTCATCATTCTAAGTCTGTAATTATCGCATTCTACCCCATCTCCCCCCCCCCCTTCCAGCTCTTAATCTTCTTCCCGGATCATTTCGAGTTCTTGCAGTTAAGAAAAATTGTCCTTAAAATATTTTTCCCAATCGATGTTTTTCTCCCAAAAATTAATTATCCATACTCGTAAGAACAACTGGCAGACAAATTGGTGAGTCATTTGAACCTTATTGACATTTTGTCCGATTTCTTTTGTATATACCAATGTGCTCCTTTTTACTAGTGTCAATTAAATTGGTATTTTCGATCTGATTATTGTCATTTTAAAATGTTATCACTTGTGGAGCACTTCGAATTTCTTTGCTTTAAAAAACAAGAAAATCTTTTTAGTTCCTTGAGAGTAATAAACGATCATTAAAACTTTTTGTATTTTTTAATTATGGGGAAAGAACTGTGTCTAACGTTTTGTTAAATTAATCGATAACTAATATTGAATATGAAAAGCTGGAAATAATTATTAATAGTGAAATGCAATGGTTGAAATCGTGGCTGCGGAGTCAGAGTTCAAGAGTCAGAGTCGGACTCATTTTGGAGTGAAGGAGTGGTCGGAGTCGGACATTTTCCCTCAAAGTCCGCACTTCTGCCAGTGCTTACGGTATCGGAGTTGGACTGATTTTGGGGTAAAAAGAGTCGGAGTCGAACACTATAAAATTCCCAACGTCGGAATCGGAGCCAGAATCGGTCATTTTTTTCTTCTGACTCTGCAGACCTAATTGAATAATTAAAAAGAAAAATTCTACTGACTTTTAGAGAAAGTGTTGATTTTTTTTTTAAACGAAGCATTCTCAATTATGATAAAAAGCCATATTTAAAGTTATCAATACACTAAAAACAGCATAATGGGAAAAAAGTCTCACTGAAAATGAAGTGCATATTCAGCGTAAATAAACACTGAATCAAAATACTTTTTCCACAAACTCTTTCAAAACACCCTGTATTTCGACTCTTTTCCCATCAACGTCAAGACCATTCCTTGGCCTTTGATGCCGAAGCTTTGTCGTTAGTTATGACTTGCAGCGTGAACACAAGCTGACGTTATTGGCACGTCCTGGCGGGTGATTAATAGCGCCGTTCTGTAAGCGAAAGATCGAGTTTATTAACTACAGGAATGCTTCGCTTGTTAATTGTCTCCGTGAACTAGACATACATTGATTAATGAATGCTCCGGCCGATAAAGACTATGTCCTGACGATAAAAATCCCAAATTTTGCATGCGTGATGGTTTTGGAAAGCATTGTTGACAACATCGATCATTTATTCAACAAAAAGTTTCATTATTTTCTTATAAATCCGTTTTTTCTCCGGAATTTGTTGATAGATTGCTGACATAGCAACCACATCTTTTGAAGAGTTTAATAATATTTCTCTGCTTTTCAACATTTTGTTGAATGTATATAGAGCGCATTTCGGTATTGCAATACACAAAATCGAAGTACTTGTTTGATTTAATACTAGAATTTAAAATTGGATTTGAATGATTAAATACTACTCCAAGAGTTGTTTATCGAAATTAAGTCCACGAATTAATTAAAAGGATCTCATGCGCTCGACTGAGATTATAAACCATGAGATTCAAAAACATAACAGTCACCCGTACATAAGGTAAAATCAATCAAACTGTGTGTCCAGATGAGAATAATTAAATTACAAAAATATAATAAATTAAAAAAAAACAAAAACAAATATCAAAAAATTTGAACATTAATTTATTTAATATAATATTGCTACTTTCTGAATATATATCTTTCCAGAGTTTTTAAGCTAAACATGAATTTAAAAAGAAGAAAAACTCGTCTGAACAAAATTAAAAATAAAATCCTTTGATTAGACGTACACAAAAAGTACAAGGCGTTAATCTTCGGCTTCTTTTATATAGCGAGACTGCTTTGAAAGAAAAATTTAGGTCTTCATTCACGTGTACACATTTAATATCACTTATATTAATCGACATTTTTTTGTATTGGTGTTTGTTTATTCCTAGTTTTGCTGGGATACCTTAATATATGTAACGATTTTTTTTTAATTATTATTTTAATTTTCACATGTTTTAAAAATTTGTTTTATTGTATGTAACTAATTTTAAAATCGTTTATTTGTTTAATTCATTCGTTGTTTACCATCACGAATGAAAGTGTTACACCAATTTTGCCTTCAGCAGTGTAAAAAAAAAATCCTTTATACTTTTCGCAATAAACGACAAAAAGCTAAGTCTAGAAAATAAAAACACTTGAATTTCTCACCCGATGTGGAAACTTTAATGGTAGACTTATTCACGTCAAACCGAATATCTATTCTGTGACTTAACTAACGACACATAAGCATAAAATTGCAGAGACCATTCCAGAAGAAACAATCCGGATGAAGTGGCAGGAAAGAAATGAGTTTCCTAATAACCCTCAATCTAGATAAGCCACTTTTTCTTCTATGGAGCCCATTTGGTTAACGGGTCCAAAGATACATTAAAATAAATTGGGATCTGATGCTCAGAAAAAAATCCCAAATTTTATACCAGAAAAAAGCGAGTTTTGTGCAAAAGAGAAGTGCTAATTGAAAACACATTTCGAAGTTGGAGTAATTATTTCATTGTTTTCCTACAGTTTGGATGCTGTGTGTTTTTAAAGAATATCATTACAGTTTGCTCAATGGTAACACTAGAGAGCAATTTTTCACGTAATTACTGATAAGTCGGATTTTTTAGTTGTTTTAGGGTAAAACAGGCATGCTGGTTTCAAAACTGCTGCTTAATTTCTTCTACCTGGTTAGATAGTTTCCTATGTAAATATGAGTCTCTATGTGAATTTGAGAACGTGACCACTTTCCGCAGGAGAATGCGTATTATAGGTAGGTTTACTCCCCGTCTATCGACTTCAATAAACCTTTTAAAGTTGAAATCAAGTGTTTCTTTGAAAATTATTAATATTGTTACTTGGGGAAATTTTTAACTCTCTCTCTCTCTCTGTTTTCACGGCAGAAAAAAATAAACAAGCGAAAAGGACTGTATACTAATTCTGTGTTTATCAGGAACACTGAAAAATATTCTTTTATTGTGTGTATTCAAAATGTAATGATTGTTACGTACCTTAAAATCATATGTTTGTTTTAATCGTACATTTTCAAAAATGTCCCACATTCTGCAAATTTATCGCTTTGACTTGACAAATTTGACGTGGTGTCGGTCGAAGCTTTGCCATGCCGCAAAAGCTGCATTTGGGAGGGCCCCGAAAGCAATCCAAAAAGACGCACAAAAAATGTTTTTCGTTGTTCTGTTCATCTCTAAGCCCCCCCCCCCCCCCCCAAAAAAAAAAAAAAATCATTGCGATTTTGCCCCAGACCAACAAGTCTGCCACTGTGCGTTGAACTACAGCCGAGATTGTTTGTGGACTCGTGGGGCTAAGCAAGTTAAAGAAGCACTCATCCGAATCAATTTTCTCCTAGTATAATATTTAATAAGTACGTATTTAAAAAAAAAATATTAAAACGGAGTTGGTAGTTAATGTTAAGAAAGACGACTGTTACGTTTTTTATTTAGACGTTTCATGTTTTATTATCCATTCGTCAGCAATTTTCCAACAACTTACCAGTCTGAATTTAATGATAGTTTAGCAAGACTACACCAGCAGATACCCCAATTCAACACTTTTTGTTAGATAATTCTGCATGAGATTCTCCTACTTAGAGATAAGACACATTGTTCTTTTCTGTAAATGGTATTTATCTACGTCTTCAATGCATTTCCACCATCTCTAGACAACATAATTGGTTTAATTTTATTTTATATAGTTCAATTAACTTTTGTTTCGAATGAAAGAAACTTTAAATAATGAACGCAAAAAGAAATGAAATTTAACTACTACATCTAATCCAAGTTTGATTTCAGTTAGTAAATGGTGGTACCATTGTTCTTCCTTCTCAGAATAACAATCGTTCAGACACTCGAAGCAGTTAGAAAGTTTCGTTCTTTTGGCAGTTTATCCTTATAATTTATTCAGGTGTGTGCTCGTTACTTCCAATTTTTTGCGCGATCAAAATCAAATGCAAAACTTATTCCTACTTGATTTGGTGGTTTAGTGTATATTGTATTCATCGGTTGGATTTTTCAGAACGAATTTGTGTATCAATTATCTGCATTTTTGTAGTTGATAACGTTACATTTCTCGAATATGTTTGTTTTTGACAGCATTTCATGGAGCGAATACTACAACGTGGTAATTCCAATTCAGTTTTTTTCCACACTGATTTGAAGAAAGCTCAATATTTACTTTTTTTTTAATTTTTTCTTTTTCTTTTGTTCATTTTTTAATTTTTGGAGAATGTAAAGACTTGATTTAAATATTATAAGCCATTTCTTTTTCATTTCAATTAGAAATATTTATGTTTTCTTGCGAACAAACGTTCAACAAAAGAGAAACATTCTATTTTGCCAACTTTGTCGTTATACCTAGTTGTAGTGCTCAGCACCAAACTTAGTCATCGATTTCTTTTCAAATTCTATTTTAAAAGGATGTTTTTAAAAAAGGAAACTTTGATTTCAAAATAAGATTTTTTAAAGATCTCATAAGCTTGCTTAACATACGATAATTGGCATTATTTTATTTTTTAACAACCCCATCTCTATGTCATTCAGGAAGCTAAGCAAAAACAAATTTCAAATAACAGATAAGTTTAAAAAAAAAAAAAAAAAAAAAAAAAAAAAAACGATGATAAAACAAAAAATAAATTTAAGAAAACAATGGAAAAAAGATAAATGGAAAGCATCAACGTTGAAAATAGGGAACTAATCAGTTTAATCTCATGAAGGAAACTGAATTTCACTCAACTGTTGCCACCCAGAACTAAAAATTAAATCAAGAAAACATTTTTTTCCTTAATTTATTTAATATTCTATTGCAGCTCATTTCTGGATCTGGCCATTGGTTGCAACTCAATTGCCGTGAAGTTGCATTTTGTAATTACCCACCTATAATTGACCGATCTACGGTAGAAGTCCAACATGGCGGCTGGATGGCAGGTACGGTTGCAGAGCAAAAACGGAGGAAGAACCATTTCACCCGGAGGCAAAGGGCAGGTTTCTGAGATCATAAAAAATGGAAGATGTGCGGAAAAGAACAGAATGAAAACGAGAAAGTAGGGGATGAGAGATTTATCGGAGACTACGGAAAAAAAAGTGGACCGAATAAAAATTGAATATTTGATGATCAGGGATATATTTAGCTTATTGAGCCACCTATAATATCCATTCCTAATGTTTAATATTTTCTATTTTATTTCTTATTTATGCAGCTATAAAATAGTTTGGAAAATTTTACCACATAAAAACACATTATGAATTATAAAGCAATAATTTTATTAATCACACAAACACTAGATAGAAAATATTTATCTGGTTGAATTGCTCTAGGGACTATAATTAACCTTTTACCTTGTGGTTTGATGTTTTTTATTTGGACGAATGCTTGTTGATGCAATGCCTTGTTTTACTCAGGAAAAAAAAAATCGAAGTATTTAATAATACATAACTGGCAATCTTAACATTTTCAAGTCCAGAGATTAAACTGATTGTTATTTGGATTGAAAATAATTTAGTATGATTTAAAAAACAATGCTGTCCTGAAAATTCATAATTGCATTATTCTAGTGTATATTAATAGAAAAAAAGGGTTATTTGCACGGGATTCAAATATAATTTTATAAATAAATAATATTCATAACAATTAACTAATTATGAAAAAATCAGCTTAAAATACATATTGCAATTAAATATATTATTTAAAAAAGTATACAAATGTAAATATTTTTTAAAAAATAAATTCATTGAAAATCACCCATTCAGATTCAACCCACAAGAGGTTTTAGTTGACTGCAAGTTTAAATTGGAAACTAAACCAAAACTGAAAACATAAATTTTCAATAAGTACCCGGCCAAAAACAAAAATTTTAGATTTAAACAGGCGCATGTCCCATTTCAAAGTAGCAGTTTTTTTAACAGTAATTTATTACTACATCTAGAGTATTTGGGACCTAAATAGTACCTTCAAAATTGTATGTTTTTTTTTTGAACGCATTAATTGGCGATTTAAATACCATATGACACAAAGAAATTAAAATTTTCCTCTATTTGTTATTCAAGGCATTACTTAGTGCTTTCATTTATATTACAACTATATGTTATCACAACAAAATTTTCTGAATAAACTTATTATATATTTTTATGTTTACCTTAACTATTTCATACTGTTTTCACAAAAATATTCCCTAAATGGGAATTATCAATATTTTTTATTTATTTTTTTAAAGTTTTTCAGAACTTCTTAATTAATGAAAAGAGGTGAACAAAATGATTTTTCGTCCAGGACAGTTTTTCAATAATTTTTCCTCTGTGTCTTAAAATGTGAAAAAAAAAAAAAAAAAAAGGATAATCTTTCTCATACATCTAATGAGCGCTTCCTGTCTGACGAGACGTCCTCAATAAGACTGATTTTTACTTGATGTCAGCTGATTTTGATTTGTTGCAAAAAAAAAAAAAAAAAAAAAAACATGTACAGTCTGACCACCCATCAGGTAGAAAGGGAAACATCCGGTTTACAGGCGGATATGGACGAATCTATAAATTTTCAGCGTTACCAGCTTTTGCAAATGTGTGTTTGCCTTTAAATTAAGCAGACTTGCACAGAAATTGACGAAGCATGCGCATTAAGTTTTCACTTTTCCCCTCCTCCATGTAGACTCGTCTTAACTGAACGCGTCTATCTGGTCATTGCCAATTCCAATTGACTGAACGCATCTATCTGGTCATTGCCAATTCTGATTAACTGAACGCGTCTATCTGGTCTTTGCAAATTTCATATCATCCGTGGGCAGACTACCTTCTTCAGTTACTAATTATTACGTTATTTCAGCATAATTTAATGTTTGAAGGTGGCAGCACTGTCTGCTTTGTTTATGTTCTTTGTTTATCTACCTGCCAGGAACATAACCTCAGTCAGCTTAAATAGTTCACTAGTTCGTTTTATTAGTGTGTTCTGTTATATTTAAAGTTAGTTTTAGGTAATTAGTGAGTATGTGTGTGAGTATATATAATAATGAGTATAAACCATATTTTACCTCCTTTTTTAGAAAGTTAAGAAATGGTGTGAACCTTGTGAAAAGTATGCCAAAAAGACTTAAAATGCTCATCAAGAACAAGGGAATGCATACTAAATATTAGATAATTATTTCACTGTTCGTTAATGTGTCTATAGTTATAAATAATTTGCTTTTAAAACAGTCTTAGTGTAAAAATTTGGCCAGCACTGTATATTGGGCCAAACTACTATTGTACTTATTCCTTGTGCATATTAATCCTACGGATTTTAAACTCGTAAAGTTCTTCGTTTTAAAACTTTACTATACAACAAACAAAATGAGACAACTATACAAGAAAAGACATGAGTAGGATTTCCACTTTACTCACTATCTACGGTTAATATTCTACATAGTCAACCAACATAAATATTTTAAGAAGTTGACAAACAGTAAACATTATTCTTCTAAACCTTTTTCGAAGAACAAAGTGCACCCATAAATCGTCATCACATGTAAATATATATCAATTTCCCAATGAATTAAATGTTTAAAATATGAGGTATCGAATTTATGTCCATAATATTACAACCCTACTTTTCATGCGAAATAGAATAAATGTAACACAAAAGTCAAAAAATAGTAAAAATCTGAAGTGCTGACGAAAACACCTAATAAAAATAATATTGCGCAGTAAAAATCATGCACCATGTTGTAGCCACTTTAACCTCAATGCTGATCCAAAAGTGTGCAGACTCTTGTTTTTTTATCATTTTTTTCACGATCCTGAAAGTAACATTCCATGCCTATCTCGTGCGAGAGGTATAAAACCAATAATAAAGCAAAAAAAAAAAAAAAAAAAACAGAAACACTGTACTCAAATTTACGTTTTTTATATAAACCCGTTGAAAAACCCAACCCGCAATCATTTCTGACCATTATACGTGTATAACCCCCAAGAACAGTAGAATCTTTCTTACGAATTCCCTCCTCCCCTTACACATCCCCATCCTTTGGCCGATAAGTAGAAATGAAGATAATTATGCCCTCATAGCTGCCTGGACAGGTTAGGTGGCTGCACGCGATCCCAACAGTCCAATCACAAGGTCTCAACCTTTCGGTAAAAATGCTCCAAGACATCTTGCTTCGGCAACAATAAAGATTCTTCTTTTTAACTTTTTTTTTAAATATCAACTTGGTGACCTTAAGTTATCATTCCATTGGTCCACCCCATTCGAGTAGAGTTTTCTAACATCTGTCGTTTAGCTACATGTTTATTAGGAAAAGTGCTACTTGCTGCGAAACGGAAAATGATAATATCATTTTCCGTGATCATTTTCCGTTCATTTTGTGAAAGTAACAAAAGCCATTCTTTGAAGGGAAAAGCTAGAACTTATGTATATGCAGTAACCTTATTGATCCGGACTGACCCTGTTAAACTGGGTCCGCTTAATCCGGACAGCCGTTCTGATAAGCATACTGTGTAAATAAAAGGCCAGTTAGCTCAAAATTTTATATATATTTTCGTAGGTCGTATTTTGTGTTTTTGTATTGTATTTTTGTAGTTTTCTGTTATGCAGCTTAAAGTTTCATTCTTTTAAATCCACAATGCACTTTTTACTGTGTACCGTAGTTTGTTTACTCATCTTGGCTCAGTTAATAAATTGTTTCGCTAAATCCGTGCTTTCAGTAATTCGGACGACCTAGATCCCGTATCAGTCCCGATTAATAAGATTATATTGTGTATGTAATTTAGTTTCATGGGGAAATAAATGTGAATCAACAATAATAATAAGCGACATCTATTCGCAGTTGTACCATAAACTGTTGCTGAATCGAAGTTTTAGACACTTTTGGAATTAGTTGCTGAGTGAGTGAGAAGCAAAGGGCTGTAAGTGGCAAAATTAAAAAAATTTGAGATAGCCAGTACAAATGGTAGGTCAACCTCTCCTCTATCTTGAGGTAAAACATAGTACTGGTACCTCTAGTAGGTTCTGTTTTACAGCATGATTTAAAGCAACTTTTCAATGAAAGCCCAACAAGGACCTTATTTTTAAACGCATTTCACTGAAAAATTGAAAACGTCCACTTATATCCCCTTTCTCACTGCCTCATTTGTTTAAAATCACCCATTTATCATTTAATTATTTATGTACTTAAATTTAAATATTATAAGTTACGTCGAAACAAAATATAAAAAATCAACTACAAATTACGTAAGAAATCGTTATACTTTCATTCCTTGTTTAATTGAATAGAAGTTTCCTTTTAACATTTTATTTTTGCTTTCACAGACTTTTGAACAATCGCGGAAAAACTTCCAAAGTCACAAAAATGATGTGTAAAGATTCTAAGAAATAAAAGTGTCAAAATTATTTTACTGCGCTAACATCTAAGGTTTCAAATGAAGCTCTCATTGAGACAGACCGACAAAAATTTAAAACCTTAGTCACTAGGAAAATATTTTGGATAAGATAAATTATTTCTTAGAGTTTGGAACAAAAATCAGTATAACACAGTTTCTGAAAGATCCTTGTTCAAAAAAAAGCTAGTCTCCAAGTAATTTTCTTAGTCGCCTGGGTTACCTGGAGTTCGGAGTTTGTCGAACCCTGTTCATTTATATTTTTGTATGTGTCAGAGTTTTTTGATCGAATTTCACTGTAATTTGCAATTATTTTTAAGTTACTTTCCGCTCAAGGACCGGTTTGTTACGAACCAAGAGCTCCTGATTGAAGCGGCGTGGGTTCGATTCCGATCGTTCAACATGCACCTTCCGTGTACGCAAAACGTGACTCCTGTGTGAGACCTATCCAACGGTACAGTGGAAAATACACTGTCACATAATTTTCCACAACCTCACAATTCCCACCAACTTCTTATTTAGATACATTTAGACATTTGCAATTACATTTTGGCGTGATACATGAAGTCATCAACAACTCTTCCGTGAACAGGTAATACAACTGCATCTTTTCTCTTTTTTTTTTATTTTCCATTTTTTTTCCATCTATTGTACGTTAGCTTAAAAAGCACGAAGAAAAAAAAACGCCAAGTTCCAATATTCCCAATTGTTAGTATTGAATCCGTAACTTTTTTTTTTCTTCAAGTATCTCGAAAATTTATTTCTGCAGATACTGCCGTTTTCCTGCCCACGGCATTACGCTTTACATATTCCATAAGCAAGAAAAAAAAAGTGTCACAGTCAAAACTACTTTTATAATGTTCAAACAAAAGTAAATGTTTCTCTTTAATTAATTTTTTGCTAAAACACATGTCATATATTTTTGACACTTATTTATTTTTTTTATCAAGCATGGTTTGCGTTTCAATTTTAACTTTCAATTAACTACTTAAGGGGGTCCGGGACACATTTTGAAAATTTTTTTATTATGTACTTTAGAGTTTTGAAATTTTTTGAACTGATTCATCATTTATTTAATAAGCAAAATCATAACATAAATATGAAAAAAAAATATTTTTTTATTTAAATTTAATTAGTTTTTTTCAAAAAAATGGGGTTGCTTTAAATTGCTATAACTCAAAATATTGTTGGTCAATTTTCAATTTTTTTTCAAAAAAGTATGCACAAATATCTAAGCTTTAATTTTTATTCGGCGATTTTAAAAATATTGATTCAATAAAAAATAAAAAATATTTGAAGAAAAATTTCGAAAAATTCGAAGATACTTTTTTTTAAAAAAATCATAATTTTTGCAGTAAACGTTTTTTTCAAATTCGCCGAATAAAAATTAAAGTAAATTGCTTGAAAAAGATATGCTCCAAGTTTCATTACTTTATCTGTATCGGTTCCTGACTTATAAGAGTTTGAATGCAAGAAATCGGGAAAAATTGCATCATGGAGAAAAACGCGTTTAAAGTTTCAAAGTTATGTACACATTCGTTAGATGCATGCAACAAAAATAACTATAACTTTCGTTCTATTTAAGGTAGAAACAAGATTCAAACGTCCTCTTAAGCAGAAAAAAACGAAGCAATTTTTCAAATTATAAAATAAAATTGCAAAATTTGAGGATTTTTGTGTCCCGGACCCCCTTAACTAAGATTTTATAATTTGGGGAAGAAACATTGCATTACTAAGATTTATAAAAGTATAGAGGTTCTTTTGATAGTTTAACTCAAACAAATTTATTCTCCCAATGAAAAAAACAAAACAAAACAATTAATTAGACTTTATCAAGGATTTTATGTTATTTCTGTTCAGAAAAACTTTCTGGACGGTCCCTAAACGATTGTTCCATACGAGTCTACCGAACATTAAGAAAACATAATTCCTGTACTCCAAAAAGGAAAAAAATCGAACATGAAGTATACTTCGTAGAACATTTAACAGAATGTCCTAAGCCACCGAACTCCGCGACGAGAACACAAAGCAAAAATGAAAAAACAAAAAGAAACCACATTGATGAAATAATAACAAAAAGAAAATCACTAACTAAGGGACAAAACGCGTTCGCCAAACCCTCGAGGGACAATTAAAAGCGAAAAAAGCGAAAAAACGCGAGTTGAACTGCCTTAGGCCAACCCCGGTTTTTGAAACACTTGCCATGAAGACGCAACGGCTCACGCGAGCCATTCCCTCTTCGATGTCACCGGAATGATGATAACAAAACCCTAATCACGCACACAAGAAATAACAAATCTAGAATGGCAACGTTTTTAAAAAGATCAGGACGGAGATTGCGAAAACACTTTGTTAGATTCTCAAATTTACTGTTGAAGTCGAGATTCTTTATCCATATACAGATCGTAAATTCAATTGTTAAAATATTATTTTCAAAAAGTTCCGAACATTGGTTTTGCTTATTGAGACTATATTTACTGATTTAACGATGTTTACATCCATGTCTGTAAAATTGTTTTAAGCCTACTGAATATTTAGAACGACATAGATGAGCAAATATTTTGCTTTCCCAAAAGTAGGAGTATGAGCAAGACATCTGTGAGAGACGGATACTTTCTATAATATATATTTTTTCTACTCAAATAATCGGAATCAATTTGAACAAACGCGCATCTGTAGATTGTAAACACGAGTCACTATATAGACACATCAGTCCAAGTCAAGTTTATCCCTGGCGCTCTTTTATTAATAATTAATTAACTCAATTGCAGCTGGCAGCAGTTGATTCTCCACTGACAGCAGAATGTTACGTCAATCACAGTCCTTGAGTAAACTACATAGGGTCAGATTCAGCAAGTGCAAAGGGGAAGTCAAACTCTTTAGAAGAAGCAACTCTATTTATAAGTTTAATGTCTAAAAATTGACTTCAGACTACCTAATATAGAGACTGACATGAATGTGTATATTTGGTTTTCTTGAAAGCAATGGCATGAATAATGCATCTAAGATAGACGGATCCCTTCAACTTTATTAATTTTTTCTTCCAAAATAATGAGAATCAATTTGAACGAACGTGCATCTTTAGATTGCTATCACGAGTCCTCATATAGACACATCAATACAAATCAAATTTAACTCTGCCGCACTTTTATTAATAATTGATAACGGCCGTTATATATGGCAGCAGTTGATTTACCACTGACAGTAGAACGCTACGTTAATCATAAAATTGTTGAATAAACTAGATTGAGTCAGAATTATCAAGTGGAAAGGGAAAGTGACGCTCTTTAGAAGAAGTTACCTCCAGTGGTTACAGTCATAAAACGGACTAACTAAGACAGATTCTTATCGATTGTGGGCTTTTTATTTCAATACTTTTCTCTATACAAAAACACAAATTAACCTAATTTTTTTAATTTCAAATGCATCATCATCAATTTTTTGAGTGATGTTCACTTCAAGTAACATGTTACTGAGAACGATTAATTTCATTCTTCTAAGTTCATTATCTAGCAACTTAACTCATATGAGACTAGCAGCAAAATGCTCTATTCTTCTGTTCAAAACATTGTTTTGTATCCCTTCTATCTTACTGCCTGTTGAGCAAAAAGCTCATTAATTTTTTAAACTCATATTTTAATCTTAAATCACGGCTCAGGAACAGCTTGTTTGGTTGCAATTGATTCGTTCCTGATGGGAAAACGTTGCTTTAATCTGAATCATTGAATAAACTAACTATGGTCAGCTTTGGCCAGTGTAGAGGAGAAATCATGCTTTTTAGAAATATAAGTTGAACATAAATGCAGTGAGTCAGGTTTTAGTAGATTGCGGGCTCGTTATTTAAATTTGTTTTCTGGGCAGCAATGAAAATGAACTTTTTAAAATTACATAATTTATCTTCATCAAATCTTTAAACACGAGAAACTTACAATGACATACTACTAATGACAATTTTGTTCTTCTTAATTCATTATCTGTCAACTAAATGCATCAATGAGATCTTCAGAAAAATGTTATATTAATCTAACTAGAAAATAATTTTTTGTTTGATCCATCTTAAATAATTACCGGCTGTGTGCGAAGTCCAATAATTTTGTCCTTCTTATTTTGACCTCAATAACTATTCAGTACCATCGTAATTCGTTGCATTTGATTTACTACTAAGAAGAGAACGTTACGTCAACCGGATCAATGAATAAACTAGTATGTATGACCAGATTCAGGAATTATAAATGGATAAACTTACTTTCACAGATTCTCAATGGTTGTGGACTTTTCTTTAAACTTTCTTCTGGACAACAATAAACATTTTCTTGGTTAAATCATTTACAGAGAAGGCTCGAAGTTAAAGTTTTGGGAGGGCGAAAACTATCAATTTGCGAATGAAATTCCAAATTTTGCCGAATGACGATCATCTTGCCGAATCATCGAACAAAACCTGCCGAATAAAGAAACTTTGTGCGGTCACAGTGACCTCGCGACGGTCCGCCCTCGATCATTTATCATCTTCGAAACATTTAACACGGAAAACTTTAAGATGCATGCTACTCTCAATAATTTCATGATTTTGGTTTTAGTATCTACCAGCTGATCCCATATACCTTTCGAAAAAAAGTTCTTTTAGCTATCAAATAACAGCATTGTGTTTTATCCATTTTATCTTATTGCGTACCGCACTCAAAGCTAATCAACTTCTCCCTTCCTATTTTGGTTATCTGATCAGTTCTTATAAAACGGAGATCTAAACATCCATTTGCATCAACTATGATCAAATCCATCTGCGTATGGCAGTAGTTAATTTTTCTTCCTGTAGTTCAGTCTCTGGCATCATCTAAAAATGCACCGACTTCAATTACGAGAAAAGCCAGCACAAACCGTAAAGTAGCTTCATCAAACGAGGAATTTTATGGTGAGTTGACTTTTAAAACTCAATACTTGTCGCCTCATAAAACAAGTCGAGTTTCCCCTTTTGAGTTTGAGTTTTTTTTAAAAAAACAAAAATCGCCTTCGCGTCCACACCTTAGTTTGGTCATAAAATGGACGCCTACTTAAGGCAAAGCGATTTCCTCCGCTGCTTTCTTCTATTTGATTTTATTGCAAGAATTTTAGCTTGACCTTTTTGATAAAAGTTATAGCCGCATTAAGTAACGACTTTCAAAGACTTAGTTTTCTGATCACCAGGGAAAAAAATCTTAAAAATAACAAACACTTGCCCACGGGATAGCATCAACCACTTACGAAATATATCCTCATAAACTAGTTTTTCTTCGCTCATTCATAAAAACTTGCATAATCATTTTGGTACTTGCAAATATGAAAATTTTTGCATTTTATGAAATATATATTTTTAGAGAGTAAAAGACTTTAAGGGTGCCGGACGGGAGACATAAAAATGTAGGTTTTTACAACGTAATAAATGAATATATTTAAATGCTTTAACAGTATTGCATGCGTTAACAGCTTTTTTTATTAGCATTAAAGTATGCATTACTAATGACCGATAGTTTAAAAAAAATATTTTGTCTTAGTTGTACTTCAAACTTTACTTGCGCAAGTTTTAATTTATACAACTTTTCATTAAGTATTTTCCTTATTACAGAAATAAGCTAGTTAAAAAGAGTCACACCAGGAAACGCAAATTTTTTGATGGCTCCAATTAGTAGTAATGTGCTTCATTTGTAGCATGAAATTAGGTACAATATGTAGACAGAATTAAAGTAAAACAAAGGCAAACTATTCATATAGTCAAATTCGCAATAACTCAAATCTGAAGGGACTGATGAAAAACTTCGACGCATCGGAAGTTCGACTTACCGATAATTTTAGTTTTTGACATTTTAATATTGAAAACCATTGAATATTTTAATTAATATGTACATACAACAGACAAAACTATAGAACTTATTTTTTTTTAAGCACACTATGCACAGTTTAATCAAAAATATTGAGAGAGAAAAATCAAAAGCATGGTTTTGATTTGGACACTACTGGAACCACTTGAATAGAGCTGATTCTACTTCAGAAAAGGTACACATCTTCATTCATTTCAAACTCGGATTCATAGATTTTACAGCTTTAGAAGTTTTTCATTTTCTTTAAATATCATTGACAGAGTACTTGCCTAGGCATCTTTAATAGTAAAGAAAATTCACTTTATCTCTCAGGAACTTATCAGTAAATGATAGAACTAAAGACTGAAGGAGAACGCATCTTAACTTAGGTCAGTCTTAAAATAAAGATACAATCAATTGACAACTTGACAGGTTAAACGTAAAATCGTAGTCCGGCAACATGTTAAAGTGTAAACAGTACAGTACAACTAAAGAAAATAAGCAAACTTATTTCTGCACGTGTAATTTCTTTATCGCACATTGGCTCAACAGGTGCTCTTCTTGCTTTAGAGGAATTTTGTGCAGAAATTGCAAGCGAAGGTAAATAAATTTTTGTCTTACAGATTTTTTTTTTTTTTCGCTCTTTCAAAATAAATTTCGAGTCATCTTTTTAAAAACTTCGAGTTAAAGGAAGTTAACTTCAAGACTACACACACACACACACACACACACACACACACACATATATATATATATATATATATATATATATATATATAAGTAAACTAGTGATAAATTTCATGTTCTTAAAAATAAATTATGGAAAAATCAGTTAACAAGGTACACAAATTTGTAATTGTAGAGAAATGAAATTTTAAAGATAAACTAATATCTTAAAAATATAAAAAACTTAAAAATGTAGCTATTAATTTGCCTTCCTGTTAATTCGTTTTCTAAATTTTTAATACCAAAATGGATAAAACTATAAAAAAAATTTTGACAGTTGCATTATTCAGCGTTTTTTGAATTTCTTAAAAAGCAGGTATAACTTCTCTGGTCGGAAATTACCAGAAATAAAGCTAGAGCTTTTTGCCTAGATGCAGGTCTGGTTGCAGAATATTGTCGTTAAACAACTATGTAAATGTTTTGTAAGTTAATAAGTATTAGCCATAAATTATGTAGTAACTTATAGAGAAATTACTTTGATGGAACTTAAAATAAATAAGAAAATATGTATTTACAAATAAAATTTAAAAAACATGAACAAAAATGGAAGAGACATGTGGGTCGAATGGACGAAGACGATCGGAATAAGCTTTCTGCCTAATAAATGATGTAGATGATGATAATGAACAAAATATTTCTCAATAATTTTATCATCAAAAAGAAAGAGAGACATTGAAAATTAACTAAAACATTATAGCCTAATTTTAAAAGAAATGAAAGTCAAATTCTGTGGAAACTAAATTTGTGTAACTGATTCGTGAATTTCTACATCATATTATTGTTTTTTAATGCATGAAATGTCATGGGTTTAAAAAAAGAAAAAAAAAAGGTATTTTTAGAAAACTAATAATACAGAAATGGAACACCAAAGAAGTCTGCACTAGTAATGATACTTAATTCAGGCATCCATTTTGTAACTTGTTTTCCCCCAAGACGATGTATTCTAGTCCATCTTCTGCAACTTTTTCGTTACACAGTGGTTGGTGGTGCCTTAGCGACGGCAGGTGTTAGGTAGACATACCCCAAGGCGAGAAGAGAAGCGATTGTCTCAAGATTTTGGAACGGATTTCAAGTCGTTTAATCATGTCGGGATTACTTCTATGGAGATGTGGTTTTATTACAGCCTTTAGATGCAAACCGTGAGGTGAATTTGATTAATTGAAAATGTATTTTGACCACAGAACTGCAATCACTCTAAGGGGATGCTTCGAAATTGATGCAGTGTTTTTAAACGATGAAATTTTTGTTAACATACCTGTGCGCACATCCTGTACTTGAGCGGAGATTTTTCATACCGATTGTAAGTTTGTATTAAAAAGTAACAAGTTTGAAGTACATATTTGTTAATTATAAAAAAAAAAAAAAAAGAATACGAAATTCTTTATCAGTGATGATGCTGTTTTTGCTACCCGTAATTTGAATATAATAACATCACCATATTAATGCAAATTTAATTTATTCATCCCACGCCATCTGGGGTTATGACATATTCTGAGACACGTACTAAAAGTGCAATGTTTTGACTAGGCATGTAGCTGATAAGCCATGCAATTTAAATTTTGAATCTTAATTGCATACCGATATGGGTGTGCTTATTGAAGCATATAATATACATTTATAGCATTGTCCAAAGATCTTTCTGGAAATTAAACAATATATAAATATTTTTTTCATTTAAATTTAAATTTTCGGCATTTTAGAAAGCTCTTTCGAGACATTCAGAAACCTATGCTAAAAGTTTCATGCATTCATCTTTTTTTCCTTACATTATTTACTTTTACCACTACAGCAACTACTTTTATGTATCTTTTACACATGTAATTTTCAAAACATTTATTTAGCAAATAATTGCGAGTCTTTACTTTAGGAAAAAATTACACCTTAATATTAGCATAAAACACGTTATTACAATTTTGTAAAAATTAAGTTAGATATAGCGCAGTTAATTTCTCCTTAGTTGTATCCCAGTGATTTTCAATAACCCCTTCAAATAGCTTTTTTTTTCAAGTATAATGATTTGTTATAATTAATTTTTGGATTAGAATTTGTGTGTCTTCCTCTTTTATTTAAGTTGATATGTAGGAATTGCCTGCTTAGCAGTTCTGTTACTTTTTTTTCTGTTATGTAATTAACCTTTTAACGAGTCATAGCAGCACAGTTATTAGTAAAATTTACAAAGTCATCTTAATTAATACGACAGCAGAAAATTTGTAGAAAATTTTGCGGTCCATAATAATTATCGTAACTTGATTATATCTTTATGAGCCAGAATGACTTTAGTTACTTTATTTTTAATAAATTTATTTATCGCATCAATGTTTATTGCGTTCTCAGTTGGATGTAAGGAAAAGGTCTGTTTTGTTTAAAAATTAACATGATTTTATTAATGCTTGCTGAAAAGAGCTTTAGATTACAAAATAGTGATTATCATCTGAATCATTTTTTAAAAATTTGTCGATTAAAATTTTTTTGACAAATTGCGGAAAAATAACCAAAGAGGAAACATTTTAAATCCTTTGATTACAGGAAACGCCTTAAAACAAAAGCAAAACTTCATTTGTTCATATTCGAGAAAAAAATGGCAACAGCTATTTCTTCTCAATGATTTTCTGCACACTACAAATTTTAATAGATGCATTGATACGGAATGTTCAGAGGAAGTACTGAATAATAATTTGAATGGAGGAAAGCCTTCGAAAAGTAGGGATTTTATGTTGAAATCTAAGTACTATAATTAATATAGTTTTTAATTGATATCTCCGCTAATTATTATCGCCAAATATAAAGACGGAAAATTACGAATCTATCGATACCTGGTTCGATTGTCAGTTCACTGGAGTTTGGGAGAAGTAACTCAGACATAGGTACATACATATATACATACGTTCAGTTTTTAATTATACAAGATTATCTATATTTATAAAAAATATTAGTTAAAACCCTTCTGATTGTAATGTACATATATTCTTCATATTATCTTCATATTTTCAGCTTGCTTACGGCTGTTTATATTATATATTTAAAAAAATGATGCAACAAGTATATATCTTACATTATTCAAAGTAATTCAAAGTTATTTTCAAAAAACATGATTTCAAACTCCTGAGCAGTCAAAAGAATTAAGACGACGAGGTTCGATGACGATGATGCTACCAAGAGTTAATACAAGAGTTCGTACTCATAGAAAAAAAAATGTGAAGTCTTTCAAAGAACCATCATTCATTAATTTCTTTATTTCATTTCAACAAGGATAACTATTTTTTCTTATGAATGCTTTCATCGTGGAAGCAACATCCCAAGAGGTTAATAGGCTCGCATTGATATTACCTCAAAATGGTAATTTTTTGCATATAACTATCCGCATAATTAATAGTTTCCCGAAACAAGCACATTGGGCCGGCATAAAGCATGTTCCAAATCGCCTTCCGAACAAATTGATCAGCCGGACTAAAACACAGAGTTAATTCCAGCGTTAAAAACAGGTTCGGGTTCAAAGGACGAACGCTTTCAGCGAACTCTCACATCGGCTAATTATCGGCGTCCTATCAATTGTAGCTTAATTATACTTTGCGTACAGCGACGAGGGGCTGTTCTCTAATATCATGTCCAAGGGAATTCGAGCATACGTCAATTTTATGGCCGAGAACACGACAATGGTAGCTTGGTCATCTACAATGGTTGGCGGTTCTTCCCAATTTAGTTCCCAGATACCAATTATGAAATCGCTGAAATATATCATGGCGTTTCATTCGTAATATGTGTTAGTTATTCGGCAAATATTAAATGGTGGAATTTTGCGAAAACGTTAATATTGAAGTATACTGCCAGTTATAATTTTGCGATTCATGTGTTTACTTCTTAAAAAGATTTGAGACAATATTAATAAAGTGTACAACTACTTTTTAGTATTTATTGGTTTATTGTTGACAAAAAAATAAATTTAAAACAGAGCGTCGACTCGAGAGAGTATTATTTGAATTATACAGATTAAAAACTACATTTATTTCGGGTAGATAAAATCGAAGTATTAATATTATAACTTGTAAAATACTTTAAATCAAAATTACCTTTTGATTACAAAATGTTTTAAAATGTACCTAATCAATATCTCTACACTTGATTCAAATATCGTTATCGAATTACTGGCAATGCGAAACAAGGGGTAATTACGTACTGGAGTCGTTTCTTGAACAACTTACTTTCGTAAGTTTGCTTTTTTATTAAAATGGGGAAGTTTCAGTTAAATGTTCTGGATAAATCCGATATTTTTTTTTAAAATTGTGCAATGTTAGGAAATTTGCAACACATACTTCCATTTTACCATTTTTTTTTTATTTTCACTGAAGTTATCATCAGTTCCACAAGACTCAATACAAGAGAATTACATTCATCCAAATGTTTATTTATATTATAGTAAATATACTACCCATACACTGAACTGATGGAATATTACACACTTCACGCGACAAGCAGGTATGTTTTAAATGTTAAAAAACAAAACAGTTTGTGACGTTATTGCACAGTAACTAAAATCAAGTTACACCAAATCTACGTATTAACGCATTTTTTAAATATCCATAAAACGTTACGCATTGCTAATATTCCTAATAAATTGCATACGATTACAGGAAATCAACAACTAATCCAACGCTATTAAAAGAAAGGTGCGACGACCCTTAGTTGGATGGCGCCGTTTATAGCGCCTCAAAGCAAACAAAAAGTTATCCTTAATCAACAAGATACACGCGCTTGGGCGTTAAGGGATGAAAAGTTCAGTTCCGTCAAGTTCAAGGGCGGGGTGGCTTCGAAAGAAAGACCCTCATATGAGCCACACCTACGCACACCGTTTATTTCCATTCATAAACAGCGTGCTGAGGTGTGTGGTATAAATCAGGAATAAATCCACCCCCAACCAAACGAGAAATGAAGAAGAAAATATGCCAGACGAACTGACGAACTTGAAATGCATTTTACAAACTTGCCAACAGTTGGTTTGAGTTGAGAGGTGCTCTGACGAATTGGAAAGTTGGAGACTTTTTCAGGAAAATCTTATCGAATTTCAAAAATTTCTCAAAACGCCACAAATTAAAAGTGAGGCTGCCGTGACAGAACGGAATAGTTTCATGTATAAGCTGTCAATTTTATAAAACATTATTTAGTGACCATGTTTGGTATGCGTGTGTGTGTTTTCAAAAAGACAGCTGAGAATCTTCTAAATACTAGGTACTTACAATTCCTAAAATGGTATTTTCAAGTATTCATCCTCTTTGCGGTAAAACCACGCACGTACGATGAAAATTCCAGCTATCCAGCTTTAGTTTTACTGTTCTCGAAGAGAGAAAAAGCTTGAATTTAGAACGCGTCAAATTCATTTTTTTTTTCCTTAGCTCAATTTAAACACGAAGATGATATGATATCCCAACTGTATGTTATAAATGCTATGCTTAAAACTGAGAGAATATCAGCATGTGAATGTTATGCAAAGTTGAGATAATATTTTTTGATCCATCAGACTTTATGTTACTTATTACTATTACGGTCAACATCTGTGCCTAAGCTTTATTAAAAAGATTTGCATCCATCTAAGGACCTATTTACGAATTATACCAGATTGTGTGAGACAAAATTGATAGTAGCTAAAAAGTAAAACTTTGAACAGTGAAATCTGTAAACCTTTTCCCGGTATCAGCACTTGTTTTCTGAAAACTTTTTTTAGTTCCAGTTTTTCAAACTATGTTCCCCGCCAGCAAGTGAATAGAGGCTGATCGACAACAGAAGAAAAACGAGCAATTGTTCTAAATCCCGAACTGAGATTTTAAAATTTAAAAGCTGGTAAAGGAGTTTTACAAATGGATGAGTTAAGGACAGAAAAAAAGGCCTAGCTTTCTAAATGCAGGACAAGTTTTAAAAGCTAGAATTGTACAAATATGATGCATATAATATCTGAGCAGCGTCCCGTATGCTTGAAATGCCTCTAAAATTACTTTGATTATACAGAAAAAGTATTAAAAGAACAAATGCAATACTATTGCTGGCTATTACTTCACACTCAGATTGAAATTGTAATAAAATTGATGACATTTTATCTGTTTTATTTTTGCACAAATTCATATTAATTCTTTTTCCAAGTTGGCGAAAGAGAAAACTGGTGTCTTAAGTTATTTTAGTTTACCACCTCTGTAAAACAATACCGCAATCTATCACAGTTACGATTTCACCCTCAAACACTTTTTCACTATAATTCAGGTTGCTTTCTGGTTTTGAAACTTTTATTTTGTATATAATAAAGAGAAAATACCTTGTAGTTAAAAAATTAAGTGTCTACACTGTCAAAATTTCAGGAATTTTTTATGGTATTATTACTGTGAAATGGAGTGTTTACAGTACAGAAAAAATTACAGTAAACTAAACCGAGAAGAATAAACGATTGCAGCGCCAATTGATACACTACATGACTTAGTACAGTGCGAAACAGGTAACACCGTATTTCCCCTTACTTGATGCGAACTGACTGGTACGGTGGTCAGCAACACTGTCTGCCAATACAAAGGCCACGGGATCGATCTCGCTGCTCGCATGTTGCTTTTTCTAACTCTCGTTTATTCTACTGTAAAATTTTACAGTAAAGTAGGATTTTACGTTAAAAGTTACGGGATGCCAGTAACTTTTACCGTAAAATTTCAGAACTTTTTTAACAGTGTACGAGCTTACAAAACACTTTCGGAGCATAATTAAAAAAAAAAAAAGATTGTCACATATCATGAAATTTAAGTCTTCGAAATTTAAAGCAGATAAAGGCAAAATATTAGAAACAGTAAGCTGTTTGCTTACAACCTTACTGCTCTTACTACCTATTATTCCGTTTTTGAAAGAGATATCTTTAAAATCACTTAACATTAACTGAGATAAAGTATTACGTGAGGAAACGTCAAGTGCAAATGTACTCGCCGTGCAAAAACTTGCGACTCGAGTTGAAAACACTTGAAACTTCCAAAGCAGCTAAAGCCGTGATCAAATATACAATTATTTCCCTATGACATATCTTGAAACTCAGATCTGGAAAAATATTTGAGTGTGAAAACGTAATTGTGATGGATTGAGGCCTGTCTGCAGAGGCGCCAAATCAGAATGAGTCAAGGCAGCAATTTTCTCTTCCACCAAAAAACGTTCGACCATCAATACACAACTGTATCTGAGAAGGACTTTTGTTGCTTCAACAAAATTGATGTTCAGACGTGATAAACCAGTCCGAATTTTGTCGAATCAATAATCATTGAAGAGAACCATAAAAGTTGAAGGGATATTAAAAATAAATCGATGACCTTCATATGCCACTCTACAAGTGTGGTCTTTCCACAAAGAAGCCATCTTTTACTTGTCATCCATAGTACACGCGAAACGTATCTTAGAAAAGCAACAAGAAAAAGGGCTACGCCAAAAACCTGTCGACACTGCCACTTGTTGCCCCAAGCGAACCTGCTTCGAACATCTGTCCGTCAGGGTTGAAAAAAAGATGCTTTCGAACCTATGTTCTGTAGTGTGCTGCCACCTGGCTCGTTGTACTAAAATCAAAGCTGGCATGCAAGATTCGGATGTCAAGTCTTGCGAAACTTGTTATTAGACATTTATGGCCACGGATATATCACATTAGCAACACATAAAGAAAATGCAAGTAGGAGAGTTGTGTCAAATAAAAAAAATTCTGCTCCTAGCCTTTTTATGTATTAAACATAAATATCATATTCCGGAGGCAAATATATGTTCGCTTAATCAATTGCATTTAGTGGCATTTCCTTTTGAAATTATGTTATTAACGTTTATTGACAAATTTGATATTCATTTTTTAAAGAACATTTAAGGGCTAATTAATGAAAATATAGTTTAAGTACAATTACTTCGCACATGATTTGTTTATTTTTTTTAAACCATCATCGGTAGCTAGGGTTGAAGGAACTAATTGCTTTTATTTGCGAAACACAATCTTTTGGTGATTTTCATACGCAAAATACTGGAATCATTTACCTATAATTACATAAGCAATATCGTAAAACGTAATTCATACGCAGACTTATTCTAACGTGGGCAGGTATACGCCCGTATCTCTGAAATGAGTTTTCGAAATTGAAGTAGCGCGTTTAAGGTTCAGTTCTAAAAAAATAGGAAAATGTTTAAATTACATGTTCTTTTCCAGCTTTTTTATTCAGCGGAAATCAAATAGCAATCTTGCACAATATAGCTAACGAACAACAGATAACAAAAATACAAAAAATAAATAAATAAATAAAATAAAAATAAAGTGGTAGTTATGGAACTGGACAGAAGGCAAAACTTAAAACTACAAAATAAATTTGGTGTGTTTGTGCGCGCGCTTGTAGGGGGGGGGTGATGTGTTCAATTTTAATTTAAAAATAATTGTAGTTTCAAAACCTAACATTTTATAATTTGTAGATTTAAACTATCAGCTAAAGTCTAGTTTTTATGTATGTAAGCTATCCGAACAACAAAATATGTTGTAATTTTTTGTGCATTAATGCTCACATATTTATACCGGTATAAGACCTCAACAAGCTTTCCCGCGGGACATTTTGCGTGTAGTATGTATATTTAGTTTAAATTTACGAACTTTATGTTCAATCGCATGTGATCCAATGGACATTTAATGCTTAGCTTTATTTATCAGTAAGCGGAACTATAATTTACTGTGAAGAATTTTCAGAAAATCTGAGATATCTGAACATATCATCGCCTCAGAGCATCAGTAAGATATCTGAGAGTTATTTCTGGGATTAGATATTTCACTGTTGCTCTGAGGCGACGATATATCCGCGCAACAAATTTTGCCATTTGTCAGGAATAGGCAGAGACGGCAAAATCAGGACAACTCGACTCTTCTGACTTAATGAGATTGGAGCCCAAACATGGTGAAAATGCGACTGGATAGTCATGCCGATTTAGCCTAACCGGATGACCTCTTATGACCGGGTCTCGTCGCTTAGCAACCACTGGGAAGATCGAGAAGAAAAGTGGTTTCAGATTCCTCAACAAGACAGGTGACCCTCGGGAAATTTGGTTTTAATTCCTTACTCCTTTGATGTACTGTATGTTCTGGTTGTTATGCTGCTGTTTTGTGTTGCGGTTTTTTCATTCCTTTGTTGCACTAAAAAACTGATGGTGCAGAATAAGGCTGGAAAAAAGATCGATTTTATATGTTACAATGCCTTATGAACTATAACTCCGAAATACTTCATTTAAAAATATAAATAATAAAGGTATAATAATGTTTATTTTTAAAATAATATACTTATGAAACTTAGCTAGTTAATTTAATGGGTAGTTAATATGTATAGCTAGTATATTTAAATAGCAGAAATACCACAATATTACTGTAGTTGTAAAAAAAGGTCACTATGCAATTTTAAAGTCATCCACGCAGATGAACCAAACATTGCTAGTTGAGCGTGATTCATTTATAACGCCCTCTGATGTAGAATATGACATTAAAAGCAAACTTAAGCTGATACAGAACAATAATTTTGTCCAAAAAAAGATGCCATGCGATTTGGTAGGAAATAAGGACAAATCAGGACAAAAAAAAAAATGAAAGAGACGAAAGATTTTCAGAGGAAGTCGTAAAATATATCGATACAAATAAACTACGTTAGACTCTTTAGAAAAAAATCGGAGACACTTAATTTCTCATATGCAGAAATAAAAGCTATTTCACTGCCAAAGTTTAAACTATAACCTGGTGACGCCACCCCCTTCTCGTTTCGCTCACCAACCCCCGTTCGCCACCTGTGGCGTTGATGATTGTCACCCGCCACAGTCTCAGGGCATCTCAGGACTGGATGTCCGGCCCGTTAAGGTTTAGAGGGGTGAGACAGGGAGGAATCACTTTCCCTTGATGTCCTGTATCTAACGCAGTGGCGTAGCGTAGGGGGGGGGGGCAAAGGGGGGCACTCGTCCCGGGCGGCACTTTGGTAGGGGCGGCAAATTCTGTAAAACTACATTGACATCGAAAAGGCGTTTTTTTTTTTTTTATTATTAAGACGGTGCTTTGCTAGGGATGTATCACAAAATCAATATCAAAATGTTATTTTTTTTTTTTCACTCTTCAGTTCTAACTTTCTAACTTGTCTCAGAAAATTGTCCTCGTTGAAGCACGAGCACGAAATACTGGATACTGACATGCATGCGGACCATTATCACTGGCACTGACATAGAAAGACGAGAAGAGAGAGGACAATCTCGTTGTAGAGGATTACAAATCACTAAGATCGACAAACAGGGGTAGACTGGGTCCCCCAAGAGGGCGCCAACCTTAACTACCAAAGGGCGCGAAAGAACTAAGGTTCAAGGGCGCAAAGGTTTTAAAGGTGCAAAAATAAACGAAAGCGCACAGTTTGAGGGCGTGAAAAAACGAAGGTGCACAAGTTCAAGGGCGCCAAAAATAAATAAATAAAGTAAACGAAGTCTCACCGGTTTGAGGGAGTCAAAAAAAAAAGAAAAAAAAAAAACCGAAGGCACACAGAGGACGCTCGAGGGCGCATCGTCCCGCAGGCCAGTTCGCCCCCTACAAGCAGTCACTGCCTTAAATAACGAGATTGCGCCACCAGAGGTGTTTCCCTTGATGGAACTAAAAAACCTTATGCGCCCTCGTTTTTTTTTTTTGTTTTGTTTTGTTTTGTTTTTGCGCCCTTGCTCCTAAACTCTTTTTTTTTCGCTCTCGAAATGTTTTTTTTTTCATTTTATTTTATTTGAACCTTTGAAAGTGTGCGCCTTTTTTTTGTACTCTTGATCCTAAGCTACTTTTTTTTTGTGCTCTCAAACATGAGCGCCCCCCCTCCCTCAAACCTTTTTTTTATTTGTGCCATCGAACGTGTGCGCATTCGTTTTTTTTTTTTTTTTTTTTTGAGCCCTCCCCTCGAACCTGTGCGCCCGTTTCTTTTTGCGCCCTCACACCTGTACGCCTTCGGGGTTTTTTCTTTTCTTTTTTTTTTTGCTCCCTCAAATCTGAACGCTTTTTCTCTTTTTTTTTGCGTCCTTGAACATGTGCGCCTTCTCTTTTTTTTTTTTTTTTTATCTTTTCTCTTTTTGCGTTCTCAAACTTATGCGTCCTCGTTTAACGCCCTGGAACCTTTTTTTTTCCATTTTTCATCTGTACCCTAGACCGTGTGTGCCTTTGTTTTCTTTTCTTTATGCTCTTTCCTCAAACCTGTGGGCATGTTTCTTTTTGCTCCCTCAAACCTGTACGATTTTTTTTTTTGGCCCTTTAAACTTGTGCACCTTCGTATCTTTTTTTTTTTTTTTTTTTGCGCTCTTTGAGTTGGCACCCTTTTAGGGGACCTTGTCCGGCCCTGATAGAAAGATCAATTTTTTGGGTCCAATCTCGAATAAAAAAAAGAACTATTCATCGAAATTTTTTCGAAAATATCAATAAACCTTCCCAGCACTAACCTTTTATAAGCTGAAAATAAGACGGTTTGGTGCTGCTGAAAATAATTTTAACGAAATCGGTACGGTAGTTTCTGAATTTTTCCCGTACATATACATTTGGATTTTTTGTTTTATTTATATAAAGAAGATATCAATGCTAAATTATAGACACACTTAATTTCATTCGTAATCTTCAGTGTGATCGTAACTTCAATAAATATACATAATCCGGGAAGGTTTGTTACTGAAGATCTGTGATGCGACTTATATGCAAACATACGGTGCTTCAAGATTTATTATTTTTTTTAAAATTTATATTTATTTTATTTTTATTTATTCATTTATTTATATTTAGTTTTTTTTTTTTCCAACTTGAACTTTTTTTTGGACATGGGGCTCATAGAAGTGAAGCCGATACTTCGATTTTGCATCGAAAAGTAAATGATTGTACATTAAAAAGTACAACGAAAACAAACTGAGGAAAAAAAAGAAATAAACAGTTCGTTTTGATGACTTTTCAAATATTTTAGGGAAGAGGTTGATCACCAGAACTCCAAAACGGGGTGGGTAATAGGGGGAAATAGTGTTCATATTTTCAGGTCCGGATCTATAAAATTTGGACTCCCTGCTACTAAATCCGCAGAGCCTCTCCCCATAGGCCAGCAGTGGATAATTGCAACGTTAATAGGTCTTAGTGCTAGTTCAAGAAGAAAAAATCTTTTCAAGTATAAAAAATAAATGTATCGATCAGGTAATTTATAATCATATTTTTCTTCTTCTTTTCAATAAAAGGTTTAAGAAATACTACCAGTATACAGTTTTAGATCATGTTTTAAATGTTTTTATCTAGGGAAAAAAATCTCTCATTATGCAATAATTTTTGAAAAATATTTATTAGAATTTTTCGATCAACAGTATTTTCTGTTGAAGTAAGATTATATTAAAATGAAAAACATGTTTCAGATAATAAAATCTTGTTTTCGTTCTGTAAAATATTAAGCATGTCGCTTTTTTTTTCTTTTGTGTGTCGGTGGCGGGGGGTCATATAGAAAGACAATGTAAGAGGGGTGGCAAATTTGGTGTCTGCCCCTGGCGGCAGAAACCTACGCTACGTCGCTGATCTAACGGTACCAGTACTGACCTGGTAGACAGTGCTGGTCCAGAGGATATAGGGTTGCAGGCAGACGCGCAGATTTTTCAGAGTACCTATAGATTTAAAAATTGTTTTTGAAAAATAAGGATTGGCACATTTTAACGTTTACTAATGTGACGTTACGTTGGAGTTCATCCGACATTTCTAAAATTTTCAATGCTAACATAGATTTTAAAATGCATAAGGTGAAGTTCAGAAAATAATGCATTTATTCCTTTATTTACTGAGCATTAGCACAAAACACTTTCATTTTCAAATTAAAGCAATGAAAAGATGAACAATATTTCTGTGGCGTTCAGATTGACTAGCATAAGTCCGAAAATTGCAATTTTCAGTTTATTTGGGCATTATATGTAGAATTCTATTCCAATGCTGTTGTAGCCTTATTTTTACGCTATAATTTACACAAATAATTTTGTCATTATAACATGTTTTTTTTTCTTAATTTGTGCTTGAATAAAGATCAACGGTGACTTTTAAAGTTTACCATTAAAACAAGCTTCATAATTTTAAAAGTTTCGAAATAATTAGTTAAAATGCTCGTCAGTTTTTAAATTTTGTCCAAATGGTAACTTAAGTAATTTCTCACCAATTATTTAATAAATTAATTTCACATACGACAAGTAACCATCAAATATCTCAATCAACATGAATTATATAAATAATAATAAAATGAGTAAAACTTTTTAAAAAATAATGAAAAAATTAAAATGCACCACGTAAAATTTATGATAACTTTACATTCAAAAACAATAATAATAACAAAACTATTAAATTGCACTTACGGGAAAAATACTTTTTTTTTTATTTGAATTTTATTCCTAACTTAACTTTTCAATGCTGTCACATTGAGTGCAAAAGAAAAATAACTACATTAGTGAAACCCCATTCCTATTAATTTATAAGTCCAAATGTTATTCATTTCGGACATATATTTGCAGAACAGGTGAAATCAACAAAAGAAAAATAACTGCATTAAAGAATCCAAATTCTCACATTATTTTCCGAGTATTAATGCAATTCATGAAGAACATATATTCGTTAAATGGGTTAAATAAACAAACCGAATCCCGATGGTGGTTGCATGTTCTCCAAAAGCAAGGATAGCGCCAAATGCAAATTACGGAAACTCTAGTAAGTACCATTACTCTTCACCTTGTTTGCTTCCATATATCTGCTTTTAATGTAAATGATCGAAAAACGAACATTTGAAGCAGAACATTGGCCTCACTTGGCCTCAAGGGACTATTCTATCCCAATAAAAGAGGGGGTAGAAGGGATGACCGAACATTTTAACTGCTGCCCACTCAAACCGTACTATCTCTTCTGAGGTAATTAACGAGGCAGGACGACGGCTAAAGATGGCAAAGAGCAAAGGCTGCAGCAAGCTAACGACCCTATAAATACAAGCTCAATCAGCGGCCATCTTTATGTTTGATATGTTTGAGAGCACAAATCACTCATTTTAAGGGATCACATCTACACGAATTCGGTCACTTTGATTAAAAAAAACGTGATGCGAATGGTACATGGTGAGCCCAACTGATGGACCCGATTTCAAAACATCTTAGTTTCGAGAATACTGCACGTGTCACATTAGGTGATGCATGATATTAGAAAGAAACATACAAAGTTTTCTCACAGTATTGTTTACCTACTCTGTGGTGTGAATCATACTACAATGTTTTAGTTTTTTATAGTTATTTTGAAGAAAGGAAACAAAATATAAAATATATAAGTTATGAAGCGAGTCACACCACATAGGAAAACGGCCCCAGTAACAGCCAAGGGTCCAGTAACATACAGTCATTTATAAAATTTTTAGGCAGGTAAAACTGATGTTGTTGTGGTCCATGAATACGATTAAACCATCTAGTGTTATCAGAGTGAATTTTATGAGCCAGTTGGTATTTACAAGGCAATGTGGAAGGTTATGAGCAGCCACCACGTGGTCAGCTGGTGTTTCAAGCTTATTGGAATTTAATAAGGCTTTAGCTCTAAAAATGAGGAACTTTCGCGCATTTTCAAGATAAAAGGGTTATTTTTCCACTACTCATCATTTTCTCATGTTATCTGTTACTGGGTAGCATCAGATTTTTCGATGTCTGTTACTTTGGGTCTGACCTCCTTTCGAAATTGAGCAAATAAAAACAGAATTAACTAATTCGAAGAATCCAGAAGCAGCCAAACCTTAGATGACATGTAGTTGCATGACAGAAAAATAGTTTAAAAAGTCTAAACACATTAAAAGGCTTAGAAAATTAAATTGACTTGAAAGCGATGTCTTAAGCATGTCTGTTACTGATGCCGTTACTCTACTTATTGTGCAAAACGCTCAATTTTAAATGGTCAATATTGGAACCTTTTGGTAAGGTTCCTATATTGACCGTTAGCATTTAAGGGGGTTAGTAAACAAGGTCTTTGACGAAACCCCATATAAATAAATCACATTGCGTATGGAACGAGCTTTTTTCACAGATTAGACTTTTTCCGTGCAGCAAATGGCTCAGACTTTTAACTTAAATAACTGAAAAAAACTTGGTGTATTTCTCTTTTTATTCATGTTTCACGGATTGAGATATGTGCAGTAGTTTCTAAAATGATTTTTTAAGCTTCATAGAGATTTAATTTTGACTACAATTTGTTCACGATTAGATATCTTTCAAGATGTCAAATAAACAATCTGAACTATACTTGGTAACTACAGCTAATTAAATGTATGAATACAAACTGTAGTGTGTAAAGGTATTAGTAGAGATGAATGCAATTTTTACTGTAGAAAGTGTGTAACATGAATGAATTACTGTTTTCATTTAAGAGAGATTGAGTACATTTTCAATTTATACATTTCGGAAAAAAATTGTATTTTTATATCATATTATTATTTATATATTTACATGATAAAACGCAAAAAAATTTACATTTTAAAGCACTTAGAAGAATTAAATTAATTTGAAATTTAAACTATGTTTTAAATGAAATGCAAACATAAAAACAGACGTACAATTTTGCTTTTCTTAAACTCACTTCAATACCATAATCTTTTTTTTTTTTAACTATTGCTGTAAACAAATCTTTTTAGACCCAAAATTTCTGCAAGTATCTTAAGAATTATTTCAATTTTTAAAGATTAATTTAATAATTACTGTTAAAACACAATTAAAGAGCAACTCTAATGTGTGGCTATAATCAGAAATAACATTTACCGCGAACAGTAACTTTTGATATAAGCATCAATCATAAAGAAGAATGACGATAAATAACTGTTACTTAAAATAACATGAAATTACATTTTTTTTTTTTTGCAGTGAATAAGTTCGTGAATGACGTTATCATATGCAGTTGCATAAGACATATTTAAACTTTAGATTTTTGTTCAAATCAAAAATGTCCTTCTGTCCCACTATTTACCTCATAGAAGATTCTTTGATGTAGTCAATTAAGTTAAAAAAAAAAAAAAATACAAATAATTTGTAAAAGAGTTTTCTTCCATTTTGTATTGCGTAGTAAAATGTTTTAAACTAATAATTTGCACAAAACTTAAAAAAAAATGCATGTTTAATGATTTTTAACATCAGAGCAGACGCGAGCTATCATTTTTATTTAATTTAGATTGCAAGAGATTTAACTAAGTTACATAAAATATTCAAATAAAATAGGAGGGGGGGGGGGGGGGTATTACAAAAATAGTTCTGTTTGATTGTGAAAACATTCCATTTAAAGGGCCATTCGACGGGAAAACGGATCTTTTTTTTTTTTTTTTTGTCACGCGACAGCTCATATACTTCATTAAAAAAATTTTTTCATTAAAATATTATTTTCAACAAATTACTAATAACATATTAATTTCATTAACAACTCATTGTTTGTAAGACATTTTGCTCATCAACTGTTAAAATTACCTTTTTTAAATGAAATATTTGAATTATCACGCGCATCACATTTCATGAAATAGTTCTTAAATGATTTTTACTTTTAGCATTCAATAAAGCGTTAGACACATCTTTACATCTCTTTTATATGTAACTGAACTTGAAAAGAAATAAAGCATCCAGTTTCTCAAAGATCTTTTCCGTTTCGGGCATAAAAATGGCGGCGAGGCATTGGTCCGTATTTAGAGGGGCTCTACAACAAACAGGCTAATAACAATGTAGGAAAGCTTGGAATGGGAAGCGGTTTACACAGGGCTGCAGACACTAATTATCTGTGTCAGAGATCGTGGTGGTGTGTGTTACCGATCGTTTTCCCGCCAACTCCCACGCGATCCACCCCTTAAATAGAACGCTGGAAAATGAGTATTGTTTTCGGAGGAGCTCCTGGAAAGGGGTTGAATCAAATGTTTAAGAGCTTGAACGTGTGTTCGTGCCCGTCGAACTTTTCTTTGTAGCGTTTGTTACTTATTAGAAAGTATCAAATTGGCAGTCCTGAAGTGAAGTTTATTTTCAAAAATACTGTTTCCTATTTGGGAAGAAAAATATGAAACATGTGAAACTGCCATATCGAAAGCTATGAACTCGTGTGTTCCTTTTTTATGAACAATGAGACAAACTGCTGTTTTTGCTATTGTAATTTATTTCTTTTATTTACTTATTTTTAAGCAATTAAGATTGCTTATTGATTTTATTTTTTCCTGTACCGATGTTTCTTGTTATCTTGCATTTGGAATTGGTGCATAGTGAGTCACGTGATCCCTTGCTTCTAGGGTTATTTATTTGTTTACGCGATAAGTTTTTTCGCAATTATTATTCTTTCTTTTTCAAATTTTTTATTTGTAAATATGCAGCCGATGAATGTTTTGTCATGTTAATATATTTTTTTTTCTTTTTTCGTCTTATTTATTTTATTCTTTAATGGAGACGATAAATCTTGTTTCGTGAAATTGCCGATTTTCGTTCGAAAACTTTCTCTATTTCTATATATATTTCAAACATGATAATAATGTAAACTTATTTAACATCGGTTCTCCTTTGAAACTGATTTAGCTCGTGAATATAAAATCTCCTCCATTTATAATGTATTTTAACGATGCGCACATTACTTATAAATATAACTTATTATATAGCACTAAATGAACATTTTCTGTTTCACGAAGTCTTTGAGCGTAATAAGACCATCAAAATTTATGTAACTATTTCATTTATAATGTAAACATTTTTTCAATATTATTTAAAATGAATGTTTAAATTTTCATTGTGTTTTCTTAAGATCTCCTTTTTTACCAAACGCTGAAATTTTTTTCGAATTACATTCAACACAACATATTTATATTTATCTTCTTTAACCCTTTAAAATTATTATGGCACATACAAGTCCTCTAGGTCCAAATTTATTTTACAAGCGTATCGAATACAAAGCATTTATAAATTATTTTAGTTTTTTATTGACGCATCAGAATCTTAATATAAGTTTCTAAAAACGTTGTTGAACGCTACAAATTTAAATTACTACTTTAGAGCACATGACCTTAACAATTTTAAGTTAAAACAGATATTTTTAATATTATTTGTCAAGAATAGATACTGTTCTTTAAATATGAAATACGAGTCAAATCATGTAAAGACCACTGATTTTTTTTAAACGAATGTTTTGTTTCGGATCACTTGCCTTGTGCTTGCAATGCTACGTCATAACATTATTTTTTTATTGCAGAAGCACTTGGTGTTTACATCATGCATCATAAATACATGAAATTGGAGCTAAAAATTGACTCAAAGAAACGATGACAGCAAATTTAAAAATGTATAAAACATTAAAATTATCAACATTAAAACAATGAAAAATACAACAATAAAAAAGAGAAAATCTACTTATAGATAAATGAACTACTAAAGAATTCAGTCACTAAATGTCAGCATTATCATCTCCCTGGTACGTCAATATCGGTCACATAGGTTTTCGGTTTGAACATTAGATACTAATATCATTATTTTTACATGTATGTATTCATTTATTTATTTGTTTATTTGTCATAAATGATAAACTGAGTTAAAACCTGAACATACTGCACATATAAACTTGATGCAATTCCTTTTCTTGTGTATTTACTCTTACGCACATCAAAGTCATTAATATATTCAAAATACAATTGCGCCAAAATATTCCAAAAAGCCATTTACCGAGAAATAAATCGTTTTTAGAAAGAAAGAAGTCCCCCGAAATAATTTCAGAACACCACACTATATGTTTACTATATTCACTATAATCATCTTTCTGGCATGCCAATATAATATAGGTTGTCTGTTTTAACATTACTAATATCATTAATTTTATCCGCGTTTATTTATTTATTTATTATTTGTCGGGAATGATTAACTGTTGAAATCCTGAACAAAGCTGCACCTAGAAGCGTAATGCAATTCCCTTTCTTGTGCATTTACTCTTACGCACATCGAAGCCATTAATATCTTCAAAATACAATTGCGCCAAAATATTCTAAAATGCCATTTACCAAGAAATAAATCGCTTCAGAAAGAAAGAAGCCCCCCGAAATAATTTCAGAACACCAGTTTCGTGATCTCTTTCACGCGAAACCGGGCACACACACACAAAAGCAATTGCATTAACGAATAATTTGCAGGCTGCTCGGATGTTACATAAGCAAAAATCTCGGCCGAGCACAACTTTCCACTGCCAACATGGCAGATGGACTTAGCAAGCAAGCGTAACTAAACGTGGTAGTGCATGCTGAAGCTGTATTAATCATGCCGGCTAAACTCAAAATGCTGAAAATCCATTAGATGGTGGCTTACAGTGAGGGCACGGAGATGATACGAATGAATTATTTTTGGGGGAGGGAAACTTTGTACCGGAGAGATTTGAACCATGTTGCTAAGGTTGACTGAAACAAAACGGTTGCCATGAAAGGTATGTAGTAGCAGGCTTTTAACAGCGACCGTTTCATTGTTTTTTATTAGCTGTTTACTTATGGTTGATACGTTTTAGTGGCTTAGATATGAGACTCTTTGAGAGATTACCTTCAGAAACGAAGATTCTCGGACAATATTTCATTCAAAAGGTGTTACGAATTTTTGAAAATTTTGAAACAATTGTTTGAATGCGTGTACTAACGAAAAAATATATTTAAAACATAATCAGATATATTATTCTTTTTCTGCTAATTATTAATTACAATATTAATTGCTCAATAATTTAGCATTAGTATCATTTAAATACTTACATGCATAATATTATTAAATTATGCTGAAATTAATAATTTTGTTCTACATATTGTTATGATGAAATGGTTGATTAAGTATTATTATCCTCAAGAATAAATCAAGTTATTATAAAAAAAGCAATACTATTCTTTATTTCTCATTTAAAAAGTATCAATTAAATAAAGTGCAATAATTGAACTATTTACTTATCCTTACAATAACTCCTATTATTTTAAGAATAGCAAGACTATTGCTTATTATTTATTTAAAAGGTGTTTAGGTGTGCTGGTACTGCAAATACTTTTTTCTTTCACTCCCCGTTTCTTAGCATGGTGACTTAAGATTACCATGGGTGTGAGGTACTGCAAGAACCGCCGAAGTAGTGGAAGGCAGAGTGAAAAGAAAAGAAAAAATACATTTATAAAATGAAATAAATTTTTACACAAGCATATTTATAGGGTTAGAGAGAGAGACTGTATATATATCCATTATAACTTAATTTATATCAGTAATCAACAAAAGTTACATATATCATTTTTTAAACTAAGGGAAATAAAATGCAAGCTTCGTTCTGTTCTTTTATTGGATAAATTTCTCACCTATTCTCAAAACTCGTCTGTTATTTCTCTTGGGTGAAAGTATTATTTGATCTACATAATACAGAAAAATGGTGAAACTCAACAAATCCCAAGTTAGATAATTGAATAACTTTTGGAAATTTTCTTTAGTATCCATGTCAAAAGTAAATTCCAAAAGCAGAAAAGGAAGGGTGGCATAAGGTATTAGAAAATTATTATTTATTTTCATTACAGTCAATTTTCTTTTATGTTTGGGGGGAAACAAAATTAATAAAGCTTTAAGTGACAATCTTCACTTAATTCCTAATGGAATTCTAGAAATATTTCTGTGAAGATTCTTCATGTAACGAGAAATTTCATTTTGTATAAGAATACTTTTCTTTTCGGAAACTGCTGATAAAAGTTAGAAATGGAACCCAAAAATTACAAAATGCGAAGGAGCTAATTGAATGCATGAAACACAGTGTACTTGTTTCTAGAAAGAACTGCACAAGTTAAATGTAATGATAAAAGTTGGAGAGGAGCTGTGGTGAATAAGAATTAATATTCAAGATTTTATCAAATTTTAATTAATAATACGCAAAAAATGAAATAAAATTTAGTTTCACAAATAATTACCGAATATTGGGAGCACAAACATACTGCTATTAAAGATAATATTAATTCATGATTAGAGCAAAATGAACAAGTTGTTTGAAATAAAAACTGCAAAAACTACAACAATTACATACAAAAAAAAATATTATTATGTTTTATGTGTGGAAAAAGGACGACAAACTGAAAATAAAAATGTTTTGTTATTGAATCATATTACTATAATTTGCCTTTTCACGTATATAGTAGAATGATGAAATTTATATTTCAAATGGGCGATTTACTTAACGTCTGATGTAATTTCTAAATTATCTACTAAGCAGTGAACTGGCTCATACACATTTTACGTAAAAGTGGTCAGTAAGATACTATGTATTTTTTTAGAGCAGTTTTAAATGATGCTAACTACGTTTTACCTCGAATAAAAAAAATAATAGCGATGTTTAAACATCTTAAAAGATTTTGTAACTGTGCATATGCCATAATAGAAAATTTTAGATTACGTTCATAAATATTTCCAAAATATTGAAACATCGATCAAACATTTTATATTTTTTTCATACGTGGAATCATAAAATTTAAAAATAAATGAATTATTCCACCCCCTCCGAAACCCCCCTCCCCAGAAATGTTCTTGTAATTGATATTAAATAATGAAATCAATTTGTGAGTGCAACTAAATGAATACATTTTTTTTTAAACATATGCCAAAAGTAAAATTGAATCAACGAAACGAAAGGCGTTTATTGCTTTGAAACAAATGTTTTTTTCTGAAGATATTTTTTTCCTTTGGTTTTAAAATGTTCAAGAAAGAAGAAAAATAAATATAAGACTACGAAAACTGCTGCAATGTACACAATGCAGCAATTGTTAAACGTTATAGCTTGCACGCATTTACTTTTGTAGCAACCATATTATACAAGAATAAAAAATAAAAACAAGAAAATAAGCAAACACGGATGTAGGTAGGAGTCTAAAATTCATAAACGTTGCAACAAATTGAATAATGAAGCGCTAAAGCTGAGAAAAAACAAAAGACAATTACGCAAAGAGAAAAACCCTTTGTCCTCCAATGTCCTTATTACAATCGGGCTATCTCCGTAATTACTTATTCAAGATAGCTGCTGCAGTGAATTTCAGTGATAAAACAGCCTAAAATAGCATTCAAATCCTTGATGACGTAGCAAAAGAAAAAATAAAAATGGTCAAAAGAAGCAAAAACATAAGAAATAATCCCCTGAAACTCATATTTTTATTAATTCCCCTTGAAGAGGAGTAGCCATTATGTAGAATCTCCGCAGGAGGTAAAGTAATTATTCAAGAATCTGACCTTAGGTTTAAGGAACGGAAAGGTTTGTAACGCCTCCTTTCGTCGCTAGATAAGGGATTGACCTCTGCTATTAGGGGAAATAAAATGGAATAGATAGAATTTTATATTGCTTAGATTTGATTTATGATACGAGAAAACTCGTTAATAACTGACACACTAAACATCGTTATAAAACAGTTTTAAACGCAGCAGAGGTCCGTAACTGTAGATCGCTGTAAGATTTTCTTTGTTTGCTCACAGATAATAAATTATTTCAAATATTTCATATTTTGGAGCTTCATATTGGAACATCAGAACAAGAGTCATGAATTAAAGCTCTATGACCCTCAATGCCCTTGGACATACGGGCGAATTAATTGCCAATATTGATTTCAGTTCTTGATAAGCACAACAAACTTTACAATCGATACATTATATTTCTCTTATTTACTGAGAGCACAGTTCCATTAAAACTGAAGGGGAAGGGAAAAGCAGACGACATTTCAAAAGTAGTTAATTTTAACTTATTTTTATGTCGCTTAAATTTTCAAGTAATTTTATAACACATGCAGTCGATTGAAAATGAGCTAAACCTTTCTAAAATTAAGTTTTATCCACTTAAAATTGCTTAAAATTCCATTTCTAGTAAATTTAGGAATATCTAGCTTCGAAACATCGGCAAAACCATCCTATGGGGACTTTTTTTACAGCCTCTCCACCGGTATGAAATTTGAAACCTTGCGGTAAATTCTTCTCATAGAAAGAGCAATTTTACGTCATTTTATGGTAAATTCATTGTTTCATAAATTCTCCTTTAAGAGGAGTAACCACTAAGTAGAATCTCCGCAGGAAGTAAGGTAATTATTCAACAATCTGACTTATGGTTTAAGGCACGGAAAGATTTGTAACGCCTCCTTTGGTCGCTAGATAAAGGATTGGCCTTTGCTTGTTAGAAAAATGAAATGGAGTAGATTCAATTTCATATTGGTTAGATTTGTTTTGGGATTAGAGAAAACTTGTTAATTACTGACACTATAATCATCGCAGGAAAACAGTTTTAAAAGCAGTGATCGTAATATAATCTTTGTTTGTTCATAGATAATTAAATGATTCAAATACTTTATGACAATATCTACATTCATATGAGAACATCAGGACACGATTCATAAATTGAAGCACTAGGACTAACATTTCTTTTAACACGGAAGGATAAAAGCATTGCCAATATTCAGTTCTTAATCAACGCAAGAAATAGACTTTCAAACAGTCGTCGTGCTGTTACGCCTGGACTTGTGTTTAGAACAAAAGTTTCTTCTATTAGAAACTCTATCATGCATGTAAAATTAACAAAGTTTTAGTATTTTACTATAACTTTGATCAACGAGTTTTATTTAAAGAACTAGAGTATAAAGTATAAGTAATCAAATATAGCTGGCCAATATTTAATAAGTTTGCCTCATAGACTAATAATAAGAGTAGACCGAGCTTCCCCAGACTTGCTGTTGAAAAAATTGGTTCATGGATACATCATGTGACTGGTGGAAGGCTTGGCGAAAACTTTGACAGCATGGTTGCTAGATGGCAACATTATCTATAGTTTGGCACTCGACATGTATTTGTTTTCATTAAAATTTTTTTCCAGGTGCAGAGATTGAACTGTTTTTCTTTCAGTTATGCATTATTTTGACATTAGTAATTAGTTTTTGATCACAGTTTTCAGTAACTTTTATTTCATTTGGAACTGCTACGTCAGCGTTGGCGCGAACGTAATGGCGTAAACGTTTTGCGTTAACGCAAAAATGTACTAATCGGTATCTTAAATTGAAATTGTAGGTAAAAATCTTACTGTTTGTCGATTCTATTTGGACGCTTGCATCTTTAAATGCTTAGAGAGTTATTGAAATTGACTAAAGAAAAGGCACAATACTATCTAAACGAAAAACTCATTATATTAACAAAATATTTTCAACTTAGAGTAACAAATTTACAAATCGGACTCCATAAAAGATCAATCTTCTGTGCTCCATCAATTTTATTTATTTTATTTCTCGCTGCCGTTGATCGACTGCTACGATCAACGCCCGCTGTTGCTAGGATATCCACCAGTCACATGGTTTGGTTTATGAGCAGCAAAAGGGTTGCCATAGCTCGGTCTATTCTTATTATTAGTCTATGGTTTGCCTTAAATATTTATGGTAAAATGGACGCAACATATTTCTACATCACAGTAGAAGATAGAAATTATGCATGGAAACATTAAATCATGAATCTTTGGTGCTGAAAATTGGACATGAAATATCAATAGAAAATATATTGCATGGCATGCACAGCGTATATGGGGGACACCAAAACACGAACTATCAACAGGGCATCAATACATAAGTCAGCGAGGAAAACATCGAGGTCAATTTTGTTTACAGTTTGAAATGTTTCGAAACTCTAAAATCGAAACTTCTATGAAATGGTTGAAAGGCTTGTCCCACCCAACAAAACTGACACTAGGGCTGAAGAAGTATAATAAAAGCTTTTTAAAATGAAACAAAAAAAAATAATAAAACCTTTCTTTTGTGAAAATAGCTTGTTCAACATTTATTGCTAAGGAGATCAATTGAAAAAAAGCAAGTCTTCAGCAAATGTCGAGATGACGCATTAACAAAAAAAACTAGGACGATAATTGTTTTTTTCTAAAAAAAATGATGGCTCGGTTCAAAAGTTCGTAAAATTGTGTTAAAATATCCAGGTTAGATTATATTTATTTCAATAAAAAAAAAATCGGAAAAGTCACGCAATAAGAAGATGTGTAACGCCTTTTTCTGCATCTGAATGAACGATTGACCTTTGATTCCATGGGGTGGAGAAAAAAAAGCAACCGACTAGGAATAGATCGACGTTTTATTGCTGCGTTTTGATTTACGATTATTTACAAACGCCGACGAACGTAAGAAAAATATCTTAGAGACTGCTGGCTGTAACTTTTAGGATAAAAAAATGAGGGTTTGAATTTTTTATGTCAAAAATCTTGCGTTACCCATAACAGATCTTGTATAAGTTGGTGCCAGTTCTTTCTCTTTCGCTGTAAATACACAGATGAAAGATAAGATAAAGCGAACGCCAAACAGCACTAAAGATAAAGGCGTTGGAGAATGAGATGTTTTGGTTAACCTTGCACTTTTTACCAACTCGAAAAACTGAAAAGTTGTTGAAGAGTTGGAGTACTCAAATAGTAGCAAAGGTCTAAGACCAGGAAAAGTTAAGAACAGTAACTTATCTAGTAGTTAATGCAATAAAAACAAAAAGAATCAAACGACACGTAATACTCTCTTCCCCATAAGTAAACGATATACGTAAATAAAATCTTTTAGAGCGTTTTTTTTTCCCTTCAATTTTTCAGGTCATTGCCTTGGATTACTGTTGCCATTTGCCAATGCGTTAACATCATCTTAATTCAAAAAGCTCTTTTCCTATGACTAAAGAAGCCTAAAGTATGCATTCATGTATGCCATATGTCTGCAAACCTATTGTATGATGGAACTTTTTCAATTTTGTGAAACTAGTTAAACAATACAAAATGTTTCTGTCACTTTAACATTATAACTTCAATTTAACTGTTGCATGAAATAGAAATGAGTATTATGTGTTAAAAAATGGAATCGATTTGTACTATTAAAGCTACATCAGTGTAACTGGTTGACGACAGAATCATTTAACAAAAAAAAAAAAAAAAAAAAAAAAAACCGCGAAAAAGAAGTCTCATATTAGAGAAATATATGAATAGCAGATACATATTCTAGTTCTTTAAAACACTCACAAAAAGTCTCACTTGCACTATTCAAATTTAAACATCATAAAGTAAGTAAATATCTACCTTTTTTTTATTAAACCAAGATCGATGTTTCTAAAGAATTACCATAGACAACTTAAATTCTTTAAATATTCCAATATTTTAAATATTTAATCTTCAACTTATTCGTGAGCATTTCTTTCCGGTTGTAGTTCGAACACTCACATAGTTGACAGTTTGTTCGAAATTAATGGCGTCATTCGAGTCTTAGACAATTCCTTTTACGATAGGGATTCGAAATTATTTTCGACTATTTACTGAGTAAATACTTGGGCATGAGTGAGAAAATAACGAGTTCATTTTGAAATGCTGGGAACGGATATTGTTTAGAAGGAACTAGTGGAATGATTGAAGTGAATTTCGCATTTTCGAAGTTGACTGCAAATCTTTTCAAACTCGCAGCCTCTTTTAACCAGTTTAAAATAGCTACGAATTGATGTGAAAGACGAATTGTAGGATTTTGATTTGCAATCTATTCATGTATTTTGTGATACTTCTTAATTTTATGTGTGTAAATGAGAAAACATTGAAAAAAAAAACTTGCGTTATTTCTTTGTTTTGAAAATAAAATACGGTATTGATTACAAGTAATTAATTAATTGGCATATTTCAATATATCCGACTATTAGAGATATTTTACAGGTTTATAATAACATTTCAACATCAAAGTACTTATTGAGTTGAATTTTCAAGGATTTAACGGCGATAAGAAACTATTTTATTGCACCAATATCAGAAAAGGACTCTCTCTCTCTCTATCAGGTTTCGTTTTTGATGTTCAGCCATTGAAAAAATAACCAGCACAGCTTGATATTGCCAAATCAAGCTTTTCGTTTCTTTGAGTTGCGATACTAATGATCAATTAAATAAATTTAACTGAATCAAACATGATCAATATTCCTGAAAAATATAGGATAAGAAAGAGTAAAGGAAAAAAAATACATTCTGAGAAAATTTTCAGTAAAAACCGAAAAATCTTCAATGTCAAAAATCTTGCGAAAAATGCTTACATTTCTTGATGAATATTCTTAGCCTATATCTTAGTTAGAATGACACTGCTGTTCTGCTAAACCATGAAAACGTAGTCCTGTAGCCACCTTTTAGCTGAATTAAAAGACTATTTTTAACAGTTAAAATAGCTGTTTAGGAAAGGGTGAGTAATAAAGCAAAAATTTCACTTCCGCGTAATTATAAACATATAAATAAAATGTGGTGAAAATTTCAAGTAATATGCAAAGTAGTTTTCTAGAAAAAAAATCATGAGTTTTTAAAATTGATATTTTGAGAAAATCGCGTTTGAAAGTAAAATATTACGCACATTTTATTGCATTGCTGCTCCATTAATACTTAAATTGAGTTACTTTTAGTTTACATAGAAACGGAAATTTGATGCCTCTTTAAAGCTCTTAATTTGAGTATTCTAAAAAATAAAAACCAATTTAGGGTACCCCCCTCCCCCGTTAATTAACGGCAAGGTGACGTATTCAAGCTCTAGAGCAGCGAATAAAACGTAAACCTATCTTTTGTCGCCAAGAAATCAGGGTCCGATCATTTTTATATAATATTTCACATTGAAATCAAGTCGGTCATTACCGCAACTGAGCTTGCACTGACAGCTGGGCTACCGGCCAACAGAACATTGCACACCTGCCGCTCGAATACTTTCCTCCAACGGATAACAGGTTTGCACAACTGAGCATCCATTGCTAAATCTAGCTTCACCTCAGTGTTTTTCTACCACAGATATCGTCTGGGGGAATTTCCGCGGAAAAAAAGTGGTTTCAGTTTTGTTAATAGCTCAGTTATTACGATTACATAGAAATATATATATCGCCGGATGCAGCTGTAAGCTGATTATGATGTTTGATCGGAAGCAATGAAAGTTCTGTTTTCGAAAGAAGTCCTTGAATTCAAGTCTCCCATTTATGTAATAAAAATAAAAGTGAGAGTTACTGTCGAATCTCTTAATTATCGTTCTGTTTCTGGGTACTTTAATATCGACATGGTAACGAATAACAAATCTTGTTTGAGTATTCATTTATTAATTTGTTTGTACAGCCGTATACTTAAGTCATTGTTTACTATTTTACTCCCTTTGTCCCAAATTAGATGCTGCCTTTGAAATCTTTTGCACTGATTACCAAGCATTCCCTCCTTCAATTATCATTAACTTACTTTCAAAAATTTAGTGTTTGTTTGCTTTGATGCCACGTCTCTATCTAAAAAAAAAAAACTTTGGTGGAAGAGTCATTACAAAATGAGGCGAGGCTTAAAAGTACGAACACGGGATTAAATGTTGTAAATTAATATCACAGCACCCTGAAATCTCTGAAAAAGATGTTAAAAAAATCATTAACGCATCAGTGCCAATATTTAAAAGAAAAGCTTTCAAATGTGTTAACTAATTTGGGATAAAATTTTCGACCTAAATGTAGCGACTAATTTGAGAGAGAGAGAGTTCGTACAAAATGGGGCGTGACTCAAGAGTGCGAACCCTGGATTAAATGTTGTTGATTACCAGTACAGCACCCTGAAAACTCTGAAAAAATGTGTAAGTAAAATCATCAAAGCACTTGTTTTAATATGAAAAGAAAAGCTTTCAAATGTGGGGACTAATTTGGGACAAAATTTCCGACCTAAATGTAGCTACTAATTTGAGAGAGAGTCTTTTCAAATGGGCCGTGGCTTAAGAGTGTGCGAACTTTGGATGAATAAAACACACTTAGTACTGATTGAAGAATGGAAGGAAGAAATGCTTGGGCAAGTAAATAATGTTGTTTAATAACGTAGGACGCTGAAATCTGAAAAAAAAAATGTTTAAATAAAATCATCAAATATTAGGTTTTAATGTTTTAAAGAAAATTTATGTAATGACGTAACTACTTTGGGACAACATGTTGGATCTATATGTAGTGACTACTACCTATGCCAAACTGCTTTCCTCAAAAAAAAAAAAAAAAAGGCAAACTAAAAGACCAGTTAATAGCAAATTATTCCAAATTCGTATCGACATTGATAAGCAAAGGCTATAAAAGAACTCGAAATAGAATTATATTTTTCCCTGACCATCCAGTTGCTCAATTGTTATAAATTAGTTTGTATTAAAAGTTACCTATGTACTTCATATATATGAAAATACGAAAATACACAATAGATTAGAATTTATGCTAAGTAGGATAAACCTCAAAGCATGGTTCAAGACGAAGTAGTTCTTCGAATTCTTCAAACTAAATTTGAATGTCCTTAGACATTTCTTCTAAGTGCCAATTTCTTTTAGCTCTGCTATAGTCTTCAAAAATTCTTCGTGATTGGATCAAGAGGGTTTAAAAAAAAGTTGTATATCTAGATATTTCTGAAACTGAGCTGACGTACATGTTAATGATAAAATAGAGGAGTTAGGATTTTAATATACAATTTAAGAAAAATCATGAGCGTAGATATTGTGGGATTTGCAAATTGTGTTATATTTACGTTGCCCATGGAAATCGCGTAATGAGCAAAATTTGTTACATTTGCGTTGCCTATGGAAATCGCTAGAAGAGTGAAGTGTGTTACATTTATGTTGTATACGCAAATATCAAGATGAGCAACCTGTGTTACAATTACACTGTTCATGGAAATCGCGATATGAGAAGTTGTTTTATTTACATTGCTCATGGAAATCGCGAGATGAACAAATTTACGTCGCCCATGAAAATCGCGCGATTAGCAAATTATGCTGCATTTACATAGCCCATTGAAATCACGTGATAAGCATTTAGAATTAAAAGGAATCATTGTTACAAAACTTATGAAACTTTCCCACGAAAGCTCTGACGACGAACAACCGTTGAATTCCTCGAGCCATTTGACGCCAAATTCTATGAATGCTATTCATTATTCTGTTACTTTTATGAGCTAGATGATTTAAACTAACCGCCATTTTTTCATCATTTTGGAAAATGTATTTCAAAGTGAACACAACTGTAGTCTTTTCCGCAATTAGCACGTAAAGACATAGTTTATATTCTCTTGTCAAAAAGCTTTATCCCTTTACAACTTGAAGGTTTTCTACAGATATGTGTTAATTTATTCAGAACGAACTGAAACTTTCGGACTCAAGAATGTGGCATCCACTACGATGGGTGAATACTAATATAGATGATTATTGCATTAAATGCATGTTACTTTCAAGCTTATATCAATCGAAAGAATTCCGCCTTCAAAATCATTCTTTTGAAGAATAAGTATACGTATATTTAAAAAGAAATATTTCCTAAAAAAGACCTTTAATCCTTTAGGGTATTGTTGTTTTGTGACAGGCGACCTAGTCATTCTTTAAAGCTAACTGGCATAGTGGCTATAACATTTGACTTATTATTTTTTGAAATTGTTTTTTTTTTTCAGTACATAAGTACATGAATCTCTTAAATATGTTTTATATTAAATTCAAAATATTAACTATTGCAAGAAATGAGTATCTACGAACTTTTCAAACGGAGAAAAATATTTTTCTTCTATGTGCCCATACAGTACCAAACATAAGCTAAAGATATGTTTATAAATCAAAAGTCATGATTTTACAGCTAGCGTTCAATGTTAAATCTTATTCATTTTAAGAACTACTTGAAACGTAATGCATAGATAAATGAAGCATAAGTTTTACATACGAAGTACAGAAGAGCCCGCTTAGTGGAATAGCTTATTTGCCATGAAAGACTATTCTAATAAGCGGGATATACCATTATCTGGGATCAAAATAACGAATTTTAACGTTTGGTGTATTGAAATTTTATTACATTAAGCGGGATATTCCCATAATCGAAATTCTAATAAGCGTTCTCAACTATATTACAAAATGAATGTAAGAGATTAATGAAATACATATAAAGACGTTTTTTTCCTACAGCAACATGATGACAGAACTAGACAGTGTAGGTGTGCCTAAGTGTGTATGTGTGTGTTTGTGAACGTTTAACAAGTAATATTAGAAATGATGTCTATAAATAATTTTGTTCTATTGGGAGAACTTGCATAAATGTGAGATGTAATCAGCGAATTCTTTTAACACAGGTCACAGATAGTATCAGTTAAACAATCGGATGCTCTAACGGCCAACAAGTTCAATAATAAGAAACAAAATAAAAATTCAGCACTAATTTGCAATTTCCGTTTGAAAAGTCTTTAACGCTTCCGTGCACAAAAATGTATCTCAATTCGACCTTCGCGTGCGCAAATGATAAAGGTTTTTCACTTCTGTCATCGCAGAGAGCAGAGTTTTCAGGAGGAACCTATGAAATCTAAGTTTTGATATTTTTGTATGGCATCGTTAAAAAAATCAATGAATGCAAAAAAAAAAAAAAAAACGCGTGCTTTATTAATACATCAGTACCTGTATCGACTTTTTTTTTCTTGTTTGGCAGAAAAAAAAAGCTCGTGCTTTATCAATACAGCAGTACCTGTATCGACTATTTTCTGTTTTTGTTAGGCAGAAAAAAAATAACTCCATTAGAAAAAAAAAAACATTGTAGAAAATTTGCCCGACAATTTTCTCTTTGTATCAATTTATACCATGACCCATTCAGTTGCGGAGTCACATGTTTTGGGGAACTTCACAATACATTTTTGGATGAGAACAGTTCATTTTAGAGATGAGCTGACTACGAAAAATATTTTTCGTGTGCGTTTTTGGGTTCCTTTTGGGGCCCCTCGCAATTGCGACATTTGCGACATGGAAAATCCGCCACTGGACCCATGCGACATCTCAATGCATCTTAAATAAATAGTGATAACAATTACTTATGCTCGTTACTGATTCTTATTCGGAGAAGTTCCTGGATCGAAGTGTGTGCGTGGGTGTATCTGGTTGGCCTTTTCAATAATGTCATATTCTTCATAAAATGGACTTTTGAATTAATTAACTAAATATTCTTAAAATCCTTGCTTTCTGATCCCGGATTATGTAAGTTACTCTCTATTACTATGTTACTGGTTTAATGAAATCAAATCGGTATGTACCAGTTTTCTTAAATTTTTGATAAATTTGAGTAGATTGGGATTTTTTTACTAATAATAAAGCTCAAAGTCTCTCTGTCGAGATGTCTGGATGTCTGTAGGATGTCTGTGACGCGCATAGCGCCTAGACCGTTCGGCCGATTTTCATGAAATTTGGCACAGAGATAGTTTGTAGCATAGGAGTGTGCACTTCAAAGCGATTTTTCAAAAATTCGATTTTGTTCTTTTTCTATTTCAATTTTTAGAACGCTTTCCGGAGCAAAGTTATCATAAGATGGACAAGTAAATTACGAAATTATCATGACATGGAATGGGAGAGCGAATGAACATAGCCAATTGGCTAGAAATTCGTCATCCATTATTTGTAAGTATACAGGTGAACCGAATGACCTTTTAATTTTCAACTACGGGCAAAGCCGTGCGGGTACCACTAGTATAATATAAAGTAATATAGTGAACTGTAATTATAGTGTATATTTAATTTAAAATAAAGTAAGCTGTTTTAACTGAGCCTGCTAATTAAAAGCTCTGATACATTAAACGATCAAATATAGAGTTAGAAAAATATTAGAATGAATGTGTTTAATCTAATGATTAATTGAAGACTAAAGGATAATCATTGACATTTGCATGGTTGACGTTGGTTATATTCAACAATACGATAAAGTTTAGTAAAAAACAAATACTTTACCATTTTTCTCCAAATTTCATGTAAATAAGTATGACTGTAAGTTTCACAACTAATTTATAATGATAAAAAAATCTGTAACCCGTACGGAAGTTTTAAAAATGTTGCTCACTAGTCTTATGATAATTTTAAAAAGTAAGGCTTGTTAGTTTTATCCAGGTTTTTTTCAAATAATTGAGGTGATTCTGATGCAGAAATTAACAAATGTCTTAATAATTTTTACTGGTATAATACAAAAAAGAAAGAAAAAGAAAACAAAATTTCGGCTCATATTATTTCCCAGAATAAATATTATGAACTTAGTACTAAAAATAGTATTTCTAAAAGTTTACAAAAACATAAATGATAAGTATATTTTATTATTAATATTATGATAAGTATATAAAATATACTCATGAAAGTATCATAAAATGTATTCAGCGAATTTTATTCCTGTTTCCCAAACACAATTTGTGGCATGACTATTAAATAAAATGATGCATCTAAACTATCTTGCATTAGTACTTCATTTCTATAATGATAGAGCGCTGAAAGAAGTAATGCTGCTACAGTTTCGAAATCCCAGATAAATTGGATTACAGGCTATTTGAATTGAAGAACTTGGCCAAAGAATACCCCAGAGAAAAAATAAAAATCATTAAAACAGATTACCCACAATACAGACGCAATAAAACATGACAGGGAAAAAAGCTTTAAATGGCATCTTCTTTGCTTCCAATAGCTGGGTGATGGTTTTTTGATATCGCCGCCATTTTCCTTTGGAAGATGTACAGAGGAAGGCATTTGTAAAACTTCCAAAGAGCACTTTTGGAACGATTTTCCGAAAACATTCTCAACGATGTATTTGTTTATAAAAAATTCTTAGAAAGGGTCATGTCAGAAACGCCTGAAAAAAAATTGATCAGATATTGGTTTGCATTTATTTGGATACATTAGTTCACCGCTCCTCAAAAAAAAAAATGGGAAATGAGTATCATTTAATTCAAAATTAACGGAGAACATTTCGACATAAGTATTTAATAGGGTAGTACGACCATTAAAAGGTAGACAGTGAAAAATATTTGCATTTAAAACATTCTTTAAAAAAAATTCTTAATTCATGTATACAAACAATATAAAAAATTTTCTTTACTTTTGATTGTTTCAACAATTTTTTGAAGTTTTCTCGTTACTGAAATTTGAGACAAACATTCATCTCTATTTAAATTAATAAAAAACATAAATGAATAATTATAAGTTGTATGAGCTCAAATTTTCGCTAACAAAATCGTATTCCTGTAGTAAAAATTGATTTTTCTAAAAGAAAAAATTTGACGATTGAAAAGTAGAGGCTTAACACCAGAGTTTTTTTTTTTTTTTTTTTTTTTTGACTTTCATACAAGTTTGAAACGTAAACTCTCAACATGAGCTAAAGAATTTGATAAAGTTTGAAATTAAACTGTTTTTTCTGACACATCCCAAACTTTTGACATGGCCCATGTTATAAGCATTTCATTTAACAGGTTTAAAATGTTTTATTTTAACTGCTATAAAATACCCCAGAGAATATATAGAACGGAAATTCATTCGTTTTAAATAATCATTTTGAAAGCACAAAGCTTATTTTAACAAGGACACACAAGTACAACTCAAAAGATCTAATCAAATTGTGTGAAAAGGTAATACGAAAACTGTTAAGCGTTTATAGTTTTGTATTTCTACATGGTAATAAAGTCTACAACTATAATCACCACCGAAATAAATTGAAATTATCATTGGGATAATAAGATTGAGTGAATAAATATAGACATTCAAATAAATTGTTTATTTAAGGAAATAGTTTACACATGGAAAAGTTTGGCATTTATTTCGAAATAGATACCAGTAAAATATTTGATAAAAGTGAATTAAATCCATTATGAAGTCTCTAAAAATTCATCTATTTAGATCCATTGGACATTACACTGCTGCTATGATGTTATTACTATGATGAAATTGGTAGTTCCCTGAAGATTCGTTAAATACAAGAAGGAAAACTTTAAGATAGCTTAGAGTGGTTGTGTCTGCAAAACATTGCATAAAGTGTTTATTGGGTAGCCTTTTCGGTGACATTATTTACAATTAAAAATATAGTTCTGTGAGTATTAAGTAATACAGCCAGAAGGAAACGTAAGCAACAACATTGAGTTATAATTAAATGAGAATGCAAAATTGTTTACGTAAATTTAGTAAAATGGTTCACATTTAGGAATGCAAGTAAAGTTTTGAAAATTACATAGTTTTCGTCGTTACCATAAGTGCTGGTAAAGTATGTATGTTTTAATAATAATAATAGAAATAATGCCAAATAGCTGATACTACTACTACTACTAAGAATAACAATAAGGATTATTATTATTATTATTATTATTACAATATTAATAGCAATTATAATAATAATACTATTTATAGTAATAATAATGATATTATTATTTATAATAATAACAATAATAGTAATAATAGTAAATTAATAATAATAATAATAATATTAACAGATTCAGAGTATTCCTTTTTTAAACTCATTATTCAGAGATTGGAAAAAATGACTAACTTACTTATTCATTGTTCTGATATTATTAAAATAAAACATATTAACTCCACCCGAAAATAATAACGGATTAACACGCTTATAATATGGATATAATTACAGTTCTACAGATAAAATATTCTAACACATTAAAATAAAATTTAAAAATGAGAACACTAAAATGCAAAGTTCTGGTAAACATTCAATTATTTTTAAATATATAATGTAAATCAAAAGTCAGTTTAAATATATTTTTTTAAAATCTTAGTAAATGAAGAGATAGGAGCTCTTAACATTTTTCAACTGCCAAAAGACGCCCCATTCCTTTATAGAAATGGAAGGATTCCTAAAATTAGTGATCTAAAGTTAGTGACAAAATTATGCAGAATTTTTAAAATTTATAATATGTACACATGCTTTTCAAATTTAAACTAATATAGCAACAAATAATAACAAAAAATATTATCTGTTTGCAAATTTGATTTCTTTTTTTCGTTTCGTAACATGAAACATACATGCGAAATAATGTCAAACATTTAAATACGAAACATGATGTTAAAAATAAGCCTGAAAAGCAGGCATTATTTATTAAAAAATTGCAACGCTTGGAATAGTTCTCTATTGATTCAGAAAGAAAATACAAATAAAACAGTTATTTTATTTCTATAATAAGCACAGCGAGCAATCACCTGTAACAGGTTTATTTGCTTGTTAGTTGTCTGACAAGTTTAATTCACGTATTTAATCTATTCCACATCTTACGGATTGGCGCCATTGGCGTTGGAAATTTGTTTATTCTATGTTCAATGTTATCTTAATATCTCTTACGATATTCCGCGGCTTCGTTGCAGAATAAGACTGGTAATTATTTTCTTAGTCTTGTTTTGAATGTTATTATGCAGTTAAAGAATTTAATTCGTTTAAAACCTTGAATTTTTAAGCTCATTATATCAGCGTTTATTTTACGCCGGTGTTTTAAAAATGCAACTAATGTTCTGCAGTGCTACGCGATAGCTTTCCAATTTCTTTGGAATTTTTCAAAAGCTAAGGAAAAAAATCGGAGAATGATTTGTAGTATGTTAATGATAGATATGATTATTATTAATGTTGTTATTCAGATATTGGTTGTAGTTCTGACAAAAGCTTTGCCTTTATTTTTAAACTACTGAACAATAAATACTACAAGACATTAAGTAGAAAAGGAAAGTTTTCCTGCTTAACTTGTGATTGAAATAAGAATTAATGTGAAAGGTTTTGTTAATGCTTTTTTTAAATACGTAACAAGGAACAATTTTATATTGAAAATGCAATACGCCCAAATGAGTTTAAATCACTCTTTGGAGCTACCAAGGCAATTTTCGAACGTTAATTTTCGAACGGCATTTTAATACAATAAAAATACGGACAACATATTTTTTTTTTTTTACTTTAAGGTAAAAATGTTAATTATTACCTAATTTATAAATTGAATTTTTAGAACTAACTACAAGATAAATTCATCAATTTGATGCTAATTGCATAAAATATGTTAATAATAAGAATGTGGAAAAGTGTTTTGAAACTGGTGCTACCTTTTTCCTTTTTGCTTACGGAAATAATTCATCAAGACCCAACTTCAAAGATTATTTTTTATAAACAGAAGTTAAAACATATAGATGATTTTAAACACCTTTTTTATGAATTCATTCTAGTTATTCATAAAAAAAATCCCAGATAATATCAGGGTGCCCATTTTCATTACAGCTATAGGCGAGCCCCCTCAAATTTTACAGAGAGCTAGTAAATAAAATTTTAATTTAAATAGAAAATAGTAACCACTGGAAATCTGAGATCCTCTGTCTTATAATGAATACTAAATCGTAAATGCAAAGTATCTATTAAGCACTATGAATCCAATATTTTGTTTGGAAAGTATAAAAATTACCAATAGGTAATCAAATATTTTTTTGCTGATCGATTTATAATTTTTTACGCAATCCTAAAACATGCATACCTACAACTAAAGTATATAAACATATAAATTAATGCATTACTTTATGAATAACACAAAAAAACATGATATTTTCTATCTTCCCATGGAATGTCAAATCATGTTACAATTTCTTAGAGTGTCATAAATTCTACTACCAAATAATATCCGCATAAAATTTGAATTAGATCCTTTGTTTTCTTCTTAGTAAATTATAAATTCAAGGTACCAATTGAGCTCTTAAAAGCCAATATTTTGATTGGAATGAGTGTAAGGTCATTAGTCGGTAAGTAAATGCTTTTTTTCCACTTACTGACTGACAATTTTCGATGAAAAAATCTAAATATATATGAATTAATTTATTACTTAATTAATAAACCTAAATAAAATGATATCTTCTATGCTTGATTAACATCAAATTATGTAACAATTTTTCAGTCTTACATAAACTCGACTAGCTAGTAACAGCAGTAAAACATCTGAATTAGATTCTTTGTTTTAAATCATAAATGCAGAATAACCAATTAAGTGCCCTATCCTGAACTATGTACACCAATTCACGATAATAGACACGCTAATAAAAATAAATTATCCGTGAAACGCGATTTTCGCGCTTAAATGTTTCCCCCTTGATCTTAAATGTAAATTGGGCCTATAATCTCCTTTTCTGGTTTCCAAACCATTCTTTATTCATTTTCGAGGAGAAAATTATCTTCACGGCCCTATCTTTGTAAACTTCTCTCTTTTACAAGAGACGCTCTCTTCTGCCGGGACAAATAGACTGATGTATCTCCAGTAATTATACAGTTAGACCTCATGCTGATAATAACCATTTCTCAGGGCGGCAACATGGCTCGTTCAGCGTGCATGGTTTGATTTCCATTAACAGCCCCAAACGCTTTGAAATCAGTCGAAAATGGCAATGCAGTTTGGATACAATTCATTTTTTGATTGGTTGGTTGGTTACGTTGGGTTTTATGGCGCAAGAGCCTTAATAGGCTATACTGCTTTAAACGATGTCAGAAAGGTGAAAAAAGTACCGGAAAAAGTGTTATTTCTCAAGGAAAGAAGGACATAAAATATCCAGATATTGAAAAAAAAATTGCCAAAATAAACACATTAACGAAGTTTTGAATTTTGAACAACAAACCAAAGGAATAAACTGAAAAATAATTTTGAGAAATACTGCAACATGAAACACAAAATAAAGACCAAATCAAAGACAAAAATCCAATCTCCTGAAGGAAGGGGAACAATTTAGGATTCAGTTCTTGAAGATATTTTTTTAAGGCTGGTTAAAAGACATAAATGGTGTAGCTTGTTTGATGTAACATTAATGAATGAAGCAAATTCCGAAAAAAATAAAAAATAAAACATTTTAAGGTTTACGATGTTTAAAATGTGTGTGCACTAATTCAGCTTTTTTTTTAGCTAATAAATATTAGGAATGTTTTACAGTTAACCTTAAAACAAAACTGGATATTTTTGAAAATCCAACTTTTTTTGGATAGAAGAAATATTAAAACAACAATATTCAACCGGAATGCTACAAGTCTTGCTTTTCTACTGCATGGCAAAAAAATTGCAATAAAAAAATCGGGGGAAAAATTGTCTGAAAATAATTTAATGGTTTAATTTCCATTAAATATTCCTTTGCATTTGAAAACTTATAAAAGATTTTGATAATGGCTACAATTCACGTACGTCAAAAGAATCTGAATTCATAACAAATTTCAAAATTCCCACTAATATCGATCTTATAAGATTATTTTCTTTCGGCATGGTTTGAGACAATAAATTGTAGTTGTTTAAAATTAATGCAAGGCAGTATAATTTAAATAAGTCAATAGACATAGTTAACGCTTTAAGTATAATTTAATTAAGGCATTAGACATATTTAATGCTCTAAACAAGTTGTTTGTACAAACTAGTATAATGCTTTACATGTTTTTTAAACATATTTAGTTGTTAAAGGAAAACGCAGTCACACAATTTCACATGGAATTCTAAATTATGCTTCGATATAACAAACCAAAACATAAGAGAAAACTTATTTTAAAATGTTCAAGGTTTATACTCCAGACAGAATTGCATAAAAATCAATGCAACTTTAAATTGTTCTACGAAGATCCTCACCAACATCTAAAGTATATGCAAAGTTTCACGCATAATTATGCGACTTTCTGCAATGCATAAAATATATGGAAATGAAAATCGATCTTTATTTAAAAATGAGAAATCTTTGCAGGCAAAGTGAGAAAAGTATTTTACCATATTCAAGCAAAAATCTTGCATTTTTTAAGAACTCCACAGTTTCTAAATCATTTAAGTAATGAATATTGATTTCATTTAAGATATAGAAGTCGTGTTCAATTTTCCGCAGAAAGGGCTTTAAATTTGCATCGTTTTCCAAAAGAATTTCAATTTTTAATAAAGCTTTTGGATTTGGAAGCTGGAATATTTTCATTCTTGGATTACTTTGCAAAAAAATACTGGTGGGGCTATTACTATTACAAAGCAGAAAATTTACAAAGGAATTGAGAAAGTTATTTTTTTGCAGTTAAGTTAAAAACGAATGATTTTTTTAGCGGCACAAATGAGCGGGGAAAATATTAATAGAAAACTGAGACCGATATAAAATTTAAAGTAAAATATATAAAAATGGCAAACAGTCAAAAATGTTTTTAAAGATTTTATGTAATATTTTTCGCGGAAAGAAGCCTCATACGTCAAACCTACGTCTATGGGAAAAATTAGATGAAACTGCAACCAGAATTATGGGATACATCAGTGCTAAACTGGGCGGGGTTATGATAACGTGGTCGCTTAGCGAAAATGGTTATCAGCAATCAACCAATCTGTTAAATTTAAATTTTATGATCTAACTTTGCGTATTTAAAAGAAAAAAGTAGCCTATTTTTGTGACAAATAATGTAACATTTGAAGAAATTGTATTTCTGTGATTTTAATAATAAGTCTTACTGTACCCACTCTTCCCCTACATCGATGAAAAACATACGTACAACAGCTTATTCATCTCGAAGGCTTATGGTATGTTTTTTACCTTTTGACTATTTTTACACAAATTGATGTGTTTGGTTTTTGCTAAGAGGTTGTTCACAAGTGATGCCACACATGAGGAAAGGGGGGAGGGGAGGGGAACAGTATTGTGTTTTTTAAATTGTATGTGGAAATGTTAATAATTGTTATTTATAATAAAAACTTTTTTTTTATTCGATATTTTTTAAAAACAACCTGTATATTTCAAATGGTTTGCTTTGAACTTTACCTGTCTTAAAAACTTGAAGTTAGGGGCTAAAACTGAGATAAAATTTGGACTCTGGGGCCTAAAGTTAGTTAGAAACAAGTCACAGATCTAAGTCAGCCAAAAATTACTGTTTACTAATGCAATCTTCAAACTAAGCGCTTAGATTTTATGACATTCCAATGATCCAATATTATATACTCTTCACTTGTTGCAGCTGTCATAAGCAGTGAAGCCGTCTGAAGACTACTGCATTTCAGATGTCCGAAAGGCAATCACTCGTTGCAGACTGCCGCATCGGATGACATAGAAGACAGGATGTGCAAAGAGGGTTCGAATGTGTACTTGCAACGGACACATCACCCGGTGGACAGAGCACATCGAGGGACGGCGGGGGGTGCTTTGGAATATCGAATGCAAATGCTCGCCACTGAGGTTAGCAAAGCTCTTCGCTGAAGAGGCGTAGGATTCGCTTCTAGACAAACATGAGGATTGCAGCGGATTTATGGCTAGTGTTAGCAGAATTCTGATTGTAGATCGAGAGTACTGAATTACATTAAAACGCAGTATCTATGATGAGTGTGTGATTGAGTAGAGTATGGTAGAGCCTATGCAGTTCCATTTAAGAAGACAAGGGACAGATTACTAGTTCCCATAGACAGACAATGCATAACATAGAATGAAAATCTTTGAAGAAAAAAACGTTCATGTAAGTGAGCATTTAAAATATAAAAACGAATTATGCAGGAAAATTTGCTATGTTTTCTTAATTTTTACTTCACATATATATTTTCATGTATCCCTTTCCACTAGTTCAGCTAAAATTTTATCCTAGGAACTTTGGGGGCAGGTTTAACCATAGCGTCCCTTACATGTCACTGAGAAATACTGCTATTGGAGAATTTCAGCATCCACAGTTGATTCACCGGAAATATCTGGACCGTTGCCATTGTCTCTGATATTTGAATGTTGTTATTCCCCAGTGAATGTGGACAATTACCAGTTTCCGACCATACAAAGTATTGCACAGAAACAAACGCACACACTGTATAGTACTATCTACAATGTTTCCTTTTCATTTGAGAGAAAAAGGTAAGAAATACTAATTATTACAAACTGACAGAAAAAATAAAAAATGATTAAAGAAATAAGTATTAATGTGAGAAAATATTTAAAACACATAACAATAATGGTGGAAACTCACATATGTTAACTAATAAATAAAAAACTAGTTATAAAACATAACTGGGGCACATCAAATGGGGACGGGGAGTCAAAACCCCTGATATTCCTCGATTTTAACATTATTGCCAATATTAATATTGTATGTTGCACAAAAACATATACAAACTGCCGAATACTTCATTTTCAAAAACTCCTAAATAAATAAAAAATAAGCTTTAGCAATGCTGTCAAACATGTCTCACCAAAAAGCAGACGAGAGTATCAAGTTTCTTAATTTATGGTTTACTATTAAAATTCAAGTTTGAAAAAAAAATGTTAATATTAAACTAATTATTGAAACGTTTTCTGACTTTTATTCCTCCTAGTCTTTATTAATAAAAAACATATAACTCTTCAAACATCCTAGTCCCATTTGAAATTAGCAATCAAATGAGTACTATATTTTTTTAATATTGATTAATTCTACTACACACAAGAGACTCAAAGATTATTCAATTCATTATTTTTAAATGCTTAAATTATAATGAATTATTTGATCCAGAACTTAAAAAGACGATCTGAATGTAATGCTTAGCAAGCCGCTTTTTAAATGAGGCAATTTCACGTCAACAGAATCCATCCAAGATATTAGCAGCGAAAATTTCCCTATGAATAAAGAGCTTTTTAAATATGATCAAAAGCTCTCATCACATTACATTTTGATTCGCATTTTTATAATCCTATGAGCAAGAACTTTTTACTAACTGTATAATTTAATTTAAAATTTTATCAAGCATTTTATATGGAAACAACAATCTACGAATTTAGGTTCTAAGTTTTAAATGAGAACTTACTATTTACCCTTCAAGAGTTTGGAAATGTATTGTTGATTTTTTTAAAAACTTGAATACATTTTCATTAATGCATGCGATTCAAAATTTAACTAAAGAGCGTATTTTCATTAGCGAGTTGAAACATGCCCATTGTTTGCTTTAACAATCAGGTATGTATCCCCTTTAATTACAATTTGTTGACATGATCTTAACGGAAACTTGAGATGCCGAAGAAAGTGATTAGATTGTTTAATTTTAAAAATGTTTCACGATTATCATCTTTTGAAAGTTCACGCCTAGGTTTGAAATCACTAAAAAACATTTTTACAAGCATGTTTCAAAAGAGATCAGAAATCTCATTTGCAATTGTTTATTTTGGAGTTTCGGTTAAATTGCAATGGGAAAAGTTAATTAAAGGATAGGACAAAGTAATCGCTAGTGTTTTGTGCACGTAATTCATTCAAAGTTTTCAAAATTGTTTCAAGATTTTTTTTTCGAAGCGGATTGATTTTAAAGTAGTCGCATAGAAGCAAAATTAATCTTATGCAGCGCAATTTTGCGACACTGAAACGTCGAGCCTGCTTACTAGACTATTGGTGAAAAGAATATCCCGTTAAATATAATTCATTTTCAATGTACCAAACCAATGTAATGTGTCATTTTGTTCCCTTTTAATGGAATATTCCGCTTATAAGAATATATTTTCGTGGCAAAATGTTCCATTGAGTATTAAACATTACGACTGTATTAAACATTAAACTGAATTTAAAGGCAAAATTATTTGAGCATTGATATAGTATAATAATTCATCGTATAAATTACAGGCATCTATTTTTTTTCAAATTTTTTACATCTGATGATCCACTCTTTCTGAAAATATGATTAATTTTTGTTAAAAATTATTGATGGTATGCAATTAAGGGCTAAAAACAAAATTGGAGACTTGAGCCCGGTCTCAAGCCAGTATCAAAATACAGAATACATGAAGTTTGTAGTCAAAGCATACCAAAAGGTTAAGAAAATCTTAAATCTCAGAATATTTCTCAGTAGAACATGAAATTGGCTATGAAAAAAATGCTGTTGCGAGTTGCGATTTTGACGCAAAGAAAATTGATTTTTCTTTTTACATACATACTCGTATATTTTTGTTTAAAATAAAGTCGGACCATTATGAATTCCCCATAAATAACTCTGATATGAGCGAAACAAAAGATTTGAAAAATAAAATTTTAGAAAATGTTCATTTTTCCAATGAAAACTTTATGCTCAAATGTCGCTACAAAATAGTTGTAACTGAAACGGTAGCGATTGTATTAAAGATTTGTATTAAGTAATAAAGATTCTGGAATAAATATCATTATCTACTTCATTTTTGTATAACTGCAATGAAAATTGAATCAATATTCGTATGTTACGCAAAGCATTTATTTCCATACTGTAAAAAATGACTAATTCCATGCTGGAAGTTTAACTATCGTAAGCGGTTCATTTCATTAATAACACTCGTTTTGAGAACAAAATGCAACATCTATCGTCCACTACAAGACAAAAAATGAACAACAGACAGTCTTAATTTCGACCTAACTGAGTTAAAAATGCGAAAGTAAATTAAATCCTTGAGACTTATTTCAGAAATTCTGAAAGCAATTTTAGAAGCAATTGTTGTGTTTTATCAAAATAAAATACAAGTTAAGATAGGGAAAAAAAACCCAACAAAAGATTTCATATTTCTAAAACCAATTTCATTTGGAGCGTTTCATACTTAATGCAATATACTTTTCGGAGCAATAATGGCATAAGGAAACAAATGATTTTGAGGGTGGTTGAAGATTTTTGTTCTAAGAAATATTAAACGATTTATGCGAAAAGTAGAACAACTAGAAACTTTTGAAATTACTAACATGATTATTCTACCAAAAGAATTAAAAAGTAAGATTAGAAGATGAAGAAATTTTCTCGAATAATATTGAAACTAAATAAGTATATCCACTGTTTCAAATGAGTGTAATTTAAAATGCGGTTTCAACAATTAAAATCAATTAAAATTTTAAAATTGATTTTCTTGTGACTCTTTCGGCTATACCTTATTCTGGATAAAGTCGAATTAAGTTGATTCTTAGATGGATGCGGCCATACCACTAGGTTAAAAAGTCCAAAAATCAAGTTTCGAAGATAAATTTTGATGTTTTTGAGCTCCAAAAATTTTCATTTCCCCTTTTCACTCTTATGAAACGCTTTAAACAATATTCAGTAAGTTACCGCCCAATAGTCAGGGCTAAGGCAGAAATACATCAAATACATGCCTTGCTGAGTTGAACCTAACCATTAATTCGGTCACTCGTCTGGTCAGTGCTAATTCTGTATTAGCTACCAGTTTGTTTGGCGCTCTGGGCATCATTAAGAGATTTTCCTCCTCCAGCTCAGTCACTCCTATGCTGGGCTGATGAGTGCTAATAAGCACGAAACTGCAGTCCTCGGCTGGAATCGACTGAGCTGGCGGTGTATTTGATGCTTTAAACAATGCTCAAGTTATATGAAACCCTTATATCCTCCTTGTACTTATACAACAAGAACATTTAAAAAATGCGTGAATACAGATATTAAATGATTAAAGAAATCGATTTTACTGAAGACGGTATCATACTGACAAATTTCAAGGAAACATTGAAGTTTAATTCGTTTCAGCTACATTAAATTACTGTAGGTCAAGACTAAATTACTTTAGATCTAGACTAAATTATTATAGTTCAATACTAAATTACTTCACGTCTAGACTAAATTACTTTAAGAAAACTTTAAAAATAAAAATAACTGCCGTAAAGCGTTCCGAGTTGATGTAAAAAGCATATAGCATTGAAATTGAGACCTCCAACTTTGTATGAGCACCAATTAAACTTACTTTTTAAAAAACTTTCTGGACTTACTATAAAGATTCTTGATTTTCCACGTAACCCTTAACAATATTTTGCGGAACCCTAGAGTTATGAAGAAGCCCAGTTGGGAAAATCTAGAGCGAATATTGGTGCTCTGCAGAGCAAATGATAATTCGTTTCACAATCAGAATTACTTCATGCTCTACAGAACACATGTTTAGAGGATATACATCTCTTTTTGTCTTTACGGGCGAATCAAGGTGCTAAAAATAGAAGCATTGTGTGCTCCACACAAAGAATGTTGCTTCTCGATAAGGTGATTTTTAACTTCTATTAAAATAAATATCGGTTGACTTTGTATTACACTTCTCAAATGAATGCTGATGTTCCTTAAGTTAAAAGTAAGTTATAAATTTACTTGTACCATGAACTAATGCTAATAACAAATTTAAATAACTTCATTTCTTACGTTCATATTTGCACAAAAAACGCAATTTTTTTAAAAAAAAACTCATGCATAAAATATATTATACAATTGTACTTGCTTATAACAAGCCCTGATTTAACGAGAACCCAGATTTTGCTAAGAAATCAGGAAGATATGGTTGGTACATTGTTAAATCTATCGGAGGATAGCTCGATTTTAACGAGCGAATCCTGATTAAAACGAGCAATATTTTTGTGATTCGTAAAATTTCTATTGACTTCCTTAGTTTCAAATGTTTGGGTAAATTTTCTTTAACATTCCAAAGTTAACCAAATTTAGCGATAGATCATTAATCATGAGAACAAGCGATGACAGCATTTTTTTTTTTAAATTCGTGGAGAAACATTTAAATATTATAATATGTGTATGCAAGTGTGTTCCTCGAAAACATTGACGTAAGAAAGAGACATTCAGACATTTCAAAGGAAAGTAATCAACTTATCTTGTATTGTACAGTACAGCGGTTCAGAAATACATGTAAAAAAATATCCTAGATACCGGGACACCCCGCAATATTTTTAGACTTGTGGATAGCAATATACTGGAAGAATTTCAGCTCTCTATTTCAACTGAAAGAGAGTGCTCAAACCCCTCCCCCAAACTTCAATAATATGAGGAGGGGGATTGAAAAATACTTCGAATTGAAAAAACAATGCTACATAATATAATATACACTAAAAATATGCATTTATATTGCAATAAAACAATTATTTACAAAACAACAGCTGGGGAAATTAAATATTTCTCAATTTGTGGCATTTTTTATGATACGGCTAATGTTAAATTAAGGGGTCATTGAGCAGCGTCTTAAAATTTGAGTAAGAAGCTAAAACTTTTACATTATAATACTATTAGTAAGTGTAAAAAAAATAGGGGGTGTCCTGGACTCTAGTTGACAAAAAAGTTTTTTGAACCACCCCACTGTACAGTGATTAAAAAGAAGAAAAAAAGCAACTACAATGATTTTTAATGATTTTTTCACGAACTCGCCTTTTACGAACAATTCGTTACAAAGAGAAAATATCGTGGCCCCTTTGCGCTCGATATAAGCGAGTTTGACTGTAATTCAAAAATTTCATTACGTTTATAATTCTCGGTGATTATTAAATCCTAAAGATACCTGCTGAACAGACGCATGAGCAGTTAAAAGATAGTTGTATCCTTAAACGAGACGTATCGATAATTTTAAAACTAAAGAGGAAAATACGTTGGTTTTCAACAATGATTAAAACCTGAAGGTACAGTGCTTTAGCATGAGTAAAAAATTCTAAGCACAAAAATTTTAAATATCATTAGTTAAAAAAACATGACGTGCGATTCAATTTCAAACGAACGTTTAACGGGGAGGAATTGGAGTTCCAAAGTTTTTTTTTTTTTCAGTTATTACTAATAATCTGCGAGGTCATAACGTCGTTCTATTTCAATCATTGATTTTGTATCTATCATTAACTTTGCTTTTTCTCCCTTGTTCGAATATCTAGGACATAAAATTATTGATTTTACACGACATTTCATAGAATTCATTAGGATTATGAATAGACAGAATGTATGTGCAGACTTTTTATGAGATACTGTACTGAAACATAATCATTGGTGTGTTTTAAGGGCGATTATATGAATCACCGAGATAAAACCAAAGCTAAAATGTTCAATAATTGCTAAAATACTTCTTAAAATACTTGTATTACATGATGGAATGGATAATTAAGGACCTTTATATGCCAGATTTATGATAATTTGTGTTGCATTTTGCCAGTTTACATCATACAGATTTGTTCTAGAAAATCCCGTTTTAAAAATGGCTTGAAATAAGATGGTACTTACAGTTGTACATGAAATACACCGCCAGCTCAGCCATTTCCAGCCGAGAACTGCAGTTTCGTGCTTATTAGCACCCATCAGCCCGGCATAGGAAAGTGCCTGAGCTGGAGATGGAAAACCTCTTAAGGAAGCCAAGAGTGTCGAACAAACTGGTAGCTAATATAGAATTAGCGCAGACCAGACGAGTGACCGAAGCAATGGTTCGGTACTACTCGAAATTTGAAGGCAAGGAATGGTATATTCAGTAAATGGCTGAGCTGGCGGTGTATTTCATGTATTTCTGCTTTCGCCCTGGCTATTGGGCGGTAATTTACTGAATATACCATGCCTTGCCTTCAAATTTCGAGTAGTACCGAACCATTGCTTCGGTCACTCGTCTGGTCTGCGCTAATTCTATATTAGTTACCATTTTGTTCGGCACTCTTGGCTTCCTTAAGAGGTTTTCCATCTCCAGCTCAGTCACTGTCCTATGCCGGGCTGATGAGTGCTAATAAGCACAAAACTGCAGTCCTCGGCTTCAAATGGCTGAGCTGGCGATGTATTTCTGCTTTCACCTTTGCTATTGAGTGGTAATTTACTGAACTTACAGTAGTATTCACCAAATGATTCGGCCCTCGATTAGACAAACTCATGGTAGATGAATTTCACAACCAATTAGAGGTTATAACTCAGCACTTCAGAAATCTGACCGAAAGTTGAATGTTCAGGTGAATACGATAGTTAAAATACGTGCAAATCATGTTTTTTAATGAATGTCAATCACCTTTGCAAATGTTGTATTTCATATTGTGTAATTAATAACTTCATTCTTTATGAAGATAAAAGCAGAAAGAATAGGTCAGAATTAAGTTTTAAAACATATAATTATGCAGTTATCCAACCAGATTAAATGTCTTTTTTGCACTTTTGTGTTCAAAAAAAATCATTTGCGCCTATCTTTAAGTTTGAATTTCTAACAAAACGGAACAGTGCAATTTGGGCAATGTTTGTCACTGTGCTATGTGCATTCGAAAATATATGATACACATTAACGTTAAACGTTCATGTGAATTGCATTCAAGTTACGAGACATTTTAATTATAATTCCATGTTAACGTATAAACATAAAAAAAAAAGTTGGAAAAGAAGAGAAAGGTTTAAACCAATTCATTTTTAAGTGAACGTTCCAATTATATCGAATCTGAAAGCCATTTTGTAAGTTAGTGAGCTTTTAATAACTGATGTCTTTTGTGATGCAAGTGGAATATTTTCTATTCCAAAATAAACGACATGTAGTTGCTGCACCACTTAAAATGTATATTTAGTTTAAGTTTCAATGTTAACCGAAGATTTGATCCATTACATTGTGTGCGATGTCTCTGTGTCTAGTGTTCAACTTCTTTGGTGTTATGTTTCCAATCTGCTAGTTCAACTGCTTCTTAGACATCAAACTTGTCAAGAGCGAATGTGAATGTATCGGTTTTTGAAAATATGGAAGAGACATCAATATGCAGATAATACGACTTGGATCAAATCATCAATTTGGCCTTTTCGATGCAAACATCAAAAAATAAATATTTTGATTTCTGATGATTTTTTCGATATTCATTACCTGTGTTATTGTTTTGTTAAAATGTTAAATAAGTTGAATTTAAACTTGCTTATACTTTATAAAATAAAGCTTCGGCAAAAAAGGATTAATTAATATTCTTTATCAAAAATATCAGTTAAGCTCAGCCCTTTCTTTATTTTTGATGCTAACAAACTTTAGCAGCCCCGATTAATGTAAACCACATACTAAGCATTTTTTTTTGCGCCTTACATTAATAAAAATTATTGTTATTATTATTATTATTTTTACATAACTGCATAAATTGGTTTAAGTATACGACAGAATTAGTTCGTGGGAGACAGAAAGATGAATCATCAATTATCCTTACCAGGAAACTGGACGGTAATGTAATAATGAAAAATAAGTAAGTAAATAAATAAGTAGCATTTAAAAGAGCATAGTAAAACATATATTGAAATGCATAAGTTATTTGCTCTCGTGTTACCGAATTTAGCGAGTTTCGATAAAAAAGAAATGACATCTCTCACACGCTTTGTAAATGGACGTCCAGCTGCGTGTACCTTCCGTTTCTCGCCAAGTCTTTAGCAAAGTTTTTTTTTTTTTTTTTTAATATCGGCCGACTTAAAAACCATATGCCTTGATAACGGGGAGACGAATATATATATATATATATATATATATATATATATATATATATATATATATATATATATATATATATATATATATGCGTGAGTTTTTTTCGTTAGATATGCATTGCAAACATTATATATAACGATTGTTAATAAGGTCCGAGACATATGGAAGCATTTGTGTTTTACCCCCAAACTACCCTTAGGCGACTGCATTCGCTTACATTAATGGTTTACATTCTGTTCCCACAACCACTCTTAATCAGATCCGATCCAAATCAACACGCTCCCGCCCCCATTTCCCTCAATTCCTAAGGTTCTTCCCCTTGGAATGTTTTTCAATACCTATTGCCCCTCTAAGATAGTTTACGTCAAAATTTATTCGGGTTTTCTGTCAGATAAAAGTTTGTAGTAGTTTACAATATAAAATCTTCCTCCTTACAAATACGAGTTTGCCTTTTTGTATAGCTCTTAAGTGATAAGAAGATGAGGTTTACAAGATAAAAAGGTCTATAGAGAGATAACATAATTGTTTACAGCAATAAACAATCCTCAATCCTGCAATTAGGATTTATCTCTTGGTAGTTTATTGTATACTAAGCATTAAGCTAGATTTACGATAGTAAGCACTTACTGTAACCTAAAATGTAAATTAAATTCCTTCATTCAAACAACTCCCATTTTTTTTTCTCAATTTCTTTATCAAAATTACGTGTATTGACAGCATGAAAGTTATTTTAGGAAATAAAAACATTTTTGTTGTGAAAGTGTTTCTACAATCGGATTTAGAGCGAATATTATTGTACATCTTTTAAAAGAAAAATAGGCATGGTTTACTCAGCTCAAGTACTTCTAAATTTAAAATTTAATCTAGGACGTCAACATTTTTAACCTTTAACATTTGATTTTTTCATACTTAATAGTTTCAAAGCCAAAAGTTCAAAGTGGCCCATATTTTCGCAAAGTAAAAGCTCGAAAGAGCTTGTGTGACTAAATTTATTCCAAATTTTAACTGATACTATTTTTTAGCTTCTTAGTTACGACTTCGTACAGGTTCCATTGTTAAAGATTTTTCTATTTTTTTGACAGAATCCACATTCCTATTAAAACTGCAACTTTTATGATGTTCAGTTTTCTGTTATGATGTCTTCTTTTAAAACCGTAACCATCTTTACGGTTATAAAATGTTTGTTTTACTTTTGAGTTTTGATTGGTGTTATAAAGTGGTTGCTTTAATGTAGATCTTTAAATTGTGAAGTAGATGCATTTTGAAAATTGTAGTTCAAATTTTGTATCATCGTTTTAGGATTCTTATTTGATGCCATTTAATAGTTTTGAATAATCAATTGAAATGTTAGCTTTTCGTGAATTATGGGATAATATACAGCAATTTCTACACCATTTTCACCGTTTATATAATTAGTGGAGCTGACGGGGATACAGTTGTGACGTAGGCTACGCAATTGAAATATTTTTGAGCGGTGGTATTTTGAGGGATTAGTCTCATTTCTGGCAGTCTCAATCTGGTCTTGTTCTTGGGATGAGCTATTAATCTTTATTGGTTTCCAATTTGCGGTTTATATGGAACGATTATCAAAAATTACACAAGTAACGTTTATTCATTTTTTGTACAAAGAAAAAAAAACTTAAATGGTTTACTTAAATATTCTTTCTCACATTAGGCTTATTAATTTACCAGTTTTAAACGGTTTTTACGGATTGTGTTGGATTTTTATTCAACTTGCAATAATTTTAATTTTTCAAATAGTTTTTCATTATTTTAGTGTAAACTTTGGAGTTATGCATAAAATTTCCAGCAAAAAAATCATTGGCAGGAAAACACAGATAATTTTCAAGCACCGCACGATTTGAAACTAATTATCGCCCCACCATTTTCTGCATAAAGGCTTTTCAGAAAATTGAGCGACATTATTCATTTCTAAATATGTATATGTAACTCAATGTTTGTCGAAAACAAGTCGTTTGATACTACAATCTGCTGATAGCAAATCATATTTTACAATATAGTTTCTGTTAACTATATATAACTGTTTCTTTAATGGCACCCACCGGGAGGGAGGGGGGGGGGGTATTATGGTGTAGAGTGCAGCATTTTAGAAAAGGTGTTAAAAGGTTTTTTTATTATTATTTTTTAGTTGGATCTCTTTTTGGTGAACTTTAATATTTTTAGGGATGGGGTGCTATTACTTGAAGGGATGGGCACAACTGCTTTAAATTAAACGCATTGGTAGAAAACAATTTCACATAATCATCCCACATTAACGAATTTCACCAGAAATATATTTAAACGTAAATAATTAAAACGTTATTATACTAGCTTTAATTATAGTTTTTATCAGCAAATACCCAGCATGTTTTCGCGAAGCATTGTTGAATGTTATCGAGAGAAAACAGAGCCCTGAGTGCACGAGGTCTCTCTTAAGTCTAAAAAAAAAAAAAAAAAAAGAAACCACACTCACATTTATTAACTTTACTTAATGCCAACTATGCGGTGCTTAAGCTTTAATACCATATGCCACTGATATTTATTAACTAAACTATAGTTCGGCAGTTATTGGTGCGCATTTAAGATGTTTTCTATTGAGTTTTTAAATTTGTGGGGAAAAATTACACTACTTTTCTAAAATTTTATATTCAGAATATTGCTGCTTGATAAAAATGTGTCATTTACTGTATTCAAAAAACATTTAACATATGCAGGGCTTGACTTAGCTCAAGTTTCATTTTTTTTTATATTTTAACAACGTCCCATATATTCTTCTAAGCATAGTTAAACACGAAGAGTCATAATCAAGAAACATAATAAAAATAATGTGATTTGGGTTAAAGCTTTAATGCGGATCTTTTTATAACATTGAAATTAGAGCTACCTATTTTTAGCAGTAAACCGTTCCATTGTCTACAGCTTTAGCGTAATTTCAGAGCAATTAAACAAGAAAAGTAGTTCTAAAATCAAGCAAGAGCCCCCGCTCTATTTTGTTTGAAATACCGCCCTGAGTTGGAATATTTATTAAAACTTATTTTGAAGAAATAGTAGCACTTGGACGTTAGGGTTTTATGGACTTGAAATTTATCAAACGTGGTTCTATAAAAAGAATCGATTGGGGAACCCTGACTTATACGATTCGAAAACATTTTTTGCAACATAAAAGATTATAGTAGTTAAAGAGTTTTTGTGTATTTCTGATGCAAACTGTTTTATAGTTTTAAGACTTTTTGCTCTCAATTAAAAGATAACCAACGCTATCCTCTTTCTAACAACATATAATATTTACAAATATATAATGAATTACTTCTCCTAGATATATTTCGCAGTGTTTGTCAATAAAGCTGTTTATTTCGAAGCGATATTTGCTAAACCAAATGTTCCACCCCCGAAGTAATATTCAGACCCTTAAATATAATTCTTAACTATAGCTGATTTCATTCACATGATTATTTTCTTTTTAATACATGCAGGCTGGTCCTTTAAATTTTTTACAGGGTGGCGCAAAAAGCAAGTACCCTCTGTCTATCATATAAAAAACCGACGCCCCCACATATGTAAAAACATTAAGGTGGAGGTAGGGAAGGGGACAACTGCCAATCATTATCAATCTTAATTACTGACCTGAAGATATGTATTGTAAAACTGTAGACACATCTGTGTATATTTAGATGAAATTAAAAATTGGAAAAAAGAAGTTTTACAGAAAAGTCATTGAATACTAAAAGAATTAAACAAAGACAAAATTATATTGTGGTTTTGTAAAATATACATATTTTCAAGTTGGTAAAAGTACTTACCCTACATCAGAGGAATGTTGTAAATCTTGATTTACATCCAAATTGTAAATCGAGCCTCCACTGGGGGTTATTCCCCCCACGATTTGATGTATGTTCTTCAAATGTAACCAAAGAAAACAAACGGCGTCAAACAATAAGGAGAACAAAACAAAACAGAAAGCAAGATTTTCACGCAGTCGACGACGGCCGTTTCACGCACTGACGGGATTCACAATTTCGGGCGCAAAAACAATCCGTTGGTTTCGGTGTGAAAAACAATCCTAGCAAATAATAAAAACAATACTGCACGTGCGAAAAACTCGAAGACAGCCGACGCAAAAATTCGTATGTGTTGGAGGAGGAGAGAAAAAAAACAAATGGTTCCGAATGTTTCTTTCTTTTTTTTCTGTTTTTCTTTTTGCGTAGGCAAAGGAATGCGATCGTTCTACCAGAACACGGAGTTCGCGTCGCTCGGAAGGCTCGAGCGAATCTGAGGGTTCAGTTTTCGGACGAAGCGCGCTCGCCACAACCATCCCTGGTTGGTGGCGACGCCTAGCGGCGGCCTTGGTTCAGGGACGAGCAGGAAAAATCTTCCAGAGTCGCGTGCCTTTTTTTCCCCTCTTGACTTCTCGTTTTCTTTCGTTCTTTCTTTTTCTTCTTTTTTCTTCTCATTCTTTCTCGACTCGGATCCGCGATGTTTGAAACCTTTCCCGAGGTTCACTTGGCTATTACGCCAGGAGTTTCTCTCTCTCCTTTTTTTTTTTGCGCATTTTTTGTGGCAACAATGAAACGCTTTTTTTTCCTCATTTTTTTTTTGACGCACATAGGGCAATTGCCTTAATCACGGTGCTGTTTTTGGATCCTGACGCAAGGAAATGAATGAATTATTTTGAAATAAAATTGTTGAGAAATACACACTTGAATCAATCTTGTTATAATGCACGTTGAACAAATTTAACGGAATTGAAACTTTTAACTCGAACAATTTATGTGCTACTAAATCAACCGGACTAACTGAGTGCAGTACAACAACGGTTATCTAGGTAGACTGAGACCACAGGCAACTCGAAGAATAAAAAAATACGGACGACCGAGTAACATGGTTAAAAGACAAACCATTTTTTAAATCAGCAAATACAGTTCGTCGCATTAAAAAAGCATGTTTTTCTACAAAAGTGTGCAGAATTGCTTGCTTGACATTCCCTCCATAAAATTCACATAATTTTTAAACAAAGGATTCTTCCACTGTCTTCTGTTTCACACCAGTGTGGCATTTGATTCACTGCGGAGTCAGAGTTGTAGAGTCGAGAGAGTTTGGGGTAGAGGATTCTACAGTCGAAGAATCTGGAGTCGAAGACTTTCATAATCCTACAGTAGGAATCGGTCATTTTGTCTCAGAGTCCTCACATCTGTCAATGCTGCGGAGTTGAATCAGACTGGGAAAATAGTCGGAGTCAAAAGCTCTAAAATTTTCGAAATCGGAGTCGTAGAGTCGGGTTAAATTAAGGGTTAAGGCATTGAAAGTCGAAGACTTTCTAACTTCCAGAGCTAGAGTCGGAGTCGGTAGTTTTTCCTCAGGCTCCACAACTCTTTTAATACTGCGGAGTTGGAGTTGGTCGGAATAGTAAAATAGTCGGAGTCGAAGGCTCTAACATTCACGAAACCGGAGTCGTAGAATCGGGCTAATTTTAGGGTTAAGGAATTAAGAGTCGAAGCCTTTCAAATTCCAAGAATTGGAGTTGGAGTTGATCGTTTATGGGTCATTCATCAACTTTAACAAGTGTAACTTTTCTGTCACTTGCCTTTTACAGTAAAAACGTTAAGGAACAATTCAGTTAACAATGATTTTTAATTTTATCAAGTACGTTAATTCTCACTTCCGTAGCTTGTCACACACCCTGTGTGACTGTTTATGTTGCTCCAAAACTTGTTTAATTAAAAGTATATACTTATCTATTTGTTATTTCTTTCACAAGTGTCTCAAATAATAATTGTTTAAGTATTTTTAATTTTTTTTAATATTGTGTTTTAGTTCGTTTTAGAAGGACAAGGACTCATGTTCCACAATAAACTCTCACCTCCGTTACCTATACACAAAATGCTATTCCTCATTAACACGAGGTAATAATGTCAAAAAAATTTATTTTCCATGACACATGTGAGTCCCTTTGTTTATTTACAGTCACAGTTGAAGTTGCGAGATTTTTTTGAAAAACAAGATGATAGATTTTGCTTTAAAAACTAAGTGTGATTATTCTGACTTCTCACCTCCGTGAACTTGAATTTCAGGGATGTAAATTAATGTAAAAAAAGAAGTGAACATGCTTTCATATGCTTAACATGTGCAGATTCCAGCAACGAAGGAAAAAAAATCCATGAAAAATGTTATTAGGCCTATATTAATGAAAAGATCCTCACCTACGTGACAGACTTTATCAATGACATTATTTCTGAGGTGAAAATAACTAATGGAAGGGAGATACATCAATAATATTCGTTCTGCCAAAATTATAAATTGCCAGTATATCCTAAAACTTACTAAATACTATTTTTAAACATACATTTGAAACTTCTAACTAAGCCGTACTTTAACTAAGAGAGCTTAATGTATTTCCACTAATCATTAAAATAGCTGATTAAAATTGGCCTCGATTTTTAAATATTAAAAGTTTTTTCTTCTTTTTTTTTATTTCCGTGAACAAGGCTTTTTTTATTTTTTTATTTATGAGAAAAATAATTGGAACTGGGCCATTGTTTATAGTTACTTCTAGTAGTTAACACTTTTATGTAAGAATGGAAAAAAAAAAGGTTTCTAAATTGAAAACTATTTGCGTTCAAAAGCTACGTTTTCTGGAGAATGACACTTATCTTCAGATTCCGCAACTTTTTCAGTGCTACGGAGTCGGAGTCGGTCGAAATGGTAATATAGTCGGAGTCGAAGGCTCTAAAATTCTCGAAACCGGAGTCGTAAAGTCCGGCTAAGTTTAGGGTTGAGAAGTTGAGAGTCGAATACATTCAAATTCCAAGATTTGGAGTCGGAGTCGGTCTTTTATCCTTAGGGTCCGCAACTCTTCCAGTGTTGCGGAGTCGGAGTCGGTCGAAATGGTAAAAATAGTCGGAGTCGAAGGCTCTAAAATTCTCGAAACCAGAGTCGTAGAGTTGGGCTAAGTTTAGGGTTGAGGAATTGATAGTCGAAGACTTTCGAATTCTAAGAGTTGGAGTCGGAGTCGATCCGGTCGTTTTTACTCAGGGCCCACAACTCTTCCAGTGCTGTGGAGTTGGAGTCGGTCGCCATAGTAAAAGAGAGGTAGCCGGAGTTTCCGAAATTCCCAGACCTGGAAGCTGTCATTTTCCTTCTGATTCCTCAACTCTGCCTTAAATTATGCTTTAAGGCTGACTAGGCAGTGTCGGTGTCGGAATGGTAAACTGTCAAGTCAGGAGTGAAAGTTTCCATAAGAGTCATTTTCCTTTCTATTCCTCAGCCTTGACTTCAATTCTGCCTCTGTAAAGACTGACTTCTATACTACGGAGGCATCAAACCAATTAAAACCCCATACCAGCAAATAACCCATCGCAACACTAAATCATCACCAGTCTCGCAAAAAAAAAAAAAAAAAAAAAAAAAAAAAAATAGGTCGGGCATACATAGTGGTTCTGGAACGGGTTGTAATCCATTCTCTGTAGTTTTCGGGCATTCATGAGAAAAAAATCGTTACCGATTCACTGGACATGTTTATATTGAGTTTTTGGGTTTATGCAAAAATAACCGTGTCCATTTTAAGAACATGGGTGATAGAACTTACAAATATCTTCGATAATTAGTAATCATTTGACATTTTCCTTTTTCTGAATACTAAAACAGTGTCTTAGTATAGCAATGACTTTTCTACGCAAAAGGGTATGGTTTCTGAATTGGCCAAGTAGGTCGTAGCCTAGGGCCCCTGCCTTTTTTGGCTTCAATGATTACAAATAATTCTAAGGTTTTACTACATGGGGGCTTCAAAAAATGTCTTGGCCTAGAGAGCCCTATATCTTAATCGGGTCATGTGGTGAAACGTAACCCTAGTTTTCCCCACAACCTCTAAATATGATACAACAAACAAAGCAAATCATAATTTTTCAAGTATAGTGTAAGTTTCAACTTGAAAACAGTAGGTAGCGAATATACCATTCCATCCCCTTTATTAATTTTAGGAAACAAAAATCACGAACAACATCTGTGTTCCAAGTGTCTCCTCATTAGGATTAAAAATGTATAGTAGGGTACGGTGGGGGGAAAGTGGTCAATGGGGCAAACTGGTTCATATTAAAGGCTATATATTTAAAATAAATGGAAGAATGAAGGTAATTTTTTTATTGTACATTTTAACAATTCGGAACTAAGTTTTGAACTTCAAAAGTTTAGTTCTGGCAATACTTTTTTTTTTTGTGAAAAAAGCATTTTTGTTTGATTAAAAATCTGAAACATTTAAAAATCTGAATGCTTCTTTTAACGTCTTTGTAAAATTTTGTTCATTAGGATTTCTATAAAATTTGGTTGTGTGGGTAACTTTCCGGATGTCTCAAAAACACGTCTGCATAAACAGCTAAGCCGCATTCATTTGATATGATATTTAAAATCAACTTTAGCAAGATGAAGTAAAAAGTCATTGAGTAGTCTTGACATATATGCTTCACCTAAAATCATTCAATCATTATTTGACAGATATCAGCTAAATATTAATTTTACTAAATAACGTTAATCCATAATGTATGAAAAATTCTTAACATTTCTTTTGCAACCACAACTTTAAATTTATTGCAGTAGGATAATTTATGTCCTCCCCCCGCCCCCCAAATAAAAACTTATAAATTTTGGTAAAAAATGGAAGCTTAGAATTAGAAGTATTTCGCATACCTCAAACCAGTAGGAACAACTTAACCATTTTTCCAGTTTTTTATTTTTTACTTTTAAAGTAACATTTCCTCGGAACTCTCTTTGGGCGTAATACTTTCTTATAATGTAGTTTAGACATTATTCAGAAGCTTCAATACATTCCTAAGAAATACAACATTGGAAATTTTCAATCACATTAAAATAACAATAACATTAAAATGTTGTAAAATAATTGGTAACGTTGTGACAACTATTTTAAAACGTTTTGAAACATTTAAACGAAATGAGCGCTATCGAGCTTGTCCTTTTTCCGGTTTCGAACATTTTTACGTGAATATGAATATAGTTTTGGTATCACACATTTTGTTTGAAAGCTTTTCCTTCTTCTTTGTATTGAGAGAAAGATAAGGAAAAGTGATGAACTATTAGAAGTCCTTGACAATAGGATATGAAATAGATGCCCCACTTAGGCCCCGCTTATGTGTTTAAATGCACACAAGACCTTGTTAAACTCATCTGAAATTCTTCTATTGACAGAGATATTTCATTTAACTGAAAAACATAACAAATCCATTTGACAATGAAAAATACGCAGTTGTTTTCTTAAAGAAATCCAGGCGAAAGCAAATGGAATTGTAAATGAAAGTATGAACACACCGTGCAAATGTGACTGTAATTTAATTAGTTTTTTTTTACATGCAAAATCTTTGCTATTAAAGAAATACCTAATTGAGCCTAAAAATTGTCTCTTCCATTTAATGTCTTAGCCTGTGTCACGTAGCAGCGTACATAGCATCCATTAGGCTGAAAGGTAGTTATTAGGAAAAAAAAATCTTTACCTTCTTCTTGCGTGTTTTTAAACAGTCCACTTTAAAAAGAATTTTATTGTTCAATATTGCCGGATGGTTGTACCTACCAACGTTGATTCGTGAAATTTCGGGTATTGCAAGGAGAGAACGGGTGAGAGCAAGAACAGATGCGTCTCCGCCCTCTACACTACCTTACGAGATTTTAAGGTCGGCATATGGACATGTAAATTTTTACCACAATTTTTCGATTTTACTACGGTCTAAGTATTAAAAAAGTTTTTTCCGCCTGTATTTGCGGTTTGTATTATTCGTTACAATTGTAAGTATCATTTTTACTTATGTTTTCGAGCTACTGTTTCTAGATTTTAATGTCGCGAAGCTCTGCTACTGTCGACGTGACTTGGTTTGTTTGTGGCTTGCCGTACTTGAGTACCTAAGGGCACATGACTATATGTACCCACGGACGACTTATTTTTAGGGTTCTTGGGTACAACGGCAGCAATTTTTATTTGAACTGATTTTAATTATGTATTTATTAATTTGTTTGTTAAATTTTAAAACCAAAATAACCAAATATTGGGTAATATTCATTGGGTTAATTTTTTCGTTACATTTTTAACTCTCTCGAGCGCTAAGGTTCAAAACCTTATTTGCTTAAGGGAACCATATTTCTCTGGTCTGCGCAGATTTCGTCCATGAGTCCTAATAAAATTATTAGTTGGTTTAATGTAGTATGAGTATGGGTTCCAATCTGAGTTTTTGTAATAGGTTAAATTTGTTAAAGGTTTCAATTTTCACTTAAGTTCAAGCTATTATTTACATTGAGGACCATACTAGTTATGTACCTAATTCATTAAAAAAACAAGTTATGCTGTTTTAAGTGCAATATTTTTTTTATTACAAGATTTTACTCAAGCCGAAAATTAAAAATAATTAAGAAATGTTGAAAAAGAAACCGTATTCGGATTTCTTCCCAACTTTAATTCGAGTTGGAATTTTTGTTTACTGATATTTTCAATGACTGTTTGTATTATTTCAATTAAAAATGGCTTCTAGAAAAGTATTGAATGAAATAAAGTTTTTGATTCCCAGTTTTTGGTATGTCTTTGGGTATACAGGTCCCTGCCCATGGAGTAAAATGAGGTTCTGTAACCATGCAAAAAAAGTGTTTTGAACAAAACATTTTTTGATATTGAAAGGTTTGAAGTTTTTAACTGGCAAAAATTGCCAAAGTGGAAGAAAAGCTGTAGGTTCTGTCAGAAAAATGACCCTACTGATTATTCTTTCACCGTGACCAGCAAAAATTGAAAAAAAAAAAAAAAAAAATCCCGTGAATACAGCAGCTCCACATTAATATTGTTCATAGTTATTTTCCTCTTTCTTTAGTATTTTTAGCTGTAGAACATTCATTAAACTGAAAAAAAAAAACAAAAAAAAAAACATATAACTCAATATCCGTGCTATCTCTCTCAACCATGAATCCTAAATTTTATTTAAAGCCAATTTTGAATCAGTTTTAATTATATTTGTAAAAATATTACACAGTTTCATATTTTGACATGCAGTTTTTGAATTTTAGTAAATCATAGAAAAGTACGATACTGTAAGTCAGTAGCGTACATATCACCCTACTATCCAGCATGGGGTGGGGGTGGGGCGCAAGAGGTATTAGAGCGCACGTAGTTAAAAAATGACACAATGTTAAAACCAAAAAAAAAAAAAAAAAAATCCTTGGGGAGGGGGGGGGGCACTTGTAAATCTTTCGGAAGGGGGGTGTAGCCCCGAATTCTATGCACGCTACTGGTGTCGGTGCATAATATATATATTAACTCTGAATCAGGTTTAAACTGAAGATCGTTTTTCTATTTGTTGATATCTCAAAACAATGTGTCTCAAAAATCCTTTTGTTGCGCAATTCAAGAAATTTATCTTACATTATGATATTTTTATGTAGTGTTCTTCGAATACTTAAGAATGAGAGTGTTGACAAATGTCAGTAAATGAATGCATCATGTGAAAACTACAACACTGCGGCGGAGAATAAAACAACTGTTTTTTTTTTGCCTGTATTCTATTCGTTTCGAAAATTAGTAATTATATATTTATAAAAGCAGATATTCAGAAATAGCTATGTTCACGTGTCCAGTCATTTCCAAATATATCTTAAAGTCAGTAAGCGAAAAAAAATATTAAAACAACTTGTTGAGAATCTTTCATCCTTAACGAAGCCGAGAAACTGTTAATTTGTCATCAAGCGTCAAAAAAACTTTTGTATTCACGTAAATACAAAATAATCCATCCCGGATGGATCCCTTTTTTAAATATATTTCATAAAAGAAAATATAAAGCTAGCTTGGCTTTGGAAAAGCATTTTAATGCATTATCTTACGAAGTTGTTTATCAAAAACCATTAAAAAATTATACCGAAAACGTTTAGAATGCCGCGATCTATAATTGGAATCTTGTGCTCTTGGCTAAAAGAATATTGAGAAGCATCTCATGTTTCAAAAATTCGAAAGAAAAAAATGTTTTGCATTAAAGTGAGCATATTTAATCCTGTGTCGTCATTGCAATTATTCAGGCTGAAATTTGGTAGCTTTTTATCGCTGCTTCAATTAAATTTGATTAAAAGCTCTGAAAAAACCTCGACAGCTATTTTTTTTACTTCTTATTAGTTTTCCTTTAAGGTTTTTTACAAATTCATTTTTCTTTCTTAATGTTATTAGTAACTCTAATTAATCTTTGCCTGCAAATGAGAAAAATGCAGAAAAGGAAGAAAACATGCAACAACTATCTTCTTTGAAGCGTTAAGATTATTTCTTCTTCAATTGATTGCTTAGTTTAAATATTATGCTCAATGTTTTGAACAAACATCAAATGAAATTTCTACCAACAGTAAACAATAGCCATGACTAAATTTTTTACATGCGAAAGTTATCTCTGTAATAATTGGAAATACGTGAATTTTTGAATCGTGAATTTTTCTCTCTTGAATTTTAATTATGTATTTTGCAATCAGGAATTGCGATAGGATCCTACTCGTTGGGTTTCTTGTTCCTACAAATGACTCTAATTACAATCATTATTTAGGAAAACTAATTTGAATTCACGTCGTACAAATTCAAATTAATGCAAAGGGTTGGATGCCAGATGTTGTGTACTGTATGATGGATGTTGCGTACTGAATGTTTGATGCACTTATTTGGTTGCCCCACACTTCTCGAACACTTTTGAGAGCATTTTTTCTCGACACTCAAATTGGCATCTTTTTTAGAACACTTTGTAGCACACTTTTAAGAACATTTGTGAAGAAATTATCTTTTTTACAGCACACATGCTAGTACAATATTTGCGATTTTTAAATTATTATTGAAGCAAACACAGTTTTAAAAATATATTTCCTGCCTTCTATCAAGGAAATGAACCATTTATTATGTAATGTTGTTGAATTTTTGATAATTCTCTGTTTCTCAAGAGTTTTGTGAATCTTTCAAAATTATGGAGTTTTCAGACGTACGTGTATGAAGTTTTGATAATATTCTGTGTTTCAAGGCACTGGAATGCAGTCACAATTTAAGGAAATCCTAGAGTGAAGAATGTGAAAACAGATTCGAAATTGTTTTTTGCTGCATAAACTTTCTTTTTTTTGTAATAGAGGTAGTTATCAACCCCATGAACTTTTTATTGGAAAACGAAAAGTTTTTCTCGTAATGGCCCGAATACAATTTTTATTTGCTTCTGTAGTCTATCCTGTTGTAAGCAGAAAAAAAGGCAGTAACTGCTAATTTTTCATTTTTCTTTTTTTTTTCTTTTTTTTTTTCTTTTTGCACTTTTGTCATATTTTGTGTTTCTGTTCATGCTTTAGTGTTCATGCCTGCTATTTCGGTTTTCGGTGAAAAAAGCTCAAAAAAAAAAAAGTCTTATTTCAACATTTCATTACTGAAAACAAGTTACTTTAAAATTTCTCAAAATTCATTTCTGCAGACACTACGCTGTACATTCTATGGTAGAATTACTATTTACTTCTGTATCTATATGTTTCTATACCTCCTTTGTTTTCACATAGCATTGTTTACCTTTCTCATCTCGATAATTTTCAGTTATAGCAATCAAAAAGACAAAAATATAAAGGAAACCAAAATTATTTTCCCAAGCCTAGTAAATTATCTTAACTTCATCATACACCGTCTATTTTCTGTAATCATTTGTTCTAAATACATTCAAAACAAATGCAATCTCTATTTCTATAATTCAATACAAATTTTAAAACAAGAAAACTCTCAAAACGTAACCTAATATCAACGTGTCTGAAATTCAGGAACTCAATTGTTGCAAATCATTTAAGATACCAACACAATGATTTTGAATATTCTCATTCGTATTCTAATACTTAACAAGGTGACATTCCCAACCACCCTCCAGCGCTGTATACCTCATCTACGCGAATTTCCAAAGATTTCGCGCTATTGTTATTATTATGGTGATTAATTGTCATGATAATCTCTGCTGGGAGGAATAGGGAACAAGTGGGGGGTGTTTAAGACGAGAGGGGGGAAGGCTTTATGCCTCATCGGCAGACGACAATTCAGGGCCGTCGATCAAAATTATTAAGCACGCGGGAACTTGTTTAAAGGGCGGATTATGTAAATCAGCTTAGAAGCATGGTACCATAGTGTGGGAGGGCTTCTGCTGTGTCTTCCGGAAATTAGAATGGCCGGTAAATAAATGGGAAGCTTCTATTCCCATACAATAAAAGATGTGTGGAAGCGGTTCTTTTTAGAAAAGTTGTTTCGAACACATTGCTTTATAGGTGTGGCTAATTTATTATGTTTAATGGTTCTTTCTTCCCTCACTGATGCTTTAGTTTTTAAACCTGATTTATTATTTTGGTTGGATTTTGGAGAGTGCCATAACACACACACATACGCACGCACACAAACAAGCATACTTTGCGTTATAAACTACTGAAAAGTAAGTTTTCTCTGCGTAGGGGAGAGTGCTGTACTTGGGACACTTTTCATATTTTAATTTTTAACGTCAATTATTTGAATCAAGTTTAAAATCAAAAAGTCACATTAAAATACTCCAACATATTACTATGCAATATATTTTTTAAAATTCAGATAAATTCAAAATAAAATATTGCCAGCCGTTTTAAAGTAAAAGTTCCAAGCTGTCCCAAGGTAAAATATCCTATTGTACCTTGGGACACATCCTGTTGTACTACGGGCAAATCTTCATGATTCAGGAAACAACCATATACTTAAACCAATTTTGCACCAAAAAATTATTTTTTCATGGTAATGAATTAAATTATGAGTAATTAATAATGAATGATGAATAATGAATTAATGAATTATTATCTAACATCAAATGTGTTTAAAATATTAAATGTGATTCGAATATAGTTCCATGATCCTAAACATATTTTAATTATTAAGAACCATGCATATATTGTACCTTGGAACGTGTCTTAAAGTACAATATGTTTGTCTGTCCCAAGGTACAATCACCACGTTGTTTAAGTGAAACCAAAATGGTGGTCATCTAGAGGCACTCTCAATATTTTTTCATAACAAAAATATTTAAAGTTCTTCTCTTTGATAAGAAAATAAATTTTATTTGATTAGTTTTACAAATACAAAGACAAAAAGTGAAACAAAAATGAAATTTTTTTTTTACTTTGGAGTCATGAAATTTTCTTTCTCTCACAAAATCTTCAATTTTACTCATTTGGTGCTGATTCTTACTATGCTACCATTTAGTGATGAGGGTTACCATTAGAGATTACAAAAACATGGTTGCGAAAAAATAGATTTTTAGAAATTAGCAGTGTCCAAAGGTACAACACTCTCCCCTATATGTGATTGTTAGATCATGGTTCTAGAGCTTTAACCTTTTGTGCGTGTGTGGCTTTTTTGTTTTTTTTGAAATCGTCAAAGTTGAGCAAAACATTATGTAAACAAAAACTAAAGCGGGGGAATGAAATATTATGACTGAGATCATTCGAAAAGACAGACTGAGAGATGTGCATTGCTCTATCTTATACGCTGCGTTCTACATTTTTTGTTTTTTAAATAGTATTCATCCATTTTTTTTAAAATTTTTTATTGGTTTTATGTGTTTTTTTATGCAACTTTCTTGCAGCTTTCTTCATTTACGTTTAGAGGGACGCTGGCTATGCTAATACAAAAGCATTTCAAGAACCTAAACTATCCAAAAATTAATCAGATTGCTTAATTAAATGATTTAAATTGAACAACCATTAGATCAATAGCTTTCTTGAGCAGTCACATAGTTTTTATTTCATTGTTTCATAGACTATTAAAAGGTGACGGAAATTGTGTATTTATCGAACTGACAACGCCTATTATTCACTTATTTCATTTCATTTTGAATACCAGTGAACATTATTCATACATTAAATATCAAGGTCACAATCATTAAATGTGCAAGTTGCGAGCATGCAACAGAATAGTGTCAACTCAGGATTACGAAGTCCCAATGGACCGGCTAATACCTTCTAGCTATGGAAAGCTCCCACAATCTTCTCAAGAGGTTTGGACTCGGACTCAGTTAAAACTTCAAGATAATAAAATACTCTAGTTATCGAATATTACAAAAGCAGTTTTTTTTTTTCAAGGGTGATCTTCTCCATCCCCAGGGGTATGGCTAAACCCCCTAAAGGCTATGAAGCACGACCATTAGGGAGTAGTCCTCCAATACGAGACCAAGGCTACATTCAATCACATTCTCCTTAAACGTTTCAATAATCCCTATGCCAGTGGTCACCTATTGATTTTAATTATTAAAATTTCCGAACTTTTGACACAGCTTTAATGTTTTGGCAATTTAGAATGCTTCGGTTATAACCAGGACTGCGAGGTAAGAGGGAAAATGGCCAAATCCGGCACCGACTTTGACTTCAGTAGCTTTAGGGCCTTCGACTCCGACTTCGAATCCAACTCCAATTCCTTTGCCCCAAGCTTAATCCAACTCCGACTTCGCAAGCACTGGAAAAGTTGTGGACTTGGAGGGAAATGGCAAAATCCGACTCCAACCCCGATTTTTGAATTTTAAGCCTTCAAATCCCGACTCCGACTCAGGAAGGTTTAGAGCCTTAGACTCAGACTTCGAATCCGACTCCAATTCTTTTGCCCCAAGATTAGCCCAACTACGATTCAGCAAGCACTGGAAGAGTAGTGAACTTGGAGGGAAAATGACCAAATCCGACCCGATTTTTGGAATTTTAAACCTTCGTATCCCGACTCATTTACTCCAACATCAGCCCGACTCCGTAGCCCTGGTTGTAACTCTAATAAAAATATCGCAGTTTTGAGAAACAAGAAAATGAGGTGATGGTTTTTGCAGGGCTGCAAACTTGGAGTTGGGACTCAGGAGCTTTGCAGTTCCAGGAATCGGCTTTGGAGCTGGTAAAATCCCTCTGAATCCACAATTCTGACAGGAACACTAAAATTGGAGTCGTGGAGTCGGAGTCGGACTGACTTTAGAGTAAAGGAGTCACAGTCGAATACTTTAAAATTCTGGGAGTCGGATTCGGTTATTTTCTTTACAACTCAGCAGATTTAGTATTTTGTAACACATTGTTTAAAAAAAAAAATATATCGAGATGACTAATAGCAATTTTTCGGGTTTCCTTTAATGCAAATTGCACATGCAAATGTCGATATTACTGAAATTCATTGAAGAAAGCTGTTTCTCTCTAAAATGATGTGAAACCAAAAGAAAAAAAAAAGTCCCGAAACTAGTTTCGTATTGCAATGTCTATCCTTCCGAGGCTTTCAATTACCAAATATAAAAGTAAACAAGAGTTAAGTTTAACATTTTACACAGCACTCTTATTAATGTCAAAAAAAAAAAACTTGTTGGCTAATTATTTAACAAGATTTCTAAACAATGAATAAAATAAAAATGGCATATTTATGACGAATGAAAAAAATATGTTGTACAAACAATACACGTTATCTATTTATTTTTATAGCATCGCAATTTTTTGGATTCCCCGCCAAGAAATTAAACAATAAATCTTTCTTTTCTGAATCAATGAAATTGACCTTAAAAGAAAATGTTGTTTGTATAGAATAACAATTAACCCATTCCATGACCAGCCCGAAAACCCTTAACGCGCATGCCGCAGATAACGAAACGGAGTTGCTTTTTGCTACATTGTAATAACACTTTTCTCCCCATTTTGCTATCGGTATTTTAATGTTGTTTTTGCTGTTCAGCTTGCATTCGAAAATCGCTTCGCTTTATTTGTTTTTAAGCACTGAATTAAATAGTGCAATAAAATACAAGGTTGCTAATATGTGCTGAAATATTCATACATTTACGCAGTACATAACAGGAAAATAAGAAACAATAGAGGATTGGACGAAAAAAATTATTTGCATAACACTAATTATTTTATTGATTTATTTTTCTTTTTGCTTTTATCTCAGTATATCTTTTTTTTTTCTTTTACTGTTAAATGTAAGATGATCTATCTTTCAAAAGGCCTCAACAAAACATTCTTCAAACAATTGACTGATCGATCTAACGTGTGAGCAAGCGAAATGAATAGACAAAAACGCTTTAAGTGTGGGAATGATATTCTAAGAGGATAAAAAGTATTCTTCGGCGCCTTTTGATATATTGTGACACTTCAAAACGACCAATAAACACAGAGACATCCCTTTGATGGCAGGACTATGGTCGACTTTTATCGTAATTCAGGTGACTTTTAAATCCCTTCTGAATGTCCAGATATCAGTTGCTCAAGCGTGGGAAGTATTTTAAAGATAAATGATTACAAAAGATCAAAACTTGCGGCTAATCCCCCATTTCCCTAAAGGATACTTTTGTGCATGCAACTAAAAGCCCTAAGCTGAGAGAGGAATAACTAGACCGACTGGGAGGTCTGTATTCTCCAAGGACCCTCTTTCCAAACATCCGAGCAAGTTAGTTAGTTAGTTCCATTCAAAGAATGGTCAAAAGGTTTTAGTGTTTTGTGGTCAACCCTTCCACATTATTTTCTTACAACAAAACAGTTTAGCTCAGAAAGGAATTTCAAAGCAAGCTTTTATGCTTATATGACGGAACATGTCTTCAGAAGGGAAAAAAAAAGGAGATCTTGCTTGAAATCGAGTCGGATTTTAAATCTTTTTTTAAACATACTTGGATAAATTTTAGTTAGTTTCATAGGATTATTTACTAATTATGGCAATTTGATTATTGAAAAGAAACCAAATATTTAATTTATCTTTTTTAAATCTCATAAAAGAAGGTACAATTAAAACATTGGAGCTATTTTAAGACAATAAATAAAATCTGAAAGAGAATGGGAGAAAAGGAATGTTTCGTTTCTTATGAGTAAAGCGTACAACAAAAGAACTCAAGATATTATCATTTTATTTGTACTGTCGTATCTATTTTATGTTTTACATAGTCAACTTTTACGTATAGTCAATGCGGTCGTCATTTTTTTTTCCGTGAAATAAAAAATATTCAAAACCGTATCACTAAAAATCCATCAAATGGTGCCGCAGTTATAAAAAGATATAATTTACGTTTCAAAATATCATGATTTAAAAATAAATAAGTAATAAAAAATAATAATAGTGTACAAATAAATAAAAAAACGTAGTAAACACATTATAATAATAAAAAAAACATACTCGTACAAAATTAAGATATGTAAGATAATTAAAAAAATAATATTGTGTAAAATAAATTATAAAATTTGAGGATTATGAACAATTTAGTGAAGGATACTTGCGTTAGAAGGTGGATTTTTGATAACAAGAAAAACATATTTCTGTTTATTTGCTTTATTCAGGCATAGAAATATTGATAAATATGTAAGGAAATATTTTCACACTTGTTCATCAGGAGTTCAAATGCCAGAATGCTAAGAAACAAAGCTTCCACGAAAAGATAAAATTATAATGCCTGATTATTATATATATATCATATTTCGTGGGCATTATAAGTGTCCTATTCAAGAGTACTTGAAAAGTTAATATCTTAGTAAAATAAAATAAATTACAACAAGTTCCGTGAAATACTATAAATTACATTCCCTTTTGCCTAAGAAAAGAGCTTGATTACCGCTCCCCTAAAAGCTCCAGAACACAACAGAGAAGCGCAATAACAGGGTTCTGCCCCTGGAAGGATCGCCGACACACATTCGGCCGAGGCAAAAACTGCTAGAAACGCCGTGACGACACAGGATCGTCGAGGGCAGTTAGGAACCATTTTCTTGCGACGAGCCTGAATCGGCCGGGGCAGTATTAACACAAACTGCGCGGCCGATCCTGTATCGGCCGGGGCAAGGAATGGGTTAAGGCCAACCCCATTCTTAATTATCCTCAAAATCAAGTGGTCTGTGTCTTCTTCTCTTACACTTGATAAATGGAAGTCAAATAACGCAGTGGTTTCTTCGCCCAACAAATACGAATCAATATCCGTCACAATAAACCTTAATAATGAGAATGTAAACCAGCAGAATAAGCTTTTTTTCTACTTTGTGCATTTTAATCAGGAGGATTAAAAAATTTGCAGAGGATGTCAGGACTTTGCTTGTTTTTATTGCAAAAACTATTCAAGGAGTATAATCGATGGATTTATTGACTGGAGAGTTAAGCAGCGTTGAAAAAGAAAAAAAAAAACCTTAGTTGCTTTTGTTAAAATGAAAAGTTTTATTGAAAGTTTTAGTAAAGATATTTCAATGTCAATAAAGAGGGGGGGGGGGAATTAAATTTATTTTAATTTGTTTTTTTTCTTAACTTTCATTTTACGTGTAATTATTTGCACTGCTTCCGATAATTGTTGGATGCCTCATTTTTATTAGAATGCGAAACAAATTGATTGGTTAATTTATTTCAATTTCATCAAATTCAGATTCAATCCACTGAAGACGTTTTGCAGGTTTACATAAAAATGCAGTAACCTAGAGACCCTTCTGTTCTGATGTTTATTAATTAAAGCAGCATAAAAAACCTTTTTATTTCACAGCTTCTCAAGAGGTTTTATTACTCGTAGAACAAAGTCATGCAATTGTGAGACATGCTACTACCCACCAAATAATTTTATGTTTAAATTTAGCAAATGTTGCCACACTCACTGTGACCCAATTTCGTGATTGAATTTTGTATGTAGTACTTTAAGACTGTTTTGTAATTAATTTTGTGAAGTTGTCCAACAGTTCTAAGACACCGTATGTTTTTGAATAAAATGATATTATACTTTCTTTATATCTGCATTTTCATAGAATGCGGTAGTGCATTTGGTGAAAGAAAAAAAAGCCTAAAGCAATATTTGCCACTTCCTTTGCTTACAACTTTCATCAATTTACCAATCATCAATTTTTCACCAATACTTTTCATCATTTCCCATTCTTTTATGTGTAAGCCGTGAGATTTTTGATTTCTCACATTCTACAGAGCTTGCCCCAGTTTAATCTGCAAGAGCTCTACTTCTTAACTGTTGGTTTGAGATGCTTTTTTTTTTTTTTTTAATTGCAAAAATGCTCAAAATAAAGTGCAAAGTTACTGTATTAAAAGTTTGATGTGAAAAATACGAAATATAACTTTTTATTTGGGCATTAGGTCTCTAATTTATATTTACGAAAATTATCTCCAAAAAAATTCTAACTCGAAAAACTTGAACACTTGAGAACAAATTTAAAAGATAGATTCGAGTTCAAAATTTTAAGGTACCGTGCGGAAGAAAAGATTGGAACTTATCGGCATTTTAGAAGAATGGTAGATTGTCGAAGTAAAAAAACAAAATGTTTATACTTTTCATTGTTATTGAAAAATAAATGGAAATGTTATGCTATGATATGTAAAACACATTACAATAGCAAGTGCAATTAAATAAAACACCCTATGCTTGGATATATTTTTCATCCCATTGTTTTTCATCCATTTGATTTCAATAAATCCAATGTACGGGACTTGGGACCCATATAAAAAGTTAGATTTCGTATTTTTCACTAGTTTTTACATTTGCTTAGAACTCTTCATATCATAACTCTTATTTCCACCATTTTTGAATTTGTAAGTATGAATTTAGATTTGACGATTACGAAAAGAGCGGTCTGGCAGGTTAAACGGGGACAAGCTGCTAGGGCTAAAGTAAAAATGAGAGACTATTGAGCAAAGTCGACGAGGACACTACACTGTAAAAAAATTCCGAGACGTTACTGACTATTTCCGTGTAACGTTACGGGATTTCAATGGTTTTTACCCACTTCCTGTAAATATCAAGTATCATTGTCAAAAAGTTTCCTGAATTGCTACAAGTAATTCGAATGCAGACTTTTCTCTGTTGTCAAAAATATTTTTAGCTGCCAGTTTAAAGAATCACTGAGAGTGTTTATAAGGTGTACCGGCTTTAGTTCGAATATGGCTCGTCCATGCTGACTTATCTCCCAAAGGGAGTGAATAAGTATGGACTACGTAGCTTTGCAAGAATTGCAATCAAGTGTGGTGCTTGATATCTATATGCAGTTCTGGCTTAGCTTTGGCCATGTTTGCTACACTATTTTTGGAACTGTCTTGATAAATCAGGACGGTTTCAAGCTTTTATATTATCTCTGCCTAAGATTATTCTGAAGTTCTAATAGCACGATTGGCTTTAAACTGGAAGATTTCCGGATTTTTCAGGAAAGTTACTGAGTTTTAACGGAAAACGTTCCTAGTTTTTGCGAGATATGTTACTGGCAGAAATTGGGCACATCAGCTGCCTATTATTTTCCAGAAACGTTTCTGAATCGTTTTTACAGTGTACCAAGAGTCAGAATGTTTGGGATCTCAGTTCGTGTTTAATACCATCCCCATCCTCTCTCCTTTTAACGAATAAGAAACTTTCAGTAGGAGCATTTTGTCCTGTTAATTTTCATTTCAGACGCGTATGGCTCGGAAAAAGTGGTAAAGATTTCTGATGGCATTTGATTTAGTGTTTTTTCTTTCCATTTTTTGACTTTAACTTCTTAGGTTTCGTTTTACATTGAGAAAAAAATATCCACCTGTCATATTTCCTTGCAAATTCAGGTAAAAAAATAAATAATACAAACTGAATAAATTTAAAAAAAATCTTAGAAGGCAGCTGATTTCATGGAGGATTTATATTGGTAATTTTCCTGCAATTCTTCATTGAATCGAAAGAACCTAGCAGGCTACTTAATAAGGATTTTACAGCGCTTCCCGACTCTTCATGCAACAGTAACAATAATGTGCAACAAAAACATGCGTTTGAAAATTTTTTGCTTATTTTTTCTTCAATTTGTTTTATTTGTTTCAATCACATTAAACTTTCTACACTGTAAAAACGATTCAGAAACGTTCCTGAAAAATAATAGGCAGCTGATGTGCCCAATTTCTTCCAGTGACATATTTTGAAAAAACCAGGAACGCTTTCCGCTAAAAGTCAGTAACCTTTCTGAAATTAACCTTGATACTTTATGAAGTACGAAATCTGCCCTGTTAAAGCCAGTCATGTCTCTAGAACCTTCTGGAAAAATTAAGTATAGGTTTAGTGTCATTGATGAGAACCTTCCTAATTTACCAAGAAGGCTCCATAAAAAACAGAGCGCCCACGGCCAAAGCCATGCAAGAAGGAACCAAGCATATCTCTTGCCTGCAAATACTTCAGCTATCCAATGACATTTTCGCTCTCATTGTGAGCTTAGTCAATCTGGACAGGCCGTAAGCAACCTTAGGCCGATACACTTAATAAACACGCTCATTCAATCTTTAAACTGGTTGCTAAAAATATTTTCCACAACAATGAAAAGTCTGCACGCGTACAACTTGTAGCGATTCAGGAAACTTTTTTGTGATGATACTTGTTTTTACGGGGAAATAGGTGAAAACGTGTGAAATCCCGAGACGTTCCACGGAAATAACCAGTAACGTTTCGGAATTTTTTTACAGTGTAAAAAAAAATCTAGGGGACACACCTTACCTAATTTTCTCCTTACGTCTTTCGGAAGATAAATTTTCTGGAGTTGATTTCGTGCACCTCTTTTAGCCATTGTACCCTTAAACTTCTCAAATTAGTATATTTCGGTGGTTATTTAAAATTCTGGAATTTTATAGGCATTTTGTCACATTTACAGAACTATGTTACTACTTTTTCGTTTTGCTGAGATTTTCAAAAGCAGTTGTGTCTCATATAGTCTGTTTAAAGTTTTGCGTCAAATTAACCAATCGTCCAAATAAGCGACCAGAATTTAATTTTGGTTGTTCTTCACTATCATGCAAACTGTGTTTCTAGAAAAAATGTTAATAGAATAACGCCTTTTTTTCAATTTGTGTAAATATTTAATTGTCAGTAACAGAATTTCTTCAGTGATCGCAGAAAGACTAGTCAAGCATTTAGTCTGCTTAGCTTATTTCCTTTACATTTGTTTTGACGTTTAAGGTTGGTTTAACATTATTGTCTCGAGATTCCTCGTTTGGATAATAGGTTAGATTATGTCCATGTCAGCAACAAAACTAACGTTTTTTTGTGATTGAAACAAATTATAAGATGAAAAATTAAATCGCAAGACTATTTTCTGAATAATTCATTGCAATTACTAAAGGGGCAAATCTTCTGTGTTACATGTGAGCTATTATAATAAATAAACTAATGAAATATGAATTTTTTACTGCAAGCTACAACTTGACGTTCACTATTTTTTCACGCACATTAAAATAAAACGGAAATTAAATATATATTGTAAAAACAAATGTTTACTAACAAAATTTTAATTGTTTTACATCATTACAACGCAATTATTGTATTTTTAAAAAATGTATACTAACATTGACTCTTTACTCTAAGTTGATAATGAAGTTGACACTACTCAAATAAAATAAGCCTTCTTTTTTGACTTTTGACCAACAAATTGGTAAATGGACTTATTATGCGTAACATACAAGCATCATAACTTATAAATAAATAAAGATGCCATAAAGTAACATCCGGTACGGCTAATAAAGAAAAACCAGGAATTTTAATGAAGAAAATCCTATTTGATACTTGCCTCACGGAATTGATGACCTACTTAATGACCTTAGACGAACAATCCCAAAAATTGTTCATTTTTACTTAATATCAAAGGTAGTAAAAACATTAATAAGGAAAAGACTTAACAAGATTTGTCTGTAAATGAGCCAGAAACCTTGAAATCTTTTCTGATATAAGGCAACTGGATTATTCGGAGGGAAATTTATGAAGGAAAAGTTGGCAACACTGATGAGGAAATCTTTAGACCTCTCTTCATTAAAGAGGAAAATTAGAGATAGTGTATGGTCATATACCTAATTGAGACTGTTTATTGTAAACATGTTTGAGAAAATTGACTATTATTGATTTTTTTTTTTGAATTAGAAACTTTTAATAAAGAGATCAGGAAATTAGCCGAATAAAGAATCGTTGCAGATTTCGTGTGATGTAAATGTCTATGAGTAAAGTTCCCATAAATATATCTCATTAGCAAAATATAAGTAAAATATTTCAATAACTAGAAAAAACCTTTAGCGTGTGAATGAGAAGTGTCATAAAACAGGGATATAAATAGTTGATGAATTGCAAATTTTTGAAGTCCAACTATTCATATTTATGGAAAACAATGTACATTTGCTGAATAATGAATAAGTTTTCGTTATTAGGTGTACAAATTTACAGAAAATGAGCTACGCTGCGTTCACGGAAAAAAATACAGTGCTGGCCAAATTATTAGACTAAGACTGTTTTAAAAGCAAATTCTTTATTGATTACATAACTATAGACACAATAACGAACAGTGAAATAATTATCTAATATTTAGTGTGCATTCCCTTGTTCTTGATGAGCATTTTAAGTCTTTTTGCACTGTAAAAACGATTCAGAAACATTTCTGGAAAATAATAGACAGCTGATGTGCCCAATTTCTGCCAGTAACATATCTCGCAAAAACTAGGCACGTTTTCCGTTAAAACTCAGTAACTTTCCTGAAAAATCCGTAAATCTTCCAGTTTAAAGCCAATCGTGCTATTAGAACTTCAGAATAATCTTAAGCAGAGATAATATAAAAGCTTGAAACCGTCCTGATTTATCAAGACAGTTCCAAAAATAGTGTAGCAAACATGGCCAAAGCTAAGCCAGAACTGCATATAGATATCAAGCACCACACTTGATTGCAATTCTTGCAAAGCTACGTAGTCCATACTTATTCACTCCCTTTGGGAGATAAGTCAGCATGGACGAGCCATATTCGAACTAAAGCCGGTACACCTTATAAACACTCTCAGTGATTCTTTAAACTGGCAGCTAAAAATATTTTTGACAACAGAGAAAAGTCTGCATTCGAATTACTTGTAGCAATTCAGGAAACTTTTTGACAATGATACTTGATATTTCCAGGAAGTGGGTAAAAACCATTGAAATCCCGTAACGTTACACGGAAATAGTTTTTTTTTCCCTAAATTGGGCATGTGTGACAGATTAAGAAATATTTATTTTTCAAATATTGCGCTAAAGGGCCTTTAGAGCAAAAAATAATGTTATGGATAAACAATAAAAAATAAATAATGAAGTGGTTGTCATTTTAATGTAAAGAACTCACCTATAACCTTTGTCAAACTATGTCCCTCAGCTATCCTCATATATATATAAAATAGCCAAAATCACTGAATGAGTAACACTCTGGCGTCATCAATAATGAAACTCGCGCTATATCACGCGTGACGGCATTATTTCATTGTTGAAGCACAAAAATTTCGGGAAGTATAATATGATAATACTTTTTGGCAATGTTTGACGTTCAGGGAGATGCTTTATTTTGTCAAGGCTAAACTGAATCGGGTTGCTTAGCTGTTTTACTGGCAAGATTGTAATTTTAAGAGAATGAAGAAACGGAAAAGTGGGCAACAATGAACGCTATCTACTAGAGTTTAGGGTTAATCCACTGAGGATTGAGTTAAAATTTAACTATCAAAATATTACCAAACAGGAAATAACTTCGTTAAAATGTAGAAACAATTTTCATCCGTCATACCTTGATGGGAGATTTTTTCGTTTTTAGAAGACTTTTTCAGTGTAGCTATTTGTATCCAAAACATATAAATTGAAATTCCATAGCAACCTCAGAAATATTTTAATTCAACTATTTAATGATTTTTTTAATTAAAAAATTAAAACTGATGTTGACACCACAAGTCAGTTTGATTTTATTCGTATTTCAATAAAAAAAATTACTTAAATGCTATTTGATATTCGTTGCAGCAAATAAGAAAATATAGTTTTATAATGTGTAGTTTTCTAACAGTTTCAATTTCGTTTGTATACATCTTTGAAGAAAATGAATGTAAGTGGGGGGAAGGGGAAACCCTAAATGTTGCTTTTCATAAAGATCTACCCGCAGTGCTTTAATATGATTGCAATTCCAACTTCCTGAACTCCAAACCTATGTCTACACAACTTGTAAGTATATTGTACGTACTGTTTTTCAGTTTTAGGCTGCCAAAAGTAAATTATGTTAAAATATTACTTCATAAGTCTCTTTGATAATAATTTCCTCTTCAAAATTTGAATTCTGTTATATATTTCACCGATTGCTTAAAAAACCTGAGACTTTTTGCTACTCAAAAATGAAAAAAAAAAGGCTCCCCAGGAATTGCCCTGTGCTGAGATTTAACGAAGTTAAAATAACAAACGAAGCGGTTTCTAAATCATTCGTAAATGTGTCATCTTTCAGAATTTCTTTGAAGGCAGACAGCAATAAACATTAATTCATAGTTCTGAAATAATTAGTCAAAAATACTTAAATTGTTATTCCACATTAATATCACGGGAAACGAATTTTAAACGACATAAGTGTGGTCTTCGAAGAGATGATTACAAAGAAATAAATCAAAGAACATATGGTTTTGAAGACGACAGTGAGTAACGCAATAACTCAGGCACGTGTGAAACTCCTTTTTAAATCCTTCTCGAATCAGAGAAACCTGTTTCTCCCATAAGCAGTCATCCATGGCGGGAAGAGATGTAAACTCCTTGTCGAAAATCCATGATTTGCATAATGAACTGCCACTGTAAACCTCCCATTTTAACGATTGGTGGTGTAATGGTCTAACGGCTGAGTCCAGAATGGTATCAGTAACCGATAATTTGCATGCCCGCAGTTAAGCTGCCTGGTTGTGCCAGGGTGCAATCGATAATCGATATTATCGGGAAATATCTATCGATAATGGGTATCACGGGGAAGATACTTCAGTTAAAGCTTACGCAAGTGTTGCCACACAGTTTTTCTATCATTTTTTATGTGCCAATCTTGATGCAATGTTTGAATATCGAGTTGGGGAGAAGTATTAGGGTTTATTTTACTCAAAAGTATTTCTTTTTTTTTTTTTTGTGGCAGGGGAAAAATTAGTGCGGCATGAAAGTCAGTGACAGTTTTATTGATCCTTTCAATTATTTAACACACATTCGATGCATCAAACATCCAAATCGTCAAAATGATTTCCTGTTAAATATGTAATAATGTAAATGTTCATGAAGTCATTTTTATGAGGATTTGAACTCAAGTTTTAAAAGCTAATGTTTCTGATGACATTAGGAGCAGAAAATTACTGAAACTTTTTGAAATCTCATTTAACCATCTTGTAGGATGTACATATAATCATAAAACATTGTTCTACACAATTAAAGGATTTTGAAGCTGTGGGTGAATATTAAGGCTTAGGAATTGTTTAAATGATTTTTACTTGATCGAAAGACATTGGTGTTTATTTTAGAAAAATATAACATGTTTGACAGAAAAAAAAATCAAATCATTCAGCATTTTGGTATAAAATGCATCAGTTTTAAGTATAATGAAAACAGCAAAATAACAAAAAAAAAAAAAAAAAAAAGGTGTTTCCTTGGACCAAAATCGTTTTTGATAGGGGGTTTGGTTTCTCTGGCAACTAGCAACGTTGAACACCTTTGATGCATAGAGTCAATAAGCCTATTACTGAAGAGCCGTAGCCTGCTCTACTCCTTCCAGAAAGGTCTTGTCACTTCTTGTTAAGTTTTAGGGGATGGTAGACGAACAATTACTCGTTTGCTTAAATTGTCCCAAGACAACTTGCTCTATTGGGTTTAACCTTCCTTTGACGAACGGGTTTTATTCAAGATTTCCTTTAATACTTGCCATTTGAAACAAAAATCAATTTCTTTTCTCATAAATTCTTAGAATTACTTATTTTATTAGTATTTCTTCATATATATATATATATATATATATATATATATATATATATATATATATATATATATATATATATATATATATATATATATATATATATATATATATATATATATATATTAGGGTGGTCCTTATTTTTGAAGTTGTAGATATTTTACACGACGCCCCCTCAATTTGTTCCATTATACAAATAAATGATCCATGCAAAATTTTAAGTCAATTCATGAATATTAACACGTGCCCCTAGGGCCCCCTTTTTTTGAGTTTTGAAGAAAAAATTGCGGATTTTCTCATTTTTATATAAAAGTATTCCTAGGTTTCATATTTTAACTAATTTTGAACCTCAATAGATGTTGTTACTTCCAGACCAACCATTCTCCTCCTTTCATTCTGTAAAATTTTACATATTACATAGGGTACATGTACATCAATGGCCTTGTTACACGCATACCGCTATTCGAGCTCCTTTCAAACTAAAAGGGAAAACATTTCTTTCCACCAAGATGGACACAAGGGAATCTAAAGGAAATTAATGAATGGCCTAGACCATTAATGAATGATTTTTGACAACAACAATTTGCCTCCTCCAGGCTTTGGGGGGTGTTGATTCAGAAAATTTTCTGTGTATGTAATAGGTCTGGCAAATAGGGTCACTAGGTTTCCATGCTATAAATATAAATAATGACAATTATATTTTAATTCACTGTTCTTTAGTTATATACTTAAATGTTTATGCATTCTTATAATTTAAATTTTGAAAAAATCTCGATTACCCTACAATAAAAATAAACGCTATTTTCCATATCTAAAATATAAATTTAAAAAAATTCCAGATCGGAATAATGTAAAAATCTATACTTTAAACTGTCTTCTATTTCAGTACATAGTCCTTTATTATCATCAAATTCCTCTTGCAATTCACAAGATTTAGAAACCGAAATGGGTATCTATCCTAATCTGTTGAACCTTTTTTCTATATCTGGTCTACTACAACGCAAAAAAGCTTGACAACTATTGGGATCTGCTCGCATTTCATCAATGTTAGACAAATGCCATATTAGGGACAAAGATGCTGCTCATTTATTAACAGCCTATGTAGATGCAGTAAATTTAAATCCAAATAACCTTATGATCAATCGTACATCCCTTAAGAGAGCAAGAGAAAATCTTCGAGAGGTAAAATCAGATTTCATGAATTTAAATTTAGATTTTTTAGTTATTCCCTGGGATACAAAGCTATACATCCAGATATAAGTGGAAAAAAACGCCGGTAGGCTTACCATGATAGTTTCAGGTTCCAATGTTGAACAGCTACTCAGAATTTCTGAGGTATTTCTTCAGTTGTATATGATATCTTAGATGATTGTTCTTTATTGCTAACTGTTCAAGCTGTAGTGTTTTATACAGCGGCTTACAATACCGGTCGTATAAATTGTGCATGTAATTTTTTAGAACAAAAGCTAAACGGTGATATATTTCATTTGTATTGCTATCATCATGCACTTGAAATCGTACTGCAGAGTGACTTTAAAGAAGTTCTTGCCTTTCTTAGTTTTAGACTCGATATTCCATTATTTAAGCGCTGCAAAATTCAAAAATTATACATACCACTTAAATTCTAAAAGAATTTGATGACATATTATTGTTCATAGAAAGCGGAATTAAGAAATACTATAGAGAATTCTCATAACGTGTAATAATATTTCTTGGTGATGTCCTCCCTCCTACAGGGATATGTTTTAGGCAACCTGGAGCTTATTTGTGAGCCAGATGGGTGGCAAAAGGAATTTATTGTTTGAATATTTATATATTTAGGAAACAATTTAAATTGATCTTACATGAAGAGATTGCCCGTAAATGCTGTTTTGCAGCTGCAAATGTTGTATGAAGATATAATTTTTCGCAGCAACCCATTCTAGGCCTTTTAAATTAATATAAAGTTTAGTGTCTAAAAAAGCTGCAGCGTACAAAATGTTGACAAACATGCAGCAGAAGCAGTGATTGAAAAATTCATAAATCACTTATAATACTTAGGGGATGAACTAGTAGCTTTGTCCGTATTGGATGAAAGAATTAACTTTGAAGATAGGAAAAGACTACTTAAAAAAAAAAAAAATGCTTGTTGAAATGCTCTTCCTCTTTATAGAATCAATTACAAGTCAATAAAACTGTTTGATAAGTTACAAACACCAAAAGATGTTTTCCTATTTGATCCTGATTCATGGCAAAATGAAGGAAGAGATATCGTTAAAATGCTGAAAGTTGTGAATGATACAACTGAAAGAGGAGCACAATTAATCGAAGAATTTCACAATCAATTTAACAGATATGAGTCACAAAAGCAATTTAGTATTTTAGAGACACTCCAAGACTATTGGGAAAAAAATGCACACGATTGAGATACATTGAGAAAAGCGTACGATTAAGGTAAAGTTTCTAAAGCAATATTTCATTCTTATTCAATGTAAAATCTTTAGACGATATGAAGTAATTAAAAAGATTAATTTTAGTGCTACCTCGCTGTAAAAATATTTTGCAGACATAGGAGAAACGATGTACGGGGTCTGAAGTAAAAACTCGAAGATTTGTGAGAAAATTATCAAAAGTGTTAAAGTTCAACGTCCTAGGGGCACGTGTTATTATTGACCGATCGAGTTCAAATTTTGCACCGATTACTTTTTATTATAGTGTCACAAAACTAGGGGGCGTCACTTGTTGAATTCCGAAAAAAAAAAAATTTCCCATATAAATAAGGACCACCCTAATATATATATATATATATATATATATATATATATATATATATATATATATATATATATATATATATATATATATATATATATATATATATATATATATATAGCATAATTTTGATCATATGTTGCGCTTTTTTTACTTCTTTTTACATAGTAAGAGAAGAATCGTATTTTCTAAAAAAGATCCACTCAAAAATCGGCAAGTGCTTAAAATTTTCCTTTTAATAAAAACATAATGACGTGTTTTTCAAATTACGACACAATTGAATCATATAACACTACATTTTTTCTTGTGTTACACAATTGCTGAAAGGGTTTTTCCAAGGCTAAATCTCTGTAGAATTTCTATATTATTTTAATTATTTAATTGTTATTAATAGAAAAAAACCAATTGTTTACCAAACAATATGTTCCCCCAAAGATTTCATTGCTTCATAGAATTGTAGACAGATTTAAATAAAAATGCAAATGTTAATAAATAGATACACATGACCATAGTTTGCTCATTTTGGTTCAGCAAGGAATATGCATATTGAATTATAGAAAACTGCTGAAACTTAATGGGGTTAAGGAATGAAAACACAGTTTTTAATTTGATTATGTGTTCATTTTGTATTTTTATTGGATTTTATACAAAGCTATTTGAATAGGATAACTTTGAAAAAAAAATATTAATTCGTTATTGTTTAAAACATTTATTCACGGTTTATTTATGGACACGGTTATGACTTTGCTCAAATGTAGAAACAACCCGTCATACCTTGACGGTCGACTATAATAATAATGAACATAAAAATTAAAAATGAAAAGAAAAATGAAAATTTCAGTTTTATGGTTTTGGAAACTTTAAATTTCCGTCGCAAACTAAAGTCAATAATTCCATCCTTTTCCTCGTCTTGCTTACATTTGGCAGTGTCTAATTATTCTTTTTAGCTACTACAAGCCGTAAATACTAATAAAAACAGCATTATTTCTTTGCGGGATACATTCACAATTGAAGCTTGCGTGATTGGACCCTGCGTTTGCGTTCACTATTGCTTGCTCTACACAAAGGACAAACAGCAGTGTGGAGTTTGTTCAGAGCTCGCTCAAAAGACAAGAGTAATCAATAATATTCGAATGGAATGGTGAAGTTCCATCTCATAGATTAGACACGAAGTGTCCATTAGTTGCCAATGTTTCCACTAATGATTTTAGTTCCATGCTCTCCCTGTCCATAGGAAGACTTTAAAGTCAGGAAAGCTGCATTTCATTCAGAATTCATCGTTCGTCGCGGGTTGCGTAATGGAAGATTCGGCGCTGAGACAATGGCGTTGGTAATGGGTAAAAAATATGCAAAAGTGTTACGCTGGTATTTGAAATAAATATTCGGGCCGGGGAAATATTTTTAAAATTACTGTAAATTCCGTATTTCAAGCTATATTTCATTCTTACCACGAATCAATAACGATAGTTGAAATCCTTCTTGCAATGTTCACTCTTCAAAAAATAAATAAATAAATACATAAATAAAAAATTAAAAAAAAATAATTAAATAATAATAATAATAATAATCATTGAAATAATAGTAATAAATAAATAAAATAAATAAATAAAATAATAATAATAATAAAAATAACAATAAAAATAAATAATTAAAATATTGATAATAAATAAATAAAATAAATAAATAAAATAATAATAATAATAATAATAATAATAACAATAATAATAAATAACTAAAATAAAATAAAATAAAAATAAATAAATAAATAAAAAATATAAAAAAAAATAACGTGATTCAATATAAACAAAAACATGACAATATATTCTACAAAACCTCAAAGGGAAGCATACAGTGGCTCCCAAAAGTGTTCGTACACCTTGAAATTTTGTAGTAAAACCAAAATAACGTAAAACTTAATTCGTATATGAAGTCCAATTTTTTTTCACACCATTCCTGTGCCATTCTGAATAAAACCCAGTAGTTTTTTTTCAAAATATTTCCAGATATTTTTGAAATTTGTCAAAAAACGATGAGACAGAGAAAAAATACTCCACAAAAGTCATCGTACACTGAAATATTTTCGAATAAATTCATGATTAAAATTATCATATGTGGTGTTTTTTATTATTTTTGCATTGTAATGACACTGTAAAGTCATTTGCCTTTAATTTTTTGTTTATTTATTCTCTAATATTCTGCTTATTATTTTTTAAATGGCAGGTATGCGTAGAAAACAACAAACACCGTTCGAAATTTGATTTTTTTTCCCCTCACAGTAGCAATAAATTATTTTAAAATGTCCCTAAATTAGTTAATTTATACCATTCTTATAATGAAGTGCTTGATAAAATGCTTTAAAGAGAAGAATCAAATCGAAAACAAGGTAAGAAAAGGTCAACTGGCAAAGTTAACAAAGTGTGATCGGAGGTTTACAGTTAAAAAAATTATGAAAAATACACATTTGAGCGCTGAAAAGTTTCTCCAGAAATGAATGAAACATTTTACGTTTAATTTTCACCTAAAATTGTTCGCCAAGTTCTCTGATTAGCTGGATTAAAGGGGATCTCTTGCCGCAGAAATTTTCTTATTCAAGCGAAAAACAGTAAGCTTTCCGTCGTAAAATGAATGATAAATAAGATCAAAACATTTTGCAACTACGTCTTATTTATAGATGAAAATAAATTCAATATTTTGGGTTGAATTGTTGTATAATTTTCAATAGAAGAAAAAAATGAGGAATTTAATCTTAAGAACTTAGCTGGATCAGTTAATCAGGACGATGAAGGTGTGAGGGGGCATAACAGCATCAGGACTTGGAAATTTGGAATTTTTTGATGGAATAATGAATCATTCTATTCATTTAAATATTTCAAAAAACAATTTTAAGCTATTAGCCAAAAATTTGGCAATCGGAAACAACTTTGTTTTCTATCAAAATATCGATAAGAAGTACACGTTTGCGCCTCAAAAATTGTGCTTAAACTTAGAAATATCTCCTCAATCGCCAGATTTAAACGTAATGGAACATATTTGGAGATATCTGGTGGCTAGATTACGAAAATACACCATTGAAATGAAAAGCGAACAAGAAACAGTAAGACTCGAAGTGCGGCTTAACACTTATTCATCAGAAATTGCATTAAAAAAAAGAAAGAAAAAACAATGAAATATATTCTCAGACGTTTAAAAGCTGTTGTTGATACTGCATGATATCCTACTGAACAATAATTTTGTAAAAAGTTAGATTATTTACTAATTTTTTGAAATTTTTTCAAAGTGTACGAAGATTTTTGTGAGATAAAATTTCCGGCACTTTTTGGTTTTTGATTTCTAAAAAAATAAGTTTTAATGTTTTATTAAAAATTTTCGCGTAGTTTTGTTAAAAATAGATCATAGATCTTAGAATTAAATACCTATTCCAAAATATTAATTCTAACCAATGCATATGGGCCTATTTCATTGAAAGTCGTAGGTGTACGAACACTTTTGGGAGCCACTGTATTTACAATTTTATTACATAGTTTGGAAAATAAAAATAACGATCTCAAAGATTTGTCTGTTGTTTGTCAAAAAATTAATGCTAAAATCGTTATCTATACTACTTTAAGTCCATTCTTTTCTCCTAATACTAAAACATTCCTTACGTGCAGGAATTTTACATAAACCATTTTTATAAATTTTTGGTAATTTATCTTTCTAAAAAAATGACTTCAGAAGTTGAGTTCAACAGATAAAGAAGCATTTAGCTATGTCATTGAAACAATTTTTTTTTCCAGCAATTACTGATGATTTCCAATTCAAAAGCCATTAGTTAAGCAACTTTGGTTAATTGCTCCGTAAAAATGAGTTAAGTCAAACTAAGATCATTTATATATTACTTAGTTTTATCGACATCAGTTAACAAGAATGGCTGTCAATTGATCTGCTTTTGAAATATCATAGACTAATTACGTTGACTGCTCAAACTTTCGGGCAGTTATTTATGTGCAGCTAAAGTTGTCTGTTAAGTGATTCAATTTCGAAGAAAAAAGTAAATATGCGATAATTTTCCGAATTGTCTCGTCATTATGTAGCCTTCAAATATAAACAGATATTTTCGACTATTAAATATTGACTGTGAAATGATATTATGAAAAATAAAAATATCGGGCGTATTATGTGCAATTGAAGCTTGTACAAACTCAAAAATTTTCTGTACAATATAGAAAATAACGAAAGACACTGATTCGTACTATTTCTGAATTAGAAAAATCAAATTTGTTCCCCCCCCCCCCAAAAAAAAAAAAATAATGCAGGCTAACTAAATTCTGGATTTGAGATCGATAATTCAATTTTCTTTTAGTGGCTATAATTTTCAAGAGATAAAATTGAATTTAATACTTAAAGATACTACTAACAAAAATTTAGATAATATAACGTTGTAGACAGTTGAAAGATACTTTGATACTACAAATATGGGACAGTTGAGGGGGGAAGCAATTGTAGATTTCTCGAATGTATGTAAATGTTGTCGATCATATGTTGTCATATTGAAACATCACTATTGATCAAAAGTGAAAATACAGTAAAATAAGAAATATTACTTTCGGATTTCTTTTTATCCATAAGGTCTTTTTTTTTTGCATTGAAAAAGGCGTTCCTTGTAACGCCGAAGCACGTGTCTGCAGTAGTCTGTAATTTGTTCTTTTTCACGTTGTTAATTCTTGTTTTACTTTTTAACACAAAGGTAATTATATATCCTAAAATACATTGTTAGTACTTATGTGGAATGTTTGTCAACGATAACGACAACAAAGGATGTCAACAACGTAAACAAATCCTAAGTGTATTCAGTACTAGTGGTACCCGCACGGCTTTACCCGTGGTAGAAAATTAAAATGGTATTTGGTTCGCCTGTATATTTACAAATGATAGATGATGAATTTCTCGCCAATTGGCTATGTTCATTCGCTCTCCCATTACACGCCATGATAATTTCGTAATTTACTCTTCCATCTTGTGATAATTTTGCACCGGAAAGTGTTCTTAAAATTGAAATAGAAAAAAAAATCGAATTTTCGAAAAATCGCTTCGAGGTGCACACCCTCATGCTACAACCTAACTTTGTGCCAAATTTTATGAAAATCGGCCGAACGGTATAGGCGCTATGCGCGTCACTGCGATCCAGACATCCAGACACCTAGACATCCATACATCCTGACAGAGAGACTTTGAGCTTTATTATTAACTAGTGGTACCCGCACGGCTTTGCCCGTAATGGAAAAATTAAAAGGTCTTTTGGTTCGCCTATAGATTTACAAATAATGTATGTTGAATTTTCTCGCCAGTTGGCTTGAACCCATGTTACGGTTCCACGTTATGATAATTTCGTATCTCGCCAATTGGTTTGTGCCCATGTTACGGTTTCACGTTATGATAATTTCGTAATTTACTCGTCCATCTTATGATAATTTTGTTCTTAAAATTGAAATAGAAAAAGAACCACATCGAATTTTCGAAAAATCGCTTCGAGGTGCACACCCCCATGTTACAAACTAACTTTGTTCCGAATTTCATGAAAATCGGCCGAACGGTCTAAGCGCTATGCGCGTCACAGAGATTCAGACATCCGCTGGACATCCAGACAGATAGACTATCAGCTTTATTATTAGTAAAGAAGAAAAAGAATACCTTTAACATTTATAATTGTGAAATTTTGCTGATTTTTTTTTATTTAAGTCTCATTCTGGGAATCGCTCAGATTTATTGATAGAAAAATATTACATAAACTAATTATTAATATAAAAAAGTAGTATTCTGCATTGAGAAGGTAAACATGTAATTCATCTGCAAGAAAGGCAACACATTTGTTAATTCTTTTCTTCATCATTTAATTATTTTTATTTATTTATTTATTTATTATGTTTTTGTCATCTATTTTGCTTTAGTTTTATTGTATACTAGTGGTACCCGCACGGCTTTGCCCGTAGTAGAAAATGAAAAGGTCATTTGACTCGCCTGTATATTATCAAATAATGGATGATAATTTTCTCGTCTATTGGCTATATTCATTTGCTTGCCCATGTTACGGTTCCACGTTATGATAATTCCGTAACTTATTCTTCCACGTCGTGATAATTTGCTCGTTAAAATGTTCTTTAAATTGGAATATAAAAAGAAGAAAATCGAATTTTCGAAAAATAGCTTCGAGGTACACGCCTCCGTGCTATAAACTGATTCTGTGCCAAATTCCATGAAAATCAGCCGAATGATCTAAGCGCTATGAGCATCACAGAGTTCCTGACAGACAGAGAGACTTTCAGCTTTATTATTAGTAAAGATTCTTACTTTATAGTTTCTTATGAAATTAAAGCACGAAAAGAACGTCAAGGTCTAACATTTTACCGCGTTTATGGAGTATTAAAATTGTATTTCTTCAAATGTCTCAAAGACCCATTTTTGTAGATACTGCGGTTTACCTACCCACTCTATTATACTCGAATGCTGTTTAAAAAAAGTATTCAATCTCTTTGCTTTTCTTTAATCGTTTGAAGTAAGTCCTTTTCATAATACCCCCTCTAAACACACAAATACCTACAAATGAAGTTCATTGCAATAGTCTCTACTGAAATCGTTCCCATGCCTTCTATCCTTCCAATTATCGTTTAATTTACCTCTCATCCTCTTTTCCATACATAAAATTAGCTAATTATGCTAAATTAACATACACAGATGTGCAAATCACATTATCAATTAATCAGATTTAGCGTGTCTAATTCAAACATACATTCAATTATCGATTCATCAGCATTAAAATTAATGCCAGGATTGAAGATTTTTTTTCATCTCTTAATAATTAGAAAAATAAAGCTCAATTCATCAAATGTAGAATTTTAAACTGCTATTTCCCTCCATTTCCGGTAATTTATCTATTTCGGAGATAGGAACCGTATGGAAAACCCCCGCCAGCGATACTAGGTCTCCCGATTAATTGGTTTTTCAACCCTTACTGATATTTTCCGATTCACCATCCATTAATTAAGCAGCCGTGGAATGCGAACTTGGAAAAATGGAACAAGTCAAATTGAGATCATTTCCAGATTAAACTGTTTTACTTATATCAGCTAACTATGGGGTAGTGAAATAAAAAAAAAATATCTATAAAAAATTCGTTGCTCGTTTAGAAGAATTCTTATTGGAATGCAGGATCGAAAAAGAGTAATTCGTTCAGCCGCTTAAACTTCAGCAGTAAAGATTTAGTTCTTTTATTGCTTCAAGCTAAACTTGTTTTTACCAAGCTACTCTGGACATATATTTTTTTATTCTATTTTAATTTTATTTTTAATTTTCATTCAGTTTTTTTTTTTTAATTTTAATGTTTTAGTTTTTAGAATGAGTCTAAACTTTACTTATCGTTAAGTAGCCAGCTAGTAAATACATGATGATAAAATTTAAAAAAATATACATATATATATATCACGCAGCATAGATTTCCTGGCAGAAAAATAGTTTTGTATCAACTAGAATTAGTCATCGTTATTTTTTTTTTAATGCAGGTCGCAGTAGAAGTTGTAATGCAGATCTGAAGTGAAAAGAGAGTGAACTTTCGGATGCACGGCATGAAGGATATATGCTCAATGATTTTTTTTTTGTATGTTCTATGTCAGGGGTGCCCCTGCATACACCCAAAAGTAGCCACGCACCCTCTCCAAATACCACAATGACCGCAAAAAGGGAAAACCCCTTAAAAAAGAAAAGGAAAAGAAAAACTTAAAACCTGTCTATTTTTTTTAAACACAATCTACTCTATGACTTCTTTGGTAGGCACCCCTGGAGCAGTAGATATAGTTATTGTTCTTAGAGATTGTTCTTTGAATTAACATCTGTTTTCAGCTGAACTTTACAAGATCTTCACTTGCAGTTGCAATTGTAAATTGTTTATGTAATGAAAGGAAAAGCTTTAATGTCTTTCTGTTGCGGTGAAGGAGGTTCAATTGTGAGACAATTTGTTGTAAGGTAGAAAAGCGCCACGTATCCAAAACATGACACATTTATGCATCCAAAAGCATTTTTTTAAACTAGTTGCAGTAGAAAAAGACTTAAAAGGCAATTGAATTTTTAATCTCAAACAATAACCCGTCTGGTTCTGGCGTCGGCTTTTAGTACATATCCTTAGCATTGCTCATGTATGCATTACAATGCGGATGGTTTTATGCTCGTCCCTTCTAGCACATTACAAAATTAGGCGAGACGTTTTCTGTTCATGCTGTATTTGTAATAAAAATTCAAGCTGAAAATGAAATTTGGACCCGAAATTATTACGTTGTGTAACCTAAGAGGAGATATGTACTTCTTTAAACCGTATTTTTAATTTGAAAAATAATTGGAAGAGAATTTGGAGACAAAAAATGATTGTGTTTGAAAATTTCAATTGTAAATAGTTCAAGTTTATGTAAATAGGAGATTTTGTTTCGTATCTCACCAGGATTTGTACTTATATCTCATGAAGTCAAAACGTTAAACCACAGGAACTAGCGATTATTTTTAAAGTTGGTAGGATGCTGTTTCTGCTTATTGCCTGCTGTGCAGGAGCATAAGCTTTAGACTGTCTTATGTTCATGAACCATGTGGGTGGCTGAATATTTAATTGGTTTCGTACCGCGCACACCATCATGTAGATTATTTTCCAACGCTGTAATATATTTTAGAATGGATCCTCAATTATCAGCAATAAATTTGTCTTAGTTTTCCTATTCATATTATTAAGGTAAAAAATGTCTTAAATTTCAGTTTTATTTTTAAACTAGAATGAGATCTATAGCGGTAATTATGTTATAAGTTAGAAATCAGACTAAAATTCAGGATACTTATCTTGAGTTTTAGTCTGATTTCTAACCTATAACTCAGAAAGATAATTGCAGTAAAAATAAAGGTGAATCCAAACTAAAAAATAAATAAGGTCAGTAAATCCCGAAGTAAATGGTGATTTTTTCAAACGTCTTGAATTTCAGTCTGACTTCTAACTTATAATTTAGAGTGATATCTATAGTGGAAAGAAAGGTAAACCCGAAGTGTAAAATCTGTTACTACAGTAAGTCCTAAAAAAAAACGTTGTAAAAAATGATGGTATTTTTTCCAACATCTTGAAAATTATGTTGTAAAAAATACCATCATTCAATTTCAGTACATTTTTCATACTTATAACTTTGGCTGAGATCAGGAGAGCAAAGAAAGCTAAACTAAAAAAAAGTAAAATAAGTAAATATAGTAAGTGCAAAATTAAATTTTTATACGAAATAATAATTTTTGTACACTGTCAAGCAATCTCTTGCAGTTTGCAGTAGATATGGGTAATGTCGTTCTTTTTAATGATCCGTACATGAGAATATCGTTCACTTTTATAACCCGTTTATTAGATTCGTTCATTTGAGTGACTTCGTTCATTTGAAAAAGCTGCGGATGATCGCTCTGCGAGAGTTACTCACGTACATTGAAAAAGCTTCATTGTATCAATGATATACTTTTAGGGGAAAATGACTAAAATTAGTTAACATTGAGATGAAATGCTTATGAAAATTTAATCAAAAATTCAGGTTAGACGCATAAAGCAGTTGCACATCGTTTTGTTAGATACTTCGCAATGACCGAGTAGTAAGGTATCCGTTTTCTGTTCCAAAAGTAGCGTTTTCATTCCAGCTTGGTACTAATGTAAATGTTCAAATTTTTTTAATAAAAAAATAATAAAATTGACGTAGCGTCTTAATATTAGCGAAATCAATGTAGCGAAAAAATAAATAAGAAAAATCCCCGAATGCCGTCCTGTTTTTTTCAAAGATAAAAAGATAGTAATTAAACGGAACAAAATATTAAGTAAAGTAGTGCATTAACTCTAAAAAATGATTTTAAATGTGCTAAAAATGAAACTAGTATTAAAAATTAAAAAATAAGGAATGAACTATAAAATCAATTTCATTGGTCAAAAAAAAAAAAAAAAAAAAAAAAAAACGGTAGTTTATTTTTTCAGATAGAGAATACGCCGTTCATTCGAAGGAGTCGGTCATTAAGAACCGTTCGCTTACGAAAGACGCATTCCTAATTTACAGCAAAATTTGCTGGCATCGCAGCTGTCATCAACTTTGTTGTCAATTTTACAAGGCGTTGTTTCTAACCAGTGCTGTGACTATAACCCCACACTGTTGTACAGTTCACAAGGCAATGTTTTGAATGTTATAACATAAACTGAAAAAAAAAAAAAAAAAAAAAAACCCTAAAACTAGCATTTTACCTCTGATACACATGTTGATATCAATTTTATTAATACAGAGTTACATGGAAGGACTTTCAACCTAAATACTGGAAGTTTATCCGAAACGAGGATGGGAATCCTGTTTACCTCTTTAAATATATATCTTCAACTGTAGACTATCATTATTTACCCATGCATTTTGTTGCTTGCTTGCGCAAGTATCATACTGCATTTCCTGTTAGTTACACAGTTCACGTGGCAATTGTTTTTAAACTTAACAGCACAAAATACGCTTAGAAAATGTTACAGCTGCGGTAGTTGAAAAAATACGGCAAAATCTGCAAATCAAATACCGTAAAAACTACACCATTTTTTTAGAGTACCTTTCTTTAGAAAAGTATGTGCGGGAAACTTAATACATAAATGATGCTATAGCTAATAATAACTAAATATTCAGCGTAATAACACAAGTTATAGCAATATGAGATTTTAAAACTACAAAATATTTGCACTACACCACAGAACTTTTTCAATTACCATGAATCTCCAAATGACTTGACTATGACTAAATTACTAAAATGCCTATAGTCGTAACATTTACTGCGCTTATCTAAAGGCTCTGTATTTAATTCAAAAGCATATATTTTAACTTACATTTCTTTTATTTTTTCGTGTGTGAATTAATTGCTTCTTTTGTGTCAATTACCTTTTTTTCCCTGCTTAGCTCACTTTCTTAAGCATTAAGTATTCTGATTCATTAAGCTTTGCAAGAAGTAAAAGTTTCAATTTGATTTAGAATATCACTCAATCGGTTCATTTTATTAATTGTCACTTAAGGTTCATAACAAAGTGCTTACAATTTTGGAGGACTAACAAACAGGAGATCACAACTCAATTTTGGCGGGATTTAGAGTACCGTCTCACCTCCAGACAAAAAATATATAATACATTGTGAGTAAATTTTGAGTATTAGGTAATTATTTTTACTTTGAGTAGTTTTCACTAACATAACTAATCATTTTGACACTATGGATTTTATCTATGGGGATGAAATGTGTCTGCCTCTTTTAGAATTAAAAAAAGCGTTTGATATAATACGTTTCAGGCGTAATGTTTATGGTTTCAAGGACGTAAATGGTGACGTTTGATTAATTTTTCAAAATAATAGCAAATTTTTGCTGTGATACTTCTAAAACCTATATAACCAAGCGTAAAGCTTTTAATCTATTTTTGGAAAAATAGTTCACATTCTTTTTCTTGCGCATTTTTTATTTCTATTTTTCCGCGTTGCCGTTTATAGAGTTATTTGATAGGTTTGGGTATTAATTCAGCATTGCATCCAAAGCATCAGAACTTACTTCTCTCGAACTTCTCTCGAATGCGTAAATAAAAAAATCCTATTCATCAAAATTCTACGTTGAAGTTACTGTAGTCACAACTGGTTCGAAATTGTTTTGTTTTAAATTTTTACCACGGGGGTCTAAGCCGTCGTGGGTAATAATAGCAAATGAATAAATTAAAAACCTCCAATTCTACACAAATTAGATGCTATATTTGAATTCGTAGAGGAAAGTAAAATAAGATACTGATGGCGAGTTTATATTCATATTTTATTCTGTCATAGTACATTTTTATGGACAGACGCAGAGAAATATAAAAAGATTTTTCACTTTTTATTGCCCCAACTCTTCATTAATTTCACTTAAATTCCAACTATGATTGAAAATGCCCTTTTTTCATTCTCGGGCAAATACATCATTAAATTTAGCTTGAAAAACAAATTAGAGTTGAAAGAAAAGAAAAAGCCTTTAGGAGTGTGTATAAAAAACGTTTTGATATATAATCTTTTTTATATTTTGATTTCTCTCTTTTTTTTAATTTTTCAGCCTTGCTCGGTGGCAACAACGGTACAGCCGATCATTTACCCTTTGCCGTGCAACTCAAGTAACTTGACTGGCTAAGTGATTAATTGCGTCACTCTTTAACGTCTATTAGCAATTGAGGCACACGTTTCATTCATGATTAAGCTAGATATGAATTAAATTGAGACAATTCTTTCAACTTGACTGACGAAGTCTATTACGTTTTCATCTAAGCGGCAGACTGGGGTAAATATGGATTTATTTCTAAATATTTCTTTTCAGGAAATGGTTTACAGAGCAAAATATATAACATATAATAGTACACATATTTCAGTCTATTTTTATCATGATTTCTGTTTCGAATGAATTACATTGGAAAGTGTTATTTATCCTAAATTGCAAATAATCTATTGCTATTAAAAAATAATAATAACTAAAAAAAAATAAGATAAAATAAACACGTATGTAAAAATATGTTTTTTTTTTTTTTTTTTTTTTTTTTTTTAAATCTTATCATGACAGCTAAGTTGTAATAGACGACAATGAGAAATATCCAGTGTTTTATTGTTTAAATATTAAATCCTATTCATCGGAAGCTACAAAATTTTCTCAAATAAATGTTTTTCTGCTTTATTCTGTCTAAGAACTACACCTTATTTAACATAGAGTACATACTACGTTTATTGCATAGTTGTCAGTTTCAAGCAAGTTTAAACAGTAATTTTTTTAATAATAAGCTTACGTCCTTTTCAATTTACGCGTGGCGGGGTTTGGATTAACATTGAGAGAGGGAATATTATCGCTAAAGAAAAAAAAATAATGCTGATTGCTGAGATGATATTCTCCATCTACGGTGTGATACCACATTAAATACATGCAAAAAGTTGTTTGTTGGTTGGGGTTTTCAGTCATTAGTTCCCTGATGCAGGGAACTAATTGTTAAAAATAGTTTTTCTAAGGATATACGGCATTCCTTGCCTACTACAGCTCATAACTTTTAGTAAGGTGTTTTTATTGTGATTTTAGTAAGGATAGTCATACAAATATTTATAAGCCGATACTGTTCCCAAAAATTACAGATCCTACCTCCCATTATATGATACCTTTATAAAAAAATGTTTATGTTACCTTAAAAGTATGAAATCCGTTGTTTTATAGAGTACCTAATTATTTCATGGAATAACTGATCGTGCCCTATAAAGTGTAAAACTCTCTTTGATTTCATGGTTTAACTAGTTATTTCATAGAATAACGATCTGCAGAACGTTAAAGTGTAAAAAAAATCTACATCATATATCTTGCTCGACACATACATTTACCTTCCACCCCTACTGCATTTATGAACTACTCCAGGTCATAGGTATCAATCCAGTGTGTCAACAAAAAATGTTTTTGTTTTAGAAATAATGTTCTTTTTAATTTCAAGTGTCATTTTAGTAATCCTTTTTGTAACAAATAATTTTATGGTACGTTTCCATAAATACCATTTTTACGCTGCATAAATTAGAAAAATTACTTCTTTTTGATTTTAATTCTCTATCATTAGTTTATTTATAGGATACCTACTTATTTCATTTCAGATAACATTTTTATTTTGCATTTTAACTGTCTCCCATTAGTTAATTTATAGAATACCTAGTTATTTCATAGAATAACTAGTTAAAATGTGAAATTAATAACATATTAAACACTTTAATGGACACGATCAGTTATTTCGTGGAATAACTAGGTATTCTATACTGAATAAAATCATCTGAGTTTGAACTCTAACAGTCTTTTCCATTTTTGCCAGAAAAAAAAAAAAAAAAAGGTGGATCGTGCCGTAGTAATCATGCTAATTGGGATAAAGTTGAAGTTAAGATAGAATCATAAATGAAAATTTTTGTAATGCAGCAATATTTTAGCACCATGCATTAAACGTAAGTTATCTTTCAGAATTTATTAGTGATATGCATAAAACAAACATCAGATAAAATGCAAAGATGGCATGCAACAAAATTTGAAAAATCTGTTCAAGTGGTAGAAAAACTGATGTTATATAAAGATTATTGGTAAGCACTTTTGTGACTCCTTTTTAGGTGATTATTTGGTAGATTCCACCAACCATAATTTCGAATGTTTGTTCGACAGAGAGTTATGTAGACGGCCACTTATGTGCTACTACTTCGAAAATCGTATTTACTATAAGATTTGAATCTTCAGAGGCATTACTTAGAGACTCACACTTAACACCCATGACTGGAAATTGAGTCATAAATAATTATGAAGGGTCTCATTATTTGTAATAAATTCTCTTCGAATTACGCCTAGCCGAAAGAAGGCTTTAAATTCAGGGACTTAATTAAAGTGACAGATCTTGCGCCTACATTGAATAGGAAGCCTGAAGCGTTGACCGTCGCTTTTGACAGGCCCGTGACGCCCCGAAGACAAAAGGAACTAAAAATAGGTGACGATCAAAGGAAATACTTCATCATTGGCGGAAAACGTCATTTAGTAGAAGGTGTTGACAATAATATTTTTGCGGATAATTAAGATAAAATTATTGAAGGGCTATTGGTTATTTGTGCTATGTGTAAAAGGTTGCAGAGCTAAAGGTTCTGAACTATTTCTCAATATAAAAGGATGTATCTGTGAACATATTTGTGTACTGTTCAGGGCCTTATTTGCTTGGGAGCTCACGGGATCCTAGTTTCTGCACTTTTTTTCAATAACATGATACAGTGAAACCTGCGTAAGTTGACCACTTGCGGTGCAGTACTTCAGTGGTCAACTTACAATGGGTTTGTTTTATGGTTTTCAGCCAAATTTGGTGCATATTGGAGGTTAAGATAGAGAGGTGATTAACTTACAAGAGTGGTCAACTTTTCAGGTTTTACTGTAATTCTAACATGCTGGACGAAATTCAGGCTATTTACGAAAGAAAATTAATTTTGAGGACTATAGGGTTCAAGAATTTATTTTTTTTTTCAAAATTAAATCGTGCTGCTGTGTTTAAAAGAAAATAGTTAAGGATTATATTTACCTATGATTACGAGTGAATAGACAGGTTGATTGTATAGGTGTCCAAGATCACAATCAATACATCATTCTTATAGTTATTCCTAGGTGTAGAATGTAATTCGAAAAATAAAACTTTATATGAAGGAAATTAATTATTATCAGCAGATGGTAATAGTTTTATTCCAGCTATGTCCAACCTACGGTCCGTTTGCCATATGTGGAAAGCGAAGTTGAGTGATGTGGCCCGTTTTTATGTTTAAATTACGATTGAAAAACCATGCTATGGAAAATTCAATGATCATGAGACAATCTAAACAATCATAAGACCGCCGCCATGGTTAAGGATTACATTTACCTATGATTACGAGTGAAAAGACAGGTTGGTTGTATAGGTGTCCAAGATCCCAATCAATACATCATTCTTATAGTTATTCTCAGGTGTAGAATGTAATTCAAAAAAAATACTTTTTATGAAGGAAATTAATTATTATCAGCAGATAGTAATAGTTTTATTCCAGCTATGTCCAACCTACGGTCCGTTGGCCATATGTGAAAGCGAAGTTGAATCATGTGGCCCGTTTTTATGTTTAAATTACGATTGAAAAACCATGCTATGGAAAATTTAATGATCATGAGACAATCTAAACAATCATAAGACCGCCGCCCTAGTCACTTCAGAAGCAACCCCTAACGAGTGACAGTCAATCAATCATATCAGTTTTTGACTCCAACACTGTTCAAGTTTCTTTTTTCCTTTCTTCTCTTTTGTTTTCCGTATTACAAATTATTAGTCGCATTGTTACAAATTTAGAGCGAAATATTCAGAAACTGGTTTTTGATTAAAATTCAAACTGATTACATTATTAGCATTTACAAAACAAGCATCAAGTAATGATATCAACAATTTCTGGTAAGTAATTTTCTTTTATTTTCCCATATTTTCCTTTTTTATCTTGATCTTTTTCTACTTTAATGTGCAATTTGGTCCGTATTTACCTTTGTTTGGGATGCGACCCGTAGGTAAAATGAGGTTGAAAACCCTTGATTTATTCCATACCAAATGTCAACATGGCATTTGTCAAGATGGAATAGAGGTGTTACCTAATCTGATTTCGTATTGTGAAACGTCTAAAAAATTTCTTTGTACAGAGGGAAAGGTGAAGGAATCAAGCGTATAGGGTAAGTTACGGTAGATATTTAAGGAATAAATACTGTATGTTCTCGAACTCCGTGGCTAGCAGCTGCGAACGGTTCCAATTGAAAAAGGGGTGATGGTTTAAGGAAGCGCACTTTTTTCTTTTCCCGATGCATTCAGTATTTGCTTGCTCCTTACTTCCTTCTTGCTAGCACCCCTGTTTTGATAAAATCAGAAGAGACCTGACGCATCCGCAAATTCGAGTAAGTTTTCGCGTTAAAATGTCGGACAGTATGTTACGTATCATGATAAGTGATAGGTATTATACGTACCATCTTTAGAGGGTAACTTACGGTGAATATTATTGAATATTATTTCATTTGAAAGTATAGGTTATATGTCTGTTTGTATGTGATGATGAATGATTTGTCTGTCATAAATATCCTTCTTAAGGACAAAAGTAAAAGGAAGGGATATCTTTCTTGCTAAGCAAGCATTGTAAACGAGGCAGATAGTTCTATTTCGGCGTTATATAACAAGTCGATTGGATGTCACGTCAAAGTATCAATATAAGCCAAGTAAGCAATATAGTCGAGTAGTCAAGTAAGCGTCAATGTATGGACTTGAAATACTTTTTAATTAAAATAAATCTGCTTGTTATTTGCAACAATGTATATTGCGAACAATAATAATCGTGATATTAAAAGGCTATTTTACCTGTCGGATTAGGTTACTCAGTTCATCCGCACATGTATCCATGTGTCAGAACTTGTGTTGGGTATGAAGAAATGACCTTTTCAAAGGATGTGAAGAAGATACTAGATGAAAGAACCCTGTCGAAGTTCTAAGAGTGATTATGAAGGCTGAAGGGCATGACTTTTTCCCTTTTCATCCTCGTTTGAAATATTGCACTAAATATATATATATATATATTACTGTGAATCTACATGTAATTAAAGAAAATTGCTGTTGAATTACAACTGAGAATATTAAAAAAAAAGAGTTGCAGGATTTATTGATATTCGATTCATACTTTAGTATATTTCTGAAGAGTTTTGTCTTCTTTACAAACTATACTTTTTTCTATAATTGTTTTTGCGACGGAAGTATTTTTCTAAATTTTAATTAAACGATTTTCTAAACGGGGATATGCGATTATGATTTCTTTTTCAGAATAAAATGCGCATTCACTAAGAATGTTTCTTGAACGATTTGTGGATTTAACATCGTACAGGGGACACAAAATTTATAAACTGGAGGTACGGTTTCTTTTCATTCATCAAAGCTGATTTCTTTTAATTACACTTTACTTCTTTCTTCAAGGTTTCAAAATTTTACCGTAATGTATTTAATTTTCATTGAATAAAAAATGTTATCACTGTAGTGAAAGAGGGATTTTTTTTAGAAAGGAGCAAAGAATAATTTCTTGCTTTAAATTTAATTTTCTTAATGGATTGGATTTTGCTTTATTTGTAGAGATTTTTCTTTGTTTTTGCTTGACATGCAAGAGATTGCGACTCATGACCCGAGTTATCAACACAACGCTTATTTTGGAGGGGGTGCGGATAATTGGAAGAGTTGTCGAATTTAGTTTTTTGAATGTTCGCCTACTGACAATGAGATTTTGTATGGACTCTAAATACATTGAATGAAAACAAGATGAAAGTTTAATTAGTAAGACCAATCACGTGCTTTCCAAGTGAATTTTTCTTGATTTTTAAAACCGTTTTATTGTCATAATACTTTTTTTCTTTTCTTGATTGGTAGAGATTTTTCCATTCAGCAAAAGGCATCAACCCATACTTAAAAAAAACAACTCTTACGAGGGGAGGGGGAGGAGGATTGCTTAAATATTTACTAAATCTTATTTTGTTGCATTCATTGAAGAATTTCTACCTGCTGTTGAAGTGATTTTGTCTAATACCAGCAATCACGTGATGTTATTTCGACCCACTTTACAGTTGCTGTTTTATTTCATTGATTACAATCAAGGTCCCGAAACAGAAAGTGATTGATACTCGCCGATTCCTCCCACCCCATTTTTCCAATCCCGATAGCCTACATCACAATACGGTATTTTAAATTTACTGATTGAAAAAGTTTGTCGTCCCGTCGAAAGACTTAGATTATTCAGTAAAGAGCTATTAATGACACGAGATCGATGTTTTTTTCTCCTTCTGTTAAACTCGGCCTTCTTTACAGAATATCATTTTTTATCGTTGCTCCTCCAACAGAAAGTTTTTTTCTTCTTTTTTTCTTGATTGATGTGCTGACCGGCTGGGACCGACAGGGATTTCTGTTACGGGAGAAATGATTTTTCTCCCAATCTAAAGACAACCCCATATCCCCGTTGATCTAAAGCCCCTGTCACATTGATGGGTTGAAGGTTTCATACTGATTATGATTAAAAAGCGAGTACAGATTGAGTTCTCTTCTTAAGAGGCGAGAGAGAGCTGATTTTTCTAATGATCAATTTTCTCGCAAATGTATCATTTGCTACAGAAAGTGCTAGATTTCTCAGCCATTTTATTGCGCTGTTTTCGGAAGAAAATTTCGGGATTTGTTTATCTACGTTTATTAGATAATGCATTCTTTGTATAAAAGGTTATTGTTTCATACCACATTTAAGGATTAGGTTTGTTTTGCGTCATGATTAAGAGAAAGATTTATTACGTATCATGATTAAGATATAGGTATGTTACGTATCATAGTTAAGGTATTAATTTGCTACGTATAGTGATTAAGATATATATTTGTTTGGTTCCATATTTAAGCTATAGTAGATTCGTAATACACCGTGGTTAAGGTATAGGTTTGTTACGCACCGTGCTTAAAATATAGGTTTGTAACGAACTATATGATTAAGACATAGTTTTCTTACGTACCAGGATTTAAGATATAAGTTTGTTTTGTACCATGATTAAGAAATAAGTTTGTTACGTACTTTGTTTAAGAGGCAAAAGCATAGTTTAAAAAATATGTATGACTATGGTTTCGTGTAAAAGCATCGGTTAGTTGTACGTTTGTCTGCGATGACGTTCTGGAAAATAATAGGCAGCTGATGTGCCCAATTTATACCAGTAACATATCTTGCAAAGATCAGGAACGTTTTCCGCTAAAACTCTGCAACCTTTTTGAAATTATCCTAGAAAATGTCTAAGGAATTGTTAAATCTCCCTTGTAAAGGCAATCATTTCTCGAGAACCTTGAAGAAAAATTTGGTAGGTTTACTGTAATTTATTGGAATCTTCCTGATTTACCATTAAAGCTCCAGAAGAAGTAAGATTAAAGCACCTCTTTTGCCTGCAGTTCTCGGCTTGCAAAGCCGAAGCTATCCAGTTACTTATACATCTTGATTGGGAGCTTCGTCAATCTGGATAACCATTTTTATCAGATAATTTCCAAAACAAAAATACAAGTTTCATTGTTTTCTTAACCCATTAAAGCCTAAGGCGACCTATGTGTCATCTAAATTCAAAATTTGTTTCACAAATTATACGATAAATATAATTCATGTGTTATATTTTTTACATGTTATTGAACCATCAGAATCATCGAAGAATATTATTGCTTAAAAATATCCTGTAATTTTATTCTGAAAACATCGCATTCCCATTGTTGAGCTGTTACTTTTGCGTAAAATTACTTTTTTTTATTGGAGATTAAAAGTGATTAATGTAATAAACATTCTCTAGATTTCTGAACCAATTGATAAATTTACTAAATTTGGTAGTTTATTACAATTGTTGCAGTTTTACATCAATTTCATCTTTTTACTTCAAGGGACTCCTCACAGACACATATGACAACTATAAACAATAGGATAGTTCGATGAACCATTTTAGTTATAGTGAAAATTTTAAACTAAAGATATGTAAGCACTTTTCAAAGTAGTTTCTAAAATTTTTCTGTTCCTAAATCCTAAAACTACAACATTCTATTAAAATGCACTCCTCAGTAAAACGATTTACTCTTTCAGAACTTTCCAAACTAAACAATGCAAGTGGCTAAAAATGGAGAATAGGTGTGGCTTGTAAAATAAGACGTTTTCCTGCATTCAGAAACTACGTCGGGCAAATGGACCAGTAATAGGTCATAAATAGGGCACACCTGTGTCGGCATGCAGTGGATCGTAACGAGTCGTCTCTTGAGAATATTTTAATGGCATCGCCTGCGGGCAGACGATCTCTGATTAAATGATTTGATAAAGAAAGGTGCGGCGGAAAAGTTTTTGGATAAAAGAAATATTCCACAATTAACCCCTTTTCAGAACTTAAAATATCTCACAAGTACTAGCTAGAGATTGTGCTTTCTTTTCACTGAGTCTTTGGTATTTTTTTTGCTTGTAACAAGAGTTTATTTGTATAAATAAGATGCTGTTTGCTTTTCCGGCTTTATTTTATCAACACCTCTCCGCTATTTAGACAAGCTATGAGAAATGATGTCTGCTTTGTTATAAAATCATTCAAGAACGTGATACCATCGCAACAATTTGTAAAAGATTTTATCCAAATCCCCTATATAGTACTATTGTGCTGACGAGATTGGCTAATGGGGTGTTTGAGGTTTGTCTATAAAAAAAAGTTGTCAAAATTTTGATTCAACGTGTACATTTAGTATGTTTTTTATTCATGTAGAAGTAGTGAAAGAAATCTCGAAATTATCACATGACATGCCTCTAGGGTTTATTACATGTTAACATTATACTGACGAGACGTCTTAATGCAGTGCTTTTCATATGCTTTTGAGCAAATGTTCATTAAAATAAACCATGTTGTAAAGATTTTTTTTTTGGAATTAATAAGCAATTTATTTAAAAAAAAGAAATGGTAAAAAAATATTTTTTTCTTCGGGTACCATATGATATATATTTCATGTTGCAACTGATGATACATATCTTCGGCGCTTTGTTTGTTTAGACAATCTTTCTGTTCATAAAAGTTTCATTAAAATTAATCTTTGTATTGTGATGCTAAGAGGAAAAAATAATTTTGAAATTTTTTATCATTACTACTCTAGGGAAAAGTAATGGAGTTTAACTTAAATAATTGAACTTTTACTTATACTAAAGTTAGAGTAAACCTAACCAGGCTACGTTGTAATACTGTTATTAGGACCTGTAGCCTTCAATATGCTGCCGGGTCAAACTTGCTACAACTGTAGAATCCTTCTGTTCTCTAAAATACGTAATTCTAAATATTTAATTTTTGTTACAATGAGCTCTTTATTAAATATGGAAAATGTTGTTTAAATACTGTATAGTATTTGGCGTAGAGAAAATATGTGTTTCTTAGAAACATAATACGTTTAAAACGGTACGCTCGAACAGTCTATCGCTTAATTTAATTTCAGATTATATTGCAAATATAATTTTTAAAAAAGAAATTTCTTCAGTAAAAAAGTCAACTGTAACATCTTTCTCTTGCATCGAAGGCAATTTGTTTGTAAAACACGATCATTCTGTTTTACTTTTAAATTTTGTTTTTATCTATCTTTAGCAAATTAACGCAACGGAATTTGAAATTGTGGGTACGGTATCACGTGACCACTCAAAAAATATTGTATGAATCTTTTATTTGCATAAGGTATTTTAAAACAATAGTAGTAAAGTAATATAATTCCCTTTTGTAACGAGTATTTAAAACTCTTATTTTGTTGCACTATTAGCTAATGTCAGTGACATTACAAACTGACGTTACAAATAGACTTCTCCAGAGCGTCAAAATGCGGCTTTTCCGAAATCATATGTTGCAGTGATGTTACAGTGAAGTCGCCAGAAATTACCACAAATGCATCACCCCAGTGAAACAACGAAATTCTGTCACTTTGTGACTAGTGTTGCTTGAGTCTCGCAGTAGTATCTCTGTGACTTTAACTCGGCATACGTTTTCAGGATTTTTGAAAATGAAGAAAAAGTGCATGTCATATGAGGCTGTGAGAAGCAAAGGGATATAAATGTGCATGTTCGAGTTCTGAGTAAAACACGTTTAAAGATAACATCCTAGGTAGGCTCTCATTGATTTTTTCTCTAAATCTTGCTGTAGAGCAGCCCCTACCAAGGAAACTAGTGCTATCTCTTGCCCCAAGACAGTGAAATGGTTCACTTGCCCTTTTTGCTAGTTATCTGCAAACATTTAATTTTGTCCTTTACATCTGTTTGCTTTTGCTTCTCACTGCCTCATATGCTGCAGTGAGAATCAAAGGGATATACGTTTTTTTTTAAGTTTTGAGAAAAACGCATCTGAAGTTCAGATCCTGGATAGGCTTTCATTGAATTTATTTTCTAAATCATGCTTTACACCTGCACCTACCACAGACACTAATTTTATCCCTTGCTCACGAAACACCGGAGAGGTTCTCCTACCACTAGTACAGGATATCTCGAAATTTTTCATTTTGGCAGTTACCTCCCTCTGCACCTCACTGCCTCATATGAGGCAGTGTGAAGCAAAGGGATGCAAGTGGACTATTTTAAGTTTCGAGTAAAAGATCTGATCCTAGGTAGGCTTTCATTACTTTTTTTTTCTAAATCATGCTGTACAGCAGCACCTTATCAGGGTTACTAGTACCATCTCTTGCCCTAAGACGGAGGAGAGGTTTACCTACCCTTTGTGCTAGTTATCTCCAAACATTTAATTTTGTCCTTCACGTCTCTTTGCTTCTCACTGCCTCCTACGTAAAACTACCTTTTAAGGCTATAACTTGTATCTTTTCAGAAACAGCTGTCCTGTTCGATTGTAAAATAAGATATCACATTCCAAAGAGCAATAGCATTTATTTTATTTTTAAGAAATGCTACTGTCTTCAAAATGGTAAATTATAAATCAAATTTATATCGCGCATCCAGTAATTAACCTTTGTTATTCAAAGCACGACTGCAAAATAAACGTATGAGTTAAAACAAAGCAATAAAATATTAATCTTCCGCTCAACACCGTAAAAATTGAAATGAAAAAATATATATATGGACAATCGAGAAGGAATGTTTTTATTGCCCGGTTAATTGCTCTCCCGTATTTTAATATATATCTTCAGTTTCGCGCCCAATATATAAACACTATGCTACTTATATCCTTGATATTTTTTAAGGTGGAGGCAAAGTACAATAGTGTTGCTGACTGTAGCCATAAAATATTCATCGTGATCTTGTAATGCCATTAAAACCTAAAGATTGTTGTGATTTAGTTCTGCTTATAGTTATATATTTCATTATATGCCTTTCTTTGCATGTTTACCATTGTTATTCTATTTTCATGTCAAAATAACCCGAGGAAAAAAATTTTGCGAAATTAGAGACTGGTATTTTTTATATTAATGATAGATTATTCAAAAAATTCATAATTTGTGCTTTAGAAAAACATCTGAAGTACAAGTCTTGCAGTACAAACGTGTATCAAAATTACAAACACTGTAAAAAAGATTCAGAAACGTTCCTGGAAAATAATAGGCAGCTGATGTGCCCAATTTCTTCCAGTAACGTATTTTGGAAAAACCAGGAACGTTTTCCGCTAAAAATCAGTAACCTTTCTGAAATTAACCTTGAAACATTCTTAAGAAATGCGAAATCTCCCCTGTTAAACCCAGTCATGTCTCTAGAACCTTCTAGAAAGATTGCTTAGAACCTTCTTGATTTACCAAGAAGGCTCCATAAAAATCAGAACGAACCACGGCCAAAGCTATGCAGGCAGGAATCAACCATTTCTCTTGCCAAGCTGTAACTATCCATTGACTTTTTCGCTATCATTAGGAGCTTAGTCAACCTGGATAGGCTGTAAGCAACGTTAGGCCGATACACTTAATAAACACGCTCATTTAATCTTTAAACTGGTTGCTAAAAATATTTTCCACAACAGTGAAGAGTCTGCACGTGTGCAACTTGTAGCGCTTCAGATACTTGTTTTTACGGGGAAATAGGTGAAAACGTGTGAAATCCCGAGACGTTCCACGGAAATAACCAGTAACGTTTCGGAATTTTTTTACAGTGAATTAAAATTTTTATTGTAGATGATTAGTTTTAACTTGTTGGATAAAAACGTTTTGGAGACATTTCAACTACCATTTAAAAGTATATTAAAAATGATAAAGATTAAAAATTTCTAAATGCAAGTTTATTGAACTTTAAGGTAGCTGCAGTGATCATATCGATGATAAGATCCGCCATTTTAATGGTATTTTTAGATACCATTTTGTAAATGCAATGTTCAATTCATAGTGATTGACTCACATATCATTGATGTATTAATCATCATATATTGGTGATAAGTTTCACCATTTTAATGGTGTTTTTACAAAAAAAAAAAAAAAAAAAAAAAGATGTGGGCAAGTATTGTTCATCTCATATTAGTACAATTAAACCGTCTAAAAAATTCTGAAACATCAATGTTAAAGTTCCATTTCATATAATGCAATATCATCGATAAGACAAAAAGCATGCCGTACAGTAAGTTACATGAAATAATATCAAATGATGACCGATGGAAGAAAAGGACAAATTGCTGTTTTAAAAGAAGGTACAATGATTAATGACACATAAAAGTCATGCATGTAGGGCATTGTGTTATAATATTACCTGGTTTTGACATTTTGTACTCTCTAAAATATTCTAGCGAATTTTATTTCTTTAACACACTGGTATCTCTTTGTGATTCGATCTAGTTGCGCAATCCCGCGAAATACATTTTCCAAATATACATTGCATTACAAAATGTATGACAAGAAAGCAGTAACGAGTGGTTTCAACTGGTATCAGAGAGGGAAAAACAGAGGCTTCTGCTTCTATATGAGAGTAGTCAATTCACACAATGATTCGATTTTAAAACTTATGAAAATAATTAAATTTTGAGGTGTTTCTTCTTCGTGTGCTAACATGTTTTATATATTTTAGATATGCGCTTTTATATTCTATTGCAAAATAAGAATAAAAAAAACAAGAATAAATTGGCATGACTATAAAATGAAACAGAGTTTGAGATGATGCGTGAAAAAGTTCTGTAGACAATAGCGTTGTAATTATTTAATACGAATGAAAAATTTTTACATGAATATTATCTCATGGAAAAAAGTCTCCTCAGCTTGAAAAGTGTTTCTTAGTAGAAGATGTGTGTTTTTTGTATAGTTTTGACTTAAAATAACGAATATTTAACTATTTGTAATTTAATAATTACCATTTTCTCAAAATCCACATTTTACGTATTTTTCTTTAAAAAACTTAATGTGTCCAAACAGTGACCTCCAAAAGAAAAACTTATTCCTGACAACAAAAACATATTACACGATACATTTGTAAACCCGCCATGTACCTTTTTCCTACCACTGCACATTAAACTCCGTTTGAAGAATGAAAAAGTTCTGGACACAGAGAAAGACAGGTTTTCTTCCACGGAGCATTTCAAAAATATGATTTAGGTAACTTTAAAGGAAAATGGTTTTGTTGGTCCTCTATCTAAAGCAGCCTTTCATGATGAAAAGTTTTGAAGTGATGTCTTAGAAGCAGAAAAAGATTAAATCAGCTAGCAATTGAATCAGTGTGTACATGTCATATGAGAAGGGTGTCTCCTACATAAACGGTACGCGATGGATCATTTTGGTTTTGTTACAAGAAACAAGTACAGTGAAAAAAATTCTGGGCAGAGAAGGATAGGTTTTTTTACACGGAGCACAATTAAAAATATGAGTTAGGTAACTTTAAAGCAAGATGGGGTCAAATCAGTTGGCAATTGAATCTGCGTGAATAAATCATATGAGAAGAGTGTCTCCTACATAAACGGTACGCGATGGACCATTTTGGTTTTGTTACAAGAAACAAGTACGCTTTGTTCACACGGAAACACATAGTTTAATCTAAAAGCCAAAAAAAAAAAAAAAAAAATGCTGAAATTTACTGTACAAGGTAATTTGATGCGAGCAATAACAACCAAATGTCTTAGTAAGATGGATATTTTAAATAAGAAAACAGTCTAAGGATGACTAATAATCCCTGTAGTGTTGGAGTCCAAACTTAAAATTAACTTTATTAAAAATAAGTTACTTTTAACTCTTGCAAAATGGTCACAATTATCAGTTTTATAAAGAAGCATTGATGATTATAAATCTGAAACATGGAAATAGTAGTGTAATCGTATAAAATAGTACCAATAACATAAAGCAATGACATAATGGTTGCTTCGTAATTAGCGTAAGGAATGAGACATGTTCAAAAACAATTTGAAAAGATAGTCATGAGAGACAGTGGAAAATATATAATTTCGACCTCCTAGCATGTTTAAAATTTCTTTCAAGTGATTAAATTTAAAATTACAACATAAAGTAGGCATTAACGTAATAGCGATTCTGAAATTTCGAAATGATTCTTTGGTATTTAGCATCTAAGAAAATCTTACATTAACTTATTCAATACACAATGTTTGAAAGATTATTAATTATAGCTTTTGCGGATTCTTTTGTTTTGACATTCTAGCTAGTTTAAACTATCTAAAAATTATTATTTTTTAAAGAAACATAAGCAGAATAGGATTTTCTTAATATCGACTATGAAATTGCTTTGGATTGCAATTTCATCAGAAGTATTCCCTTTTAATATATTATTGAAAACGTAATAAAGCATCGTGAAGTTTCTTTTCAAGAAAAATAAACTGCCGGAAAACTTTTAAAGGTGATATTAATTACAATCATCCTTTTAGAATTTTCTGCCATCATCATACATGTTGTAATGGATGCAACAACATTTATATGACTTCTTATATAGATTTTACAGGTAAAACAAACTCTTCAAGCAAAATAAACTGCCGTACAACTTTTAAAGGCTATATTAATTACAATGACTGTTTGTCAAATCATCTTCACGGTTCGAAGTCCCAATTGTCCTCTTTGCAACTCCAATCAAGTAATGGACATTCGTCACCTGCACACTTTTACTGAGTTTTCCGGACGAGAGCTTATGCGACCGTTTTTGGGAGGCAAGTGAGAGTATTTCTTGGTTTTTGTATTGTGTTTGCATTTTATTTTTTTTCTTTGCCTCTTTTTTTTTTTTACTGCCCGTTATTATTAAAATAAAGAAAATTTTATATCAACAATAATAAAAACCACAAAATACCCATCCTAAACATTCAGAAAGCCTTTATTTCGTGAAGCACATAATGGATGGTAACCCTGTTTATACTTAATTTCTAGTATTTCCCGTAAATCACACAAACATAGTATGAACATCATGTTTAACTGTAGGTACATACAGTTATCTGTACGTACATAAATACAGTTCTATTTATATGCAATAATATAAATAAATACACACATATGTATGGACGGGTATAGTTATATAGTTCAGATAAATAATTAGGGTGCCGTTGGAAATTTTTTATAGATCTAAGGGTGCCACGGATAGGAAAGGTTTCCAGAACCAATGCATTAATTCGTTGTTTGCATACATTTTTGAAACATGTGTTCTCGGTTTCATATTAAGCATTATAACAATGACAACAACCTTTCAAAGCAAAAAAAAAAAAAAAATATACACATATGAAATGATCTCATTGAATTCCCAAAAGTCTTTCACCAGTGACAGCACTTATAAGTGAATCCAAATGAAATCTACGTTGATAAATTGAAGGAAAGAGTGGGAAGAAATAATAAGCATTTATTTCTATCTGCCAAATGAAAAGAAGATATTAATCTTCATGGCAAAAGACAGGGTCTAATAAAAAGCCAGCACCGCACGAGCGACTTAAGATTTGGCAGACGATTCACACCTGTCAATGACTAGAGGTTGCGCACGGGACAAACAAAATTGAAAGATACAGCAATGCAGAGGAAGTTGGTTGATCTGAGTGTGTGGTGCTTAGACTGTTGATGAAGAACTTCTCTTTCTAAGTCGGCTAATGAGCTAGAGGAGAATTCTTAGCATACCGATTTATACCACTGGTTGTTTAGAAAATGACAGAGCTAGAGGGCTGAATTGCACCAACCATTTAGTTTTTGGCGTTACTAAGACAATTTTTGAGGGAATGGTATAAAAATTGCAGAAATGTGTAACTGATTATTTCTAAATGGCACACGGTTTTCGGCATTTCTGGGATATATTTAAGGCAATAGCAAAGAAATTGCAAAAATGTGCAATTGCACCAAACTCATAGTTTTTGGTGTTCATAAAACAATTTTTCAGGGTGTGGTATAATAATTACATTATTACTAAATGCACTGTAAAAAAATTCCGAAATGTTGCTGGTTATTTCCGAGGAACGTCTCGGGATTTCACACGTTTTCACCTATTTCCCCGTAAAAACAAGTATCATCACAAAAAAGTTTCCTGAATCGCTACAAGTTGCACGCGTGCAGACTTTTCACTGTTGTAGAAAATATTTTTAACAACCAGGTTAAAGATTGAATGAATGTGTTTATTAAGTGTATTGGCCAAAGGGTGCTTATGACCTGTCCAGACTGACTAAGCTCTCAATGAGAGCGAAAAAGTCAATGAATAGATAAAGCTTTGCATGGCTGGAATTGCAGGCAAGAGATATGCTTAGTTCCTTCTTGTATAGCTTTGGCCATGGTTCGCTCTGATTTTTGTGGAGTCTTCTTGGTAAATTAGGAAGGTTACAATCAAGTACGCTAAACCTACTTATTTTTTCTAGAAGGTTTTAGAGACATGAGTGGCTTTAACAGGGGATATTTCGAACTTCTGCAGAAAGTTTCAAGGTTAATTTCAGAAAGGTTACTGACTTTCAGCGGAAAACGTTTCTGATTTTTCCAAGATATATTCCTGGAAGAAATTGGGCACATCAGCTGACTATTATTTTCCAGGAACGTTTCTGAATCGTTTTTACAGTGTGGTACACGGTTTTCGGGATTTCTAGGATATTTTTAAGGCAATAGCATAAAAATTGCAGAAATGTGCAATTGCGCCAAACTTATAGTTTTTGGCGTTCATAAGATAATTTTTCAGGGTGTGGTATAAAAATTGCTGAAATGTACAACTGTTCAACTCTAAATGGAAAACGTTTTTTGGCGTTTCTAGGATACTTATAAGACAACATCATAAAAATTGCAGAAATGAGCAATTGTTCAACTATTTATAGTAAATGTTATTGGTGTTACTACGACCCATTTCAAATCAAAACTGAACACTGTTCAGTTCTAAGTAGCAAATGTTTTGCAAAGTTTTGGGGTATTTTACGTGTTACTACTGTTATTTAGTTTATTATTATTATTTTTTTAAAATTTCTTGTAAATTGTTTAAAATTAACACTACCACCGCATTTATATTTAGTCAAGAAATGTTAAGTTCAAATATGATTAAAAATTCTTTAAGAGTTAAAACTCCTCAAATTGATATTCAATTGTAACAAATAGGTACAGTCATTAAGGGTAATTTTCAGCGATGTTTTACACAGCTAATTGCTTCTTTCAAACGTTAAAATGCTGTTTTAAAGTGATTTTTATACCAAGAGCTTGAAACAAGTCTTAACCGCTCTTTTAGCACTAAACTAAGAAACAATATACGGCGATCAATGATACCCACCAATTATAGATCAAGAACTCCCACATGCTCAATATACCGTCAGTCCCATCAGAGCGTCCCGATTGATCTACACACGAGTAATATGTAGTTTACTGTAAAAAAAATCCGAAACGTTACTAATTATTTCCGTGGAACGTTGCAGGATTTCATGGGTTTTCACCTATTTCCACGTAAAATCAAGTATCTTCGCAAAAACTTTCCTGAATTGCTACAAGTGGCACAATAAATTCCTCCTTTCTGGTGTGAAAAATACTTTTAGCTACCAGACTATTATTGACTTAGTGTACTTATTAAGTGTATCGTCTTAAGCTTATTTACGGTCATTCCAAGAGACTAAGCTCTCAATGAGAGCAAATAAGTTTCCGGATAGTTGCAGCTTTGCAAGACAAGAATTGCAGGCAAGGGAGATGCTTGGCTCTTACTTGCAAATCTGCTTTGGCCATGGTTGCATTTGATGCTTCTAGAGCTTTCTTAGTAACTCTAGAAGGTTCTAACCAGTTGTATTAAACCTACCGTATTTCAATTGAAAGCTGACTTTAACTGGTGCAATCTTTATGTTCTTTATAAGTATTCGAGGATACTTTCATTAAGGCTACTGATTTTTAGCGGAAAAAGATCCTGGTTTTTGCAAGTTATGTTACTGGCAGAAATTGGGAACATCAGCTGCCCATTATTTTGCAGGAACGTTTCTGAATCGTTTTTACAGTGTTGAGAATCAACTCGTTTCAGTTTTATTAGCATTGTTGAGCAACTAGTGAAATAATTTCGTTTGATTAAAAGAAAAATTGATTTAAATAAGTTGCCTCTTGAATACAACGAAAATCACCAGTCAACTAGTCAACGGACAAATTTTTCGAAAGTTGATTCCACTAACTGCCTAATGTGCAGTAGCCCTAGGTTTAATAACTTTGAACCAAGTTAATTACTCGTTTTAAACCAATTTACTATTTTTCATCTCTTAGTTTTGGATAACTACAAAAGGGTTAAGCTCTGTAAAAACTATTCAGAAACGTTCCTGGAAAATAATGGGCAGCTGATGTGCTCAATATCTGCCAGTAACATACATTGCAAAAACCAGGAACGTTTTCCGCTCAATTTCACTAGCCTTCCTGAAATTATCCTAGAAGCTTCCTGAAAAATTCAGAAATCTTCCCATTTAAAGGCAGTCGTGTCTCTGAAACTTAAGAGTAAACTTAGCTAAGTATAGTTCAGTAACTCGGCACCTACCTGAATTATTCAGAAAGTTCCATAAGCAGTATTGCAAACATGGGCGAAGCTATGCCAGAGTTGCAAGTGAGTATCAAGAATTTTACTCGTCTGCAATTCTGGCAAAGCAATATTGTCCATACTTAATCGCTCCCTTTTAAAGCTTAATCAGTATGGACGCGCCGTAGTCGAGTCGAAGCCGATACACTTTATAAATACTTTCAGATAATCTTTTAACTGGGAGCTAAAAATGTTTTTCGCAACAGTGAGAAGTCTGCATTTTTGCAACTTGTAGCCATTCAGGAAACTTTTTCACAGTGATACTCGATTTTTCCAGGAAGTGGATGAAAACCATTCAAATCCCGAAACGTTGCACGGAAATACTCAGTAACGTTTCGGAATTTTTTTACAGTGAGGGTTTTTGGTTTTCGCTTTATACTAAAAAATACAATAAAACTACTGAAATAGGAGAGGGTCGAATTAGTTGTAATTTAGAAATCGAGAAATCATCACTCAAAGTTATCCCTTGCAACTGTTTAGGTTAAAATTACCCACTTGAAATTTCTATAAATCGATCAACTCCACCTAACTAATATTTACTAACCGTATTTTTGATGATAACTTTGCTTTTGTTATTTTTGAATGCACATAAAGATTTTTTCAAATATTCGACATCTTAACGCTTTTCTTATTAAATGAATATGAATAAACAACTCAAAAAAGTGTATTAAGAGTTGGTTTTTTTCCGAGGCAATGCATTTCTCTTGAAAAAAAAAATGTGTTTATAAATGTATATCAGTAATTCTTCTAGTTCGCAGCTACGAATTTGTAAAAAAATAGTTATTGTCCAGTTTTATTCACTACGTAGTCTCGAAACTTTCTTATATATATATATATATATATATATATATATATATATATATATATATATATATATATATATACATCGAAGATTTTCTCTTGCTCTCGTAAGGGATGTACAATTGATCACAAGTTCATTTAAATTTAAATGCATTGCATCTACGTAGACTGTTAATAAATGATCAGCATCTTTGTCCCTAATTTAAAATTTGTCAAACAGTGATGAAAGGCGAGCAGATATCAATAGTTGTCAAGCTTTTTTACGTTGTGGTAGACCAGACATAGAAAAAAGGTTCAACAGGTTAAGATACATACTCATTTTGGTTTCTAAATCTTGTGAATTGCAAGAAGAATTTGATGATAACAAAGTACTATGTACTGAAATAGATGAAAACTAATTTAAGGTATAATGTTTACATTAATCCGATCTGGATTTTTTTTTTTAAATTTCTTTTTTAGATATGGAAAATACAGTATATTTTTATGTTAGAGGATTTTCGAAAAAGTATATTTATAACTAAAGAAAAGCGAATTAAAATATAATTGCCATTACTCATATTTTTAGCATTAAAAACCTAGCGACTCTAGTTGCCACACCTGTTACATGCACATGATATTTCGTAAATCAACATCCCCAAAGCCTGAATGAGGCCATTTGTTGTTGTCAAATATCATTCATTAATGGCCTAGGCCATTCATTAATGGCCGTTAGAATCCCTTGTGTCCATCTTCGTGGAAAGAAATCTCCCTCTGCCGTTTGGTTTGGAACGAGCGCAGAAGAGCGGTATGCCAGACCCAAGGCCATTTGTGTACATGTACCCTCTGTAACCTGTAAAATTTTACATAATGAAAGGGAGAGAGTGATCAATCTGGAAGTAGTATCATCTATTGAGGTTTAAAGTTACTTGAAATACAAAACGTAAGAATATTTTTATATAAAAATAAGAAAATTCGCAATTCTTTCTTCGAAACTCAAAAAAAGGGGGCGCTAGAGGCACTGGTTAATGTTCATTGATTGACTTAAAATTTTGCAAGGATTATTTATTTGCGTAATGGAACAATTTGAGGGGGCGTCGCGTAAAATATCTACAACTTTAAAAATAAGGACCACCCTAATATATATATATATATATATATATATATATATATATATATATATATATATATATATATATATATATATATATATATTTGGATTTTTTTCCCATCAAGGATCTACAAATTGTCTTCAGCTACAAATTCAATCCTCCTTTCTCGAAAAAAATTCTAAACTATCAAGAAAATGCAAAAAATTGATAAATATTTGAACTTTGATTGTAATTGTGCTAATTTCTCTAATTCCATCTTCTTCAACTCTGATCTTGGTCATATTCTGACCGGTGACTTGAATTTTTTACAAAACAAAAAACTCATTAAACTTTTTAGTTTGGGTACTAAATATCGGCCTAATTTTCGTATTAGTTTCCTAAAAGCTTTTATTAAGCTTACATTTGAACTTGAATATTTTTTAAGAAAAATCTCCTATTGTTTTAATGTTCCACTTAATGCATTTCTTGAATATAGACACCACTTTTTAATTGAACTGAAATCACGTTTACGTGATATTGTTAACACAGAATCTTCATACTTCCATCTCTCTGCTGATGAAAATAATGCCATTAATGAGTTTAAAAATGCTTTTGTCTTTACAGTTGTTGATAAAGCCAGTTCTAATTACTCTATGTGCTGCAAAAAATTATATGCTAATATTTTGAAAAATGAACTAGAAAAAATCACCACTTATGTTTCCTCCAAACTTAATGAATCCTCCATCATCAAAAAATTTGCTGCTGCTTACAAACTTTTTAAATTGCCACGTCCTGATTCTATTAACTTACCTTACTTATATGCAATTCCAAAATTTCATAAAACACCTGTTGGATTTCGCTTTATTTGCTCTGCCACCAACACCATCGGAAAAAATCTGAGTGTAAAGCTCGAACAGCTTCTCAAAAAAATTCTTGAACAACTTAAACTTCAACAAATGAATTGGTTCTGGATTGTTAATAATAGTGTTGAAGTGATCAATTTACTTAATATGCTTGATATAAATTACTTAGAAACTTTTGATTTTGAAAACCTCTTCACCAATATCCCACTCATTGAACTTTTTTCCTCTGTTTCAGAACTTTTTAATTCGGTCAAGGATTCCCTGGATTTTAATAAATTGTTTTTTCTTGGTCTTTTTAAATTTTGTATTTTCAATAATTTTTTCAAAAATGGTAATTCATGTTTTCTACAAATTAATGGCATAGCAATGGGAGCTAATTTTAGCTCTACATTAGCCAACCTCTTTCTTTTATATTATGAGAGAAAATATTTAATTGACAATCCTTCCTCTACACCTCTTTGTTGCAGATACATCGATAACCTTTTGTGTATAAATTTTCCTAATTTTTCTGAACTTAGCAAAACTATTTATCATAGTTCATTAACGCTCAAAAAGATCAGGTCTAATCAAAATAGCTTTAATTTCCTGGATATCAACATACAAATTGACTCAAATTGTTCCACTACAATCTATGATAAAAGACGCGAATTCAATTTCACAGTTAATAGCTTACAAGATTTTTCCTCCTGCTTAAGTAAAAAGGTTTTTATTGGCATTATTGTTTCGCAAGCTATCAGAATAAAAAGAATTTGCAATACCATTTCTGCATTTAAGCAAGAAATTTCAGTACTCGAAAACTTACTTTTTAATAACAACTTCCCTAAAAATCTAGTTGAAAACATTTGCTTAAGTATAGCCTTCGATGAGCATTTCGCTTCTTTTGAAACTGTTTAACAGTGTAAATGTATGATACAACCGTGACAAACCATTTTTTATGAATCACCGGGGTGGATGAATTTTTTACACGTGCGAAACAGGCGACTCGGTATGTCTACGGACTGATTTCTGGATATGTTTTAATGTTTTTAATGTTATGTTGACAACTGGAATGTATTTTTATCAGGTTGAACAATGGATTGGGTTGTGTTTGCGTCTATTTCAAGGTAAGACAATTTTGTTATAGGCAGGTACTGTCCCGTGGAAGGCTAATTATCGGAACTTGTTTTCCTAATTAGTCGAGGCGAAACCCCCTGCTTTTAGTTTTAGGTTTGAGCTCTAGTTTAATGTTTTTAGCCTAGCAAGTGGTGCTTTTGCCCATTGTTACTCTATATTGCATGTACTGGAGCTTAAACATTCTCTTCTAGTTCATAGTTAAAATTTTGGTCTTTTGACCATAATTAATGAATCCTCCACGGCTGATGAGCTCTGGATTCACTCTTTATCTATTCCTACTTAATAGCTGTTTGCATTTTTCCTTTTTATCATCATTTGTTATTTATAATTTGTTTAATATTTGAAATTCTGATTGCTTAATTTTTTATTTACTTGGCTTTTTAGTTTTGCTGCGTTGCACATCTATGGGCTCTTGGTGTGGTCTTTTCAATATTTTTCACTTTTATTATATATATATATATATATATATATATATATATATATATCCCTTTTTCTATGTTCCCCCATGTTATTATTACTCATACTTGTTTATTTTTACTGCCAAGTATTTATGCATGAAATATTGCACTAGATGAATATAGTACGTATTTTGAAAAATAATATTTATTTTAACAAGTCTGAAATATAAAAAATAAATAAATAAAACATAAAATGTTTCGAAGCATTGATGTAATTTGTTTTTGCACGTGCAACTTTAAAAAATATCTAAAATAATTCTAATGAATAAATGGTGATTTTACGAGACATTCAAATTTACACTTTAATTTACTAAGTTAAATTAACGTAATATTTGTTTTGGAAGCTAGCGATACAACGAAAACCAATTCAATGGTTGACTCTACAACTTGCTTTTAAAAGAAGAAATTTGATGAATTTTCATTGCGCATTTTCGAAAGAAAGTGTAATATAAATCTACTATTAAATTCCCTGAAATTCTCAATTACAAAATCATTAATGTGACCTATACTTAAACATCAGTAGAACATCAGTTTCCCTTCAGCTATATCAGGCTTTATTAATGCAACTTGATTGACGACTTTCAATTTCAATGACTTTTTTTTTCGGCGAAAGTCATCCCTATCTGCATGCGTCGAGCAAATAAGAAGAACAAAAAAAAAAAAAAAAAAAAAGAAAAGAAAAAAGAAAACAGTTATAAAAACTAGTTCGGCAGTATTTGGGAGCAATTATCAACTCCCTAATTTCTAAAATACACATGTCCGTCGAAAGACAGATCGGAGGACATTCTTTCAATATAAGCTCTGAACATTCACTGTCGAATTCCAGAGAGTATTTAAACGAGAGGGGGGGGGGTGTCAAATTTGCACTCCCGACGCCATTGAAAATGAGTAGGTATTGCTTTTGTCATTGGTACATTAAGAAGAAATTGTTATGCAAGCAGTTAGCTTTAATTAGGTAAAAATAACCGATAATAACATCGCGTCATTAATTCAAAGTACTTTAGACATTTTACTTTTTGCATGTTTTGTTTTTAAAATTATATTTGAAGGTTAATCGAACCAATGTGATTCGAACATTAAAAAACAGACTTAAACAAGTTCTAACTTTCTAAGTTCTTGATAATGCATTCATATTCAATTTTTTAATTCACTTAACCTTATAATTTAGATATAATAAACATACTTTCCTTTCTTTTGGTATAAATATACATGATTCTTGGGGTATCGTATTCGATTAATTATTGTAGAGTACAGTGCTGGCCAAATTACTAGACTAAAGAGTTTTTTGGTTTTGTTTTTTGTACACTATTTGTACTAAAAAAACTATTAATTTTACTGTTAATGTACAGTACATACAATACACTGGTTATTACGTTATTTTAGCATAATTTAATGTTTGCAGGTGGCAGCACTGTCTGCTTTGTTTATGTTCTTTGTTTATCTACCTACCAGGAACATAACCTCAATCAGCTTGAACAGTGCACTAGTTCTTTTTATTAGTGTGTTCTGTTATATTTAAAGTTAGTTTTAGGTAATTAGTGAGTATGTGTATGTGAGTATATATAATAGTGAGTATAAGCAATTTTTTACCTCCTTTTTTAAAAAAGTTAAGAAATGGTGTAAACCTTGTGAAAAGTATGCCAAAAGGACTTAAAATGATCATTAAGAACAAGGGAATGCATACTAAATATTAGACAATTATTTCACTGTTCGTTAATGTGTCTATAGTCATGTAATCAATAAAGAATTTGCTTTTAAAACAATCTTAGTCTAATAATTTGTCCAGCACTGTACATTCTAGAAGTTGGAAGTTTGTAATTCGCAACACCACACCCCCTGGCTCAAAATAGAACTTCTACTTAAAATTATACAAATGTTTGTCGATTTTTATTTATTTATTTTTTTTTTTGTTGAAAAAGCAAGATTATGTGACCTGATTGAAATTGTTAACGGGAACTAATATTCCTTAAAGAAAATATCGTACGTATTCAAATTAGGAAGCAATTTTTGCAATATGATACATTCTGCATACAATCTGTGTTCATTTTTCTCCACCAAAGAGCAAAATAACAATTCTTTTCATCTCAAGTGATTGGGAAAATCAACGTCTTTCGGGGAAGTTAATCTTTCGCAAATTTTTCACACAAAAGCAATTCTTAAACAAATTCTTATTTCGTTACGTCAAAAGGCAAGGCATTTTTCCTACGACTTACCGAAAATGTCTCAGCATGGCGTCTTGCTTGCACATTGCTTCGCCTCCTAATTGAGTGTCATATTGTAACTTGAATATTCATGGTATGCAAATATTTGGAGCAAGCTACCCTGACGTTGTTCGAATTTGCAAAGTATTCATTATTCTAAGTGTCCATAATAATCAACCGAAGGACGATATAATGTAAGAAACGATTAATGTTCTGATCTTGGCATCATATAATTAATTGAATTAAAGTGTTTTCATCGGAATATTTAGACCAGTTTAGAACTGCCCTTATGAAAATTTAACAATGGTTTTTCGGTTTAGTAATCAATATTTGCAAAGATAAGATCAGTAACCAAAGAAAAAAGACGTACACATATTTAAACATAAAAGGTTAATTTATGTTCTGCACTTGATTATTCTTTGAACTCTATTGAAAAAAAAAAAAATTCAAGAAATGACACTTGCCCCTGTGGTCGATAATATACCATTAAAACGTAATGAAAGAAAATGAACGAAAAAGGATGACATGTTGTAATTTTTGAGCAAAACAAATGTCAACTATAAGAAAAATAATAATTAGGCTGATGTCCACTTGACAGTCCATAATCAAGTCAGAGGTGTATGTTTGTCATCTCTGACTTCCGGCAAGAGAAGCAATTTTTTGACAAAATGGTGTTTTTATGTAGATCGTGGTACACCCTGATTAATGCTAAGTGATCTACAGTAGAGGCAAAATTTTTGGAAAAGAAATTTTTCTACATTTCTCTATCAACTACTAAAAAAATAAATTAGAAAAAAAAGAAATAAACAAAACCCCATTAAGGAGGTAATTTAAGTACCAGATGGACATGGCAACTCGCAGAGGTTTGCGCAGGTATTTTCATGGTTATAAGGCTTGTAATCAAATTGCAGTTTCCACAGACTGACTTACTGTTCCAAGCGAAAAATCTTTAGGGTTAGATTTGTTATAATACTGTATCTTCAAGTAGATTGGAAATTTGATTTGAACTATGTGAAATGGGTTGAAATGTGACTAATTAAAGGCTTTGACTTAGCCTCTTAACATCTTTCCCATAATATCTCTCGTTCTCGTTTCCACCATCCGAATCGGTGATATAAATGAATATAACATTGTTTTTTGGCGGGGACTGTATGCGTAACGCATATAAGTCCAAGGCTGTATTACCATTCCAATGAAAGGCCCAATATAAATGGGGGAGGGAGGATCCTATTATTTCGTAGGCGCAAAAAGATGTTCTGAGTTAGGATTTAATTTGTATGGCAGCTTAAGGAAGCTGAGCATTACACTCTTTTCAATTTTACGGGAATTTTAATAAATTAGCTCTAAGTCAGCCCTGTTTCTGAGTAATGACTTCGGAACCGGGAACATACATTTTCTCGTTATGGGGGTACTAATTGAGATTCTCTAAAAGCACTTTGAAGCACCTATTATATTTCAAGTTTTGCGTTGTTCCAAAAGGCAAGGTACTTCAACTTTCATCAAAACTCTAGATCTGTACGTACTAAACCAAATAAGTGACTTACGTTTAAGGTGGTTGTTTTTTAGTATTAATCTCAACCAAAAGTGCAAAGTATCAGAACGAAGTATACCATGCGCACAATTACTTCAGTGCAAATAAAAACACAATTACATAAGTTTGGAAACATTTTATCAAGTTTTATCAAACGTTTTGCACGAAATTAGTTTTTTAATCCGAAAAAAAAAAGAAGAAATAAAACTATTTCAACTATTTTTCGAAAAAATAGTTATTTAAGAAAAATGTTGAGAAATAATTCACTACTACAGCACAATAATTTAATAGGTACTTTAGCTTACATTCTTAACTGCACTGTTTTTATTTATTTATTTATTTATTTATTTATTTTTTGACAAAATAAGCATCCTCAAATATTGATAGAACTCATTGTCGCTATAATATTCAATTTATGGGTGTCCCCCTTGTTTTAACCAAAATTTAAAATGTCCTCTCCTCTGCTTTTACCAGTTTGAACATTACCTTTTGATACATTTAAGGGGGGGGGATTTTAAATGTCGGCAAACAGTACGGAAAACCAATTATCTCTATTTTCCAAATTTAATCCACTATTAAATCAATTTAGTCATTATTAAGTGTAGAAGATCGCAATAAAACGATTTATAAATTGAACAGCAATTATCCCCAGCATCCTGTTGACTGGAGAGCGTAAAAGTTAAACAATTTAATTATTACAAAGTACAAACGTTTGTGTAAATCACGTTATTGTTCCAAATATTTTAATAATCATAGCGTCATAATTTTAACATAACTGAACTTACAATACCTTTAATTGAATCGAACAAATTTAACTGTAATTGTTTATTTAAATCGATGTTCTTGATTGTATTACATTAAATACACCGCCAGTTCAGTCATTCCATCCGAGGACTGCAGTTTCGTGCTTATTAGCACTCATCAGCCCGGATTAGGACGTGCTTGAACTGGAGGTGGAAAACCTCTTAAGGAAGCCAAGAATGATAAACAAACTGGCAGCTAATATAGAATTAGCACTGACCAGACATGTGACCGAAGCAATGGTTCGATTCAACTCGAAGATTGCAGGCAAGGCATGGTTTTTTCAGTAAGTAGCATGGTATTTTCTTGTGAAAATCAAGTCTGTGTGGCAAAAAAAAAAAAAAAAAAAAAAAAAAAAAAAAATCTGAATTGCAACAAGTTACACGATTGCAGACTTATCACTGCTGTGAAAAATATTTTTAGTCACTGGTTGAAAGATTAACTGAGCGTATTAATGAAAAGTATCGGCTTCAATTCGGGTTACGACCCGAGCAGATTGACTGAGCTCCCAATGAGAACGAACAAGTCTCTGAATTCGCCAGTTTTGCAATAATCGCATGCAAGTGAAATGTTTTGTACATGTTTGATATACTGCTGTCATAGCTGCAATACTGCTTTTGAAACTATCTTTGTAAATCAGAAAGCTACCAACTTTCTTTTTAAACCGACCTCTGTTTTTTCTAGAGGTTCGAAATACATGACTGACTTTAAGGTGGATAAACACCCTAATTTAAAAAAAAAATCGATTTTGAGAATTTGAAAAATTTAGAGAGTCCCAGTGTTCATTACAAATTCACAATTTATTTTCAAAAAAAGTCGATGAATTACTGAGAAACTAGAAGAAATTTACTTAACTCAATTGCGCTCATTATAACTGAAAGTTTTACTTTTTCTTTCTTGATTTTCTCATAACCACGTTTTCAAAGTTTTTGTTTGCGCCTACAGCTCTAGCGAAAAGCGTATTATTTCTAAAGTTATGAAACTTTGCAAAAAACGTAATTAAATATATTACTGTGATGTAAACCTCGAAAAAATTAATGTAAATGTAATATGTGGTTCTGAAATAATGATCAATGAAACTTAGGGGGTAAAAAGCACGTTTTTCGGGGGAATTTTGCAAACCCATAAAACCTGTTTTCACTTATTTATGCCAAAATTGAAGGATCATATCACTTTCTGGTATCGTAACGAAGAGATAACAACAAAAAGTTTTTAAAATCACGAAAAATTGAAAGCACTGGAAGTGTTAAGGAAGTGGTAGTTTTTTGCTAAAAATATGGCTTTTTTTATTTAAAAAAAAGAAACTATAGATTTTTTATTCAGCAACTTTAGCATTCAAAATGTGTTATTCATGTCATATTTTATAATCGTATAAAGGTTTAAAAGATGCAATGGAGATTTTTTTTCAGGGTGTTCGCCTACCAAAGCGATTAGGTGACACTATGGCAAATATATTTGTTTCTCACAGGAAACTAGTAGTAACCCATAAATGCCTGGAGCGTTGCCCGGAGATAATCTGGCACGTATATCTCAACTTCTCTCATGAAACGATTTGCTGCTTCAAAGCAAAATCTTAAAAATGCTACAATGTACTATCTCAATTGTCAAACACTTTCGATTCACTTTCACTCCGATATTTTCTAAAGTCTTTTAGAAATATTAAAAAACAGTTTAGTGTCATCATCCAGTAAACGATACGCAATAACTGATTCTAACACGTAATTGCTCCTAAGATGCCTAAGCAATACTATTGACACTTGATCTCATCTTAAAACGAAAGAATGCCGCCATGGAAAAAGTTTCATATTTGGATAAATTCACAGCAAAACACTTTTCTACTCATTTCTTTCTCAAACATTTAACCTTATCTCGAAAGAACAAAAGCCTTCTATCATCTTAATGTCAAGGTTTAAGTAAGGCCATCCATCCATAATAAAAGCATTTCCGTTACGCACCCCAATGCTAATCATTAAAAAAAAGTTCTATAGGGTTAACCGGACACATCAGTAAAGGAGAAAGGTAATACGTTTTTTCCTTTTTTTACCTTGTTTGTTGAAATTATATGTTAAGTGTTGCAATTTGTAAAAATTCTCATAAAATTTATAAGCAATGCAACTGAAACAATCTCATCTTAAAAAGGAAGAATCCAGCTCTGGGACAAGTTCAACATTCGATATAAGTCACAACAAGTAATTTTTCTCCTCATTTCATTCTAAAACATTTACCGTATTACCCCGCATTATCTGGCATGTCGGAAAAAAGCGAGGTTGACCAGCATGCCAGGAAATTCAAATTTCCCGGCATGTCGGATAATTCGAGATTTATTTTGCTACAAAACAAAAGTAAATTTCCTCATTCAGTTTCCATCAAAAAGCAAACCACTATAAGGAAAAAATAAAAAAGTTCCGAAAGTAACCTTCTTTCAAACATATTGTGTTTTGCATGTAATACGTGCTTGTTATTTAGGGTAGGTCATTATTAACGGATTTAATTATAAGCCAATAAAGTAATCAATTCAGAAGCAATCATGGTTACTGCGATTTGTTCATAATTTTTTTAACTAAATTATTTTAGGTTCCTGTTAGAGAAGCAGGGGAGAAGGGGGCTAGTATGGACATCTGGAATAATTCTGTTATTTGTTTTTAAAATTTTCTCTTTTAATTTATGCATAATGACAGCATCAACATGCACTTCCATGTGTAGTTTCACGACAACACACTTGATACTTGAGAAGCAATTACAAAAGGTTTTCATAATGGAAAGGTAAATTTCAGATTTTCTTTTAATTATTAGATTAAAAGAACCTTTCTTAATTTATTATTTCAAGTAAAATGAGATAATATTTCATAAATAAATGTATTAAATATATATCTTGATATTTAGTTCAGTTGTGCATAGTTTTAATTAATAATTAAAAGGTGTTTGTTCTTGTAATGATTGTACGAATGTAGTCAAGAAAACTAAGATTTACTTAAAACTATTATATTCACTTAACATATGTACAGTAAATTAAAATAACATTATAAATAAAATTAAAACCCTTCTTGGTTTTATAAAAGTTCTGCGACATGCGGTGTAACGGACAAGTGTCCGAATGTTGTTGAGAAACATCAGGTCGGAATACGCCTATTCTCACGGAGCATAGCTGTTTTACGCTCACAGTCACCTGTGCTGCCCTCTGCGGACAGCGCATTTGCATAATGGCTCAGACAAAAGGCTTAAAGGAAAACATTTCCCCATGGGGTTAGAGTGGACACACGGTGATGGGGCTACTGTGGACACATGGTAATGAGTAGGGTTTCCAGTTCCGTGCCGAATTCAGTCCCGCGAGATTTCGGGATTGTCAAGAGCCAATCCCACGGGATCCCGGAATGTCACGGGATTGTCTTTTTTATTCTAAAATTTTAATTTTAATGTCAAATAGAAAACTTTTGCTACTTAAGAAGGACTGCTTTTGTTACTTGAATAAGTAGTAGTTTTTCCGAGTTCCGTAATATCAATAGTAGAGCACTACAAAGTCAGATCCCAATTTGCTATTTTCATTCAGCATGCAATGAGGAAGGATTTTTGCTCAAAAAAATATGTGCTTGATGAAAATCCGTGCTGCGGCTACAAAGCAGTTGATTTTAATAAGATTAAAAAACTGAACATTTAGCTGAAAAGCTGAAAATCTTCATTAACTTATAAAAGGCGCAAAATATTTTTCTTATCAATTGCACTTATACAATGAAAAACGTATATGAAGCCACAAGGTATTCTCAATAAAGTTAGACTGGATACCGCAAAACACATATCCAATAGACATGGTTATTGCCTGAAATTTGCTGTTCTTGAGCAATAACCAAGCATAAGAAAAGCAAATTCTACTTCAGAAGGTGATGAAGTTAAAAATTTTGGGTACATTCCTTAAACTTGCAGAAGCGTTCCAACGTTGCATTAAGGCTACGTCAGATGGTTTCGCAATCAGTAATTAACTTTTTCTACATTTTCTAAAGCGTAATTTTCTGGATTTTAAATTTTAGTGATGGTTTTCAAAAATGCTTTCAAATTAAACATATTTTCTCAATTGTTGAACGAATGAAAACTAAAACCTCAAATGAGAATACAAATTCTTTCTCAAAAAAATATACTCTATTTTTATTGTGTTTTCGAATGGTAAATTCACAGTTCATGATATGAGGCAGAGGCACATAGTTTTCTTGCTCTACTTGCAGATACACGAGGAAGGTGATTCAAACTACAGAAGATGATGTTTGTGAAAACAGTCGTTGTATGGGCGGCAAATTTTGGAAAAAGGTTTGAATGGAAAAAATATGCAGAACTGAAAATCCCGGGGGGTTTTGCTCTCAGTCCTGCGGGATTAATCCAGCTGAATATCATGCGGGATCCTGCGGGATTCGGGATCGGGATTGGAAACCCTAGTAATGAGGCTTCTGTGGGCTCATGCTCGCACTTTGCTTTGCTGCACCCTTACAGCTTTGAATGAGAAAAAAAAATAAGGAGTTAAATATAATAGATTTTATGTTATTTGCCTGATTAGATTAATTTAACAAGTATGCATTCAATTACCGAGGATTTTCTGTCCCGTTTTTTCATATTTTAGGTTTCATTTACAAAATAAGATAGATTGAATAGTGATGAGTTCTTTTACAACGGATTTTATTTATTTATTCATCGTATTCAATTTTCGGATTTTATTCTTTAGCAATTGCTTCATAAAATGATTTATTGAAAATGATAAAATGATGGCATTTAGAAAGGATTCTGTGTGTTTTTGCACGTTTGTAAGCCTTCTTCTTACAAAATGAGTTTGCTTATTGAAAGGTGATAAATCAATTTACCAAGGATTTCTATCCTTTTCACATTTTTTCCACTATTTTTTTTTTATAATTCAAATTACCAATGACAGAAGTCTTAATGACTTTGTGTTGGTAGAGTTTATGGAAAAAATTAGCCTTTTGCACTATGTTGGGCCAGGGAGGCCGTATGCAAATCAACTGATTTCATTATGCAATTCTTCTGATGGAAAAGGTGAACAAAATAGTTCTTAGAAGCACAAAAAACTATTCTTTTTTCAACTGTGGAAAGTATGTGTTCGAAATATCGTGAAATGAAATTGCAGGTAAACTACCATCGCCAGATGTTGCTAGTAGCACACTCTAAGCAAATTCTGAAACGTTACTGATTACTTCCGTGGAACGTTGTGGGATTTCATGGGTTTTCACTTATTTCCCCGCAAAATCGATTGTCTTTGGAAAAACGTTTTCTGAATTGCTTCAAGTTGCACGAATGTAGACTCCTCAATAAGGAGAAAAATATTTTTAGCTACCACTTTAAAGATTAACTGAGTGTGTTTATTAAGCGTAACGGCCCGTCCAGGTTGACTAAGCTCTCAAAGATAGCTAATGAGAGATGTCCGTATTCTTTGTAAAGATTAAAGTATAATTTCATGAAGGTTAGTGATTTTTAGAAGAAAACGATCCTGGTTCATGCAAGTGATTTTATTGGCAGACAGTGGGCACGTGAGCTGTCCATTTGTTCCCCGGAGTGTTTCTGAATTGTTTTTACGGTGCATGTCCTACTTTGCATCTCACTTAACATTCAATGCTGCTATCTTTAATAATAGTGTAAAGTAGAAAAAAAAAATCTCTTCTGCATTAAAATAGCTTTTTTTTCATCTAAATGAAAGTGAATAACTTTCAAACATTTTAATTTGTCTTTCAAATAGTTTCTTTATTTTTAGACAATGGGGTTGTTTCTTTCAGTCAAAAGTAGTACTTTTAGTCACTGAAATCGATAGAATAAGCAAAAAAAAAAAAAAAAGAAAAGAAAAAAGCATGGACCTAGAAAATTCTTTTATTTTCCCAACAGTTATTTTTTGATTAATTTTTTAAACTGTCCGATTTTTAAAACAAGGCGTGGTCTTGATGACGTCACAGATGATGCTTTTTGGCGCATCTTTGTACCGCGTTTCCACGTTATGATAATCAAGAAGCGAATTAAAATTGCGCTCTACGCTTGCTATCAACCATATCGTTGCCAATACACGTGAGTAAAGATGCAAATTTAATATTTTACTCTGAGAAAATGGCAACACAGAATGGCATTTCATCATTTGTGATGTCATCGGCAAGAAATGTAAACAGTAAAAGATCACCGATTAAAGTTTTTTTTTTAAATATTAAACTTAAACAAATTATTTAAAAAATGGTTAGATCCTATGTTTTTAAGCATGTTCTTTCAGAAAAAAATACTTTTAAAATATTGGAAACGACCCCATTCATAGCTACGAATTAATATCATAAACTTAAATTATTAATTGAAATATGCTTTTTAATGTTGGTATTGGCTAAGGAATCTGGTATTTAGAGTGAAAAACTTATTTTTTTTTGTGTTTTTAAATCCACTGTTTACATTGATTAATTAGTTTTCTAGCTTGTCCACACTAGCCCATGACATGGGGCTAGTGTGGACAAAAAATACCTGTTTTGAAAAAATAAATAAATAACTGTTTGGAAAAATGTTTTAATATATCAATTAAAATAAGTGCAAAAGTGCAAATTATTGTAAAACAAATATCAAGTGCATTAAAAACAGTATTTAGTATTCTTTTTTTCAAAAAAATGCAAAATTTGTCCACACTAGCCCCCTTCTCCCCTAAGTTTAGTTTCTATTTATTGAATAGCTATGGAAAATTTTTTAGCACCGGTTTAGGGGCGGTAACTTACTTTCATGCTTAAACATGTTTGCTTAGTTTTAATTTAATTTTCATAAAATTGTGTGTTATCAAGCAATATTTTTCTTGTTAAAATAACAAATGACATTGTCAGTAAATATTTTTACAAAATTAAACTGTTTATCAATACTATTAACACATGCATTGAACTTATATTCATTTTTAAGCTGAACATATATTTTTTATAGTATTTTTCTCCTAACCTCGATTTTTCCGGCATGCCGGAAAGGAGCAGGCTATTGTTATTAAAAATCTATTGACCCCCGAATTTTTCGGCATGCCGGATAATGCGGAGTAATACGGTAACCTTATCTCGAAATAATTGCATGCCTTATCCTCTCAAATATCTCGTCTTAATCTAGTCAAATAAATCGCGTTTGAGTTTAAGCAACGCCATTCATTTATAATGAAAGAAATTCTGTAGCAAACCCAAAGGATGAGTATTTCAAAAAAAAAAAAAAAAAACATTTTCAGCAGGGGAAGAGGACACCATGATTAAAGAAGGAATGGAGTACGTCCTATATAGAAGACATGTTTTTTTTTTTCTTTTTTAATTCTTATTTTTGATTTTGTAAATAGCAAAATATGATAAAAATGTAAGGGTTTTTTTTAACTGTTGTTTTTTTTAAATTATACGTTGGGTGTTGCAATGAATGACTTACAATTTATAAAAATGCTCATAAAATCCATAAGCATTGTAACTGAAACTTAATCTCATCTTAAAATGGAAGAATCTAGCTATGGAGCAAGTTCCATATTCGGATAAATTCACAGCGAGAAACTTTTCTCCTCATTTCGTTCTCAAACATTTAACCTTATCTCGAAAGAACATAAGCCTTATGCTCTCAAATTGCACGCGCCTTCTCTCGTCTTAATGTTAAGGTTTAAGTAAGGCCGTCCATCCATAATGAAAGCAATTCCCGTACGAACCCCTATGCAGAGGGGAAAGAAAATTTCGATTTTATGTTGAGCTGAGCGAAATTTTCTACGCACTCACCCTCTTCGTTTGCTTGGAACACAACGTTCTAATTGAGTGTTACATTGTACCTTTAATATTCATCACATGCAAATGGACGGGGGGTGATGCAGTGGCGTTGTTGCGAATTTTCGAAGTCTTCATTATTCAGGGCGTCCATAATTATCGTCTGTATGCCGGTGCAGTAGGAGATGAGATGAATGCCTAGAATGGCTCGTCGCGGAAATGGTTGAAATGGGGCTTAAAGCCTGCCAATGACTTACATTTGAATTCAGAGAACGCGGGGATATCTTCATTCATTCCAATTGTAGTTAATAATTTTGTATAATGCTCTCAAGGGACTACTGAGAGTTTATTAAATTATTAACGGGATATAAGATGAATAAGAACCGAAATATGAAATGAAAAAATGCAATTTTTTTCTCCAATGTAATTAAATAGTATTTAACTGAAAATATAATGTATAAAACCCCGTTTTCAAACTGTTAATAAGTTGAAAAAAAAAGTAACTTCCGAACGTATACAGGTCACTCATTTGATTCACACGTAAAATATAGTAACGAATTTTATTCATAAGAAAGCAGCAACGAAAAAAATTTTTTTTTTTTTTATGATTGGATCACCAATTCCATGTCGAATTAAGTTTATGGATAAGTCTCAGAAAATGGAATTATAGTTAGCTATCTTATATTTAAATATGTGAAAAACCCTGTGATATCATTATACCTGCCCTTATTTTTACAATAGTAATATTAGGTGTTATCAACTAATTTTCATAAAAATTCAAAGAATAGAGCTTAATGAATTAGGTCCCTTACTCTGGCTGTTAACGACTCTCCTGCAAAGTAAAGGTAAATGTAAATGGTGATCATCATTTTTTGACGCACAAAATTAGCAGATTACTGCATACATTTGTTTCGAGGTTTTAGGGAACTTTTTTTTTCCAATGCAAATAGAACACTTTTGGATAAAAAGACATCCTTTTACTGGATGTTTTTGCCTCAAAACACGTGTGGGCAGTAATCTGCTAATTTTGTCAAAAAGTTGTTGATCGCCATTTACTTTTCCGCGCAAAGGTATTTATTTATTTCTTAAAGCTACATGCTCTAGATTCCAAAACATATTTTAATGAACTTTTAAAAGTTTTTTTTTTCTTCAGTTAAGTAATAGACCAATACGTTTCAAAAATATACTTCCCAATTCCCTCTTAAAGCTCTCTCAATAAAACTCACCCCTCTCGTTGCCGCCTTCAACTGATGGTAGTGCGTAACTTCCCAGAAAGTAAACCTGCAGCAAGTAAGTTATTGTCTAAAAAAAGCTATGAGTAGGAAGAATACTTAGATTCACATCTACGGGCACATCCAAAATTTGACTTTTGAATAAAATGTTACTGCTATTTGTAAATTTGTCATCTTCTCTACTTTACATTTATTGCTAATCAATTTATTATCATCTACAATGTTTCGTATTTCTTTGCATTATTTAGTTTAGCTATCATCTGCACCATTTAAGTTTCTTTTTTTTTTGAAAAAACATCGCAAAAAGAAATAGAAGATGTTGATTGCGTTGTAGGCGTGTAATGATGTAATTTACCACTCTTTATTGGCGAAAAGCATTGTCCTATATGCAAATATAATTTAAAGCATTTTTTATTATAAAAATTGACAAATTTGATTTTATTTACAAATGAGGAAAAACATAGAAAAATTGAAATTCCAAATAGTGGAGTAGAAGATACAAAAAATTGAGTCTTTTAGCTTAGTTATTTCCTTCTGCTGACTATGAAATGCATTATAAAATCACAGATCACTACATCGATGATTACTTTCTTAACTTAAAAGCTTTTCATCATGTGCCTCTATAAATGAATCTATAGCTGAGGCAAGACTAACCTGGCACATTAGTAAATTGATTTAGGCCCCTACCATCGTGACTGTGTGGTAAGATAACTCTGAAATCCATGCCTGAAATTCAAAAAAAAAAAAAAAAAACAATAAATAAAATAAATAAATAAATAAATCAGATTCAGCTAAATTTTTCAATTGTGCAATATTTTCCCGTATTTCTTCCTGAAAACATTTTAAAATAATATTTCTTTATTTCAAATAAATTTCTTATTAGTAAATATGTCTTAAATATTGAAGTATCAGAAAGTGAAATATTCCATTTTAATACGATGTATTGCCTCAATCACTTTAATTTATGCAATGTTTATTTCTGATAACTTAATACGTATTAAACGACCAGTTAGAGTCTGCTACGTTTATATTTAATTTGAAAATAATAAAGGATACTAACTCCGTAAAACAATTTCGATTTTCAGAATTCATTACTTTTTATGTTTTGAATTCCTTATACTTACATCTGAACGTATCTTTTTTTCAATCAGTTTTCTCAGACTACGACTATAATCCATCATTGTCATCCGAAGCAGAAAAAATATCCAGATAAGCTGGATTCAATTGAGAGAATTTGACCTGCAGTAGTCGCATATCGAATGTGATCTTTGCGTGTTGAGGATTTCTTAGTGCAATGGAGATTATTTCTGAAAGTTGGGTATAAACTTTGTGAAATGAAGTCAGCAAAAACGAAATTTACCTAATATTGCTTTCAGCGAATACAAATATTTAAAGAAGCTACTTAGAAAAATCCTAATGTATTCTAAGCTGTCTTTAAGTGGGTAAAAGCAAAGTATTGGTTCATGCACTTATTTTTTTTCAACTAAATTTGTCTCATAAGTGTTTTTAGTAGTATTCTTTAGCATTGGTCTGCATCAATTTTATCTCAGGCTCTTCTTTGGTGACACTTACTCGAAATTCTTACTACCCTTAACTAGTGAGGTGGGGCATATTCACTCAATAAGAAGTAACACTTCTGCAATTAAACGTTTGGTAATGTTTTCAAACATGATATGTCTTTTTTGCAGTAAGTTACTACAAAACTGTAACTGCTGTAACTTACTGCAAAATACCATGCTTTGCCCTCAATCATGGAGTTGAACAGCACCATTGCTACCGTCACTTGTCTGGCGTGCTAATTCTACATTAGCTACTAATTTGTTTGGCTCTCTTGGCTCCTTTAAGAGGTTTTCCGCCTCCAGCTCAGTTACTTCCTATTCCGTGCTGATAAGTGCTAAAAAGCATGAAGCTGCAGTCCTCGGATGGAATAATTGAGCAGGCGGTATATTTTATGTATCATATGGTCTTTTTATATGCATGTCACAAGTATATACCAGTGTGCCTTGTAACAAAAACAGAGTGACGCTGCGACACTCATTACAGGTTCTTGAAGAGGTCTGCAGACTATCTCTGAATTTGAAAGTTTTTCTTTCTGCTTTATGTACAAATCTATTGTATTTAAAGTAGAATGGTATGTCAGAATAGAGAAGAAAGATACTGTAGTTTAAAAAATAAGCCGAAATCTGTACAGGAGTAATATGTGACTGAGAGGTATAAGGCTAGCTCCAGTAGCCAATACCTGCATCTCAGCTTTCCATTTTATTCTGAAACTTTTCAGTTTACATTTTCGATCGTAATTTTTATACTAAGCATTTATATTCAGACATTCCTTGGTGATGAAAATGCGCTATTAATTATTGCAATCAACAGTTTAAAAGTAATTTAAATACTTATTTATTAAGTGGTTAAATTTAATTAGCGTTTTACATACTATTCACAAGAATGTTTTAAAAAAATCATTCATTTTTTTCTTCTGAAGATCAAAACTTCGACGATTTGTTGCATAATTTAGCCATTGTTTTAGTAGAACTTCATTAATCAAAAAGCCCATGGTGGTTGTTCCTAATCGCATATTGCAAGTTCTAGTGCGTATTACCCTTCCGTGTGTGATGTGACGAGGGTTAAATTGCTATCGATGTCGTCTTCATGAATCAGGCCGGCGACTGATCTGATGATATCGTCACCTGATACATTCTTGCTGAAGATCCTTATCGGTGGTCAACATCAACCACATCTTCAACATCTACAACTTCACATCCACTGAGGGATATAAATGACGAGATGAAGTTGCTAGCAGAATTTTTTTTCCTGTGATTTGATAACTCTGAAATGTAGATTGAAGCCCAATGATTGAAATTATTTCGGCCTTGTTGAAAACTACTGGCCCGACGCTTTAGAGGGCCCGCCTCCGAATCGGATTAGTATATCTTTTATAAGTTTTACGGTTGAAGGGGGATCGGAGAGTAATTTAACAAGTGGACCACCTTGGCTCTCGACGGCCACGATTTGAAGGATCTGGTGGATGTCATGATCATGTACTGCGTATGTTGTACGTATGTGAACGAACTGTGCGCAAGAGGGATGAAAAACCGAAAAGAACGGCTTTTCAGGTCCTCAAATATGACGATTGATTTGGTAATGTTTCTTGCGTTTATCAAATGTGGCTAAATATGCTATAGTGTCAATGCAAGAATTGTTCAAGGTTTTTTTGTTTGATAGTAATTTTGGACATTTTCTCAGAGTTTGCGCTGAGCTCAGAGGTTGCGTATTTGGGACCCATGTTGGTTATGAAGGCCAAATCGCTTTCCCTTGCTAAAACTGCTGACAAACGTAATTGAAACTTAAATTTTCGCATGGAATGATTATTTTCTCAATTTTAATGAGTCATCTGTGGCGGTGAGAAGCTAAGGAATGTAAGTGGACATTTTCAAGTTTTGATTAAAACGCGTTTAAAGATGAGGTCCAGGTAGGCTTTCATTAAAAGGATTTTCTAGATCATGCTGCTTAACAGAACCTACCAGGGCTACAAGTACTATCTCTTGCCCAAGGACAGAAATGAGGTCCATCTACCATTTGTGCTGGTTTATCCTTAAATTGTTGCTGTTGCCACTTTCATCCCTTTGCTTCTCGCTGCATCGTTTGATGAATGCGTAAAAACTTGGAGTCAACTGAATTGTAAACTAGCGAGCTAATAGACCCTGAACCCAGGCAGGTCTTATTTAGCGCACTTGCCTTAGAACTTTTTGAAAATAAGTTCTGTTTTTTCCTGAATAAAACCATCTCTCTTAATAGTACAGTAAAAATAGGGGTCGGACCCAAACATCCAAAAAAAAAAGCTAAACCTGGTGCAAATTGTTTATTACCCTCCCAATAAGAACAGGTAAAAAGTCCCACCCCATTGTGCGTCGGGTTTTTGAATGGGGGGCACCTAAAAATTGCTGTTTTGGGTATTTTCCAGAATTTTTAGAGTAAATTTAAAGTGAGAATATTATGTTATACTAAATTTAAAAGCATGAAATTAAAGGTGTTTGACCCCCAAGAGGGATGACATAACCCACCAATGCTACAGAGCCCCCCTATCCCCATAAAACGAAGCAGTAACCCGGAACCCCCCTCCATACATTTCATATGGAAACATTATTTTATGCTAAGTTAAAGTTAGAAATCGAGTGCGTCCATCCTCCAAGATCGATGGTGCACCTCAAAGCTACAGAACCCCCCCCCCCTCCGTCAAATAAAATAAATCCTCACCCCCCCCCCTTTTATTTCAAGTAGAAGTATTATTCCATGCAAATCTAAAATGCATTAAATCAGGACTGTCCACCCCATAAGAACATAGCTCATCTCCCAAAACAAAATTATATACTAAAATATTATCCTCCCCCCACCCTCTCTGATGGTGCACATTCGATTAAATAACCAGAAAAATTACACTGACCTGTTTTTTGCTTTCAAATGATTTCTCCTAATCTTGTAACAAAAAGTCAAGATGTTTTTTGGAATCTAGATCCTCAGCAAAATCGTTATTGTTGCAGCTATGTCTAACACAGTTTGAGCTTATAATTGAGCACTTCAGTCCATTTTCAGACTTTTCAAACATTCACTATATCCAATGAACCCTTCAGAGCAAGCACAAGATTTGAGACGCAGAAAGTCTTCTAGAGCAGAAGGCTTGGCTGTGGTAACAGGACGCAGATTATATTTCTGTGTTGCTTTCTTTGCACCCATCAAAAATGACACAAGCTTTCTCATACTTACAAGTTACCTATACACTGCATTGCTGGAATATTTCCTTGAAGTTTACAGATCATTACCAAAAATATGACCAAGCAGGTATCTTCCATTTATTACATATGAGACAGTGATAAGCAAAGGGATGTAAGTGGCAAAATTAAAAATTTGGAGATAACCAGTACAAATGGTTGGTGAACCTCTCCTCTATCTTGAGGCAAGATATGGTACTAGTAGACCTGGTAGTTGCTTCTATACAGCATGATTTAGAAAAGAAAATCAGTGAAAGTCTACCTAGGACGTTATCTTTAAACGAGTTTTATTCAAAACTTGAAAATGTCCACTTACATCCCTTTGCTTCTCACTGCCTCATACATGACACCAGCTGTTCGTTCTGTGATGGTGGATGAACCTTTTGCTTCAGATAATAGCACTTTAACGATACAAGATTTCTTTCCTTCTGAAACCAGATTCATCGAATACTGATGGAGGATCAGCGCATAACTCGTACCAGAAGTTTTTAACAATTTGTTATTCCATCTTTACTGTTCATACCATTCGGCGTAAAAGATGGTTTGGGCTTACACATCTTTACAGATAGTAACTACTCTCGCAACAGAAGCTAAAGACATAACTGTTTACCTCCTTTGCAAAGAAATGCCACAAAATTGTTTGCCTTCAATATCCTTTGTACCCGTACGTTAAAGGTCTCATCGCAACTCACCTTATCATCAGCGAGCAATACCACTACCAACTTGAGAGGGAAGAAACTTCTGGGGGCTTTTGAAACGGATTGTGATTTCCAAAATGGGAGACAAAAAGGTGTAAATATTTAGCATTCTATTGTTGTATTGCTCATTGCTCTCATCAAGACTTGTTCTATCGTTGAATCACTACAGGTTCTAGACCACCTGAATTTGTCACTGCGGTAGATCGTTGGATAGCTGATGTTTAAGCTGATGTTTGATGTGATCAAATTTTTTTTTATCGCATAAAGTACTCAAAAGTTTGAGATAGTGTTGCAAGTATATGTCTGCATATTTAGCATAATTCACATAACCAGCTGCGTAAAAGAGAGGTAGCTCGGTGTTTGTCAATGAGAGCCCCCACCGACTTAGAGGGTGCAGAATTGCAACATTGCCCGTCTCACTACTGGCAATTTTGGTTTGTCCCCCCTTACGGTGATGGCAAAAGTTTGTAGAAAAGTTGAAGTAAGTTAATTAAGAAGTAGGGAAACTTTGGTCAATTTGGACTTTTTTTAAGCTGCACAGGAATTTTGTTTTCCAGCGCTCTAAACAGTTAAATAACTCCAATCACAAATAATTTGGTTACTGAGCTCGCTTAGATCTTTTAGAATTATCATTCTGACATTACCATATCATTGTGTGGCATTTTGTACTTCGGAAAAGTTTGAATCAGGGAAATTTTTTCGTGAACTTCACTGCAACAGTTCATTTTAGAATTTAAATTCAGGGTCCCCCCCCCAAAAAAGCGATAGCGCACCCCTTAATTGTGACGGAGTATCCATCCAGAATAAAAGCCCTCAAAAAAGAAAGAAATACCCCTTGAAAAAACTGCCTTAAAAATTTCAATGACGCAAAGCTGATCCATGAGCCCCCCCATTCCCCCCCCCCCCCGCCTGTGCACCCCTCTGTTAATTAGAATTTTTTTCCGGGAGAGTTTATTATTTTACTATTATAGAGTGTGATTTCTGCGACTTTTGAGTATTTTTTTAAGTAATAGAAATTATTTTTATTTAAATAGAGGATTATTTCGTCCCCCCCTTCCCCCCAAAACCCGACGCGCAAAGTGCTGGGACTTTTTACCCCTTCTTGCTGGCAGGGTAAGAAGTAATTTGCAACAGGTTTCACTTTTTTTTTTTGGATGTTTGGGTTTGGCCATTTTTTGGCCTAATTTTACTGTACTATAAGAAACGTAGTCAAAGCTTATGCAAAGTAAGCAATCCTTCACAAGCTACTCCAGTTTGTAAATACAAATATAAACTTTGATTTTTCTACCAAGTGCATTTCCTTTATTTTTTCCCGGACAGTACGTTTTTGTCAGGGATGCAATCAATCACAGCTTGTTAAAAAAGAAAAGTCGGCATTGGAATAGCCGAGAGCGTTGTCGTCATTTTATGGGAAAGCCTGAATAAAATAATGTTTTCTTTTTTTTTTTTTTTAACATTTTCGGTATAATTTCTGAAGATTTTAAAACTCTATTGCTAAAAACACTTAAATAGAATTAAAAGAGTGACTGTAAAAAAAATTTGCACTGAAAAATAATTTTAACTACTATTTTTATTAGACACGGATATTTCATTTCTCTTTATTTATTAGAACTTTTCCATTACATAGATTATGTTAATTTTGCACTAAAAAAAAGGTAGTGTCCACTAAATTTGCAAAAAAAAAAAAAAAAAAAAAGAAAGAAAGATCTTGTATCAGGAAAATTACTTTTCTTCGCAAAAAAAATCAAAACAAATTTTTAATTCATCTGCAAAGACACGTGCTTTTTCATAGAATATTATAATTTGATTTAAAATAATTTCCTCTTTCAGAAAGCATCTCATTTGTTATCATTCCGATCTGAACGAGGTTAGTACCTTAATTAAAATTATTAATTTTGCAATATAATTTATGGGAAGCCTTTCATGTTGTATTGTTGAAAAAATGGCACCGATTAGATTCCAAAAAATTGAAAAATTAGTTTTTTCTAAAAAAAAAGAGTATACCTATCTACTCAAAGTGCAAAATCATACTTCTAAGCAAAAAAATATATTTGTTGTTTACAAAATTTCGTTCCGAATGTTCATTTTTTTTAAAACAAAACTACCAGGCTTGGGTTCTGTTTTTAATGTTTTATCTATCATTTACTGAAAATCACACTCAAAATATTAATATTTATTACCTTAAAACAATCATAATATGTTAAACAACTGCTAGTTTTAAACCTCATTAAAAATTTCTCTCCAATCAGTTGGAGCGCGGCTTAATGTTTTTCGATATCACGAATTGCGATAGGACCCTACTCATTGGATTTCTTGTTTCTACTAATGTATTTTATTGCGACAATAATTTGAATTCAAGACTTCAAAATTTTAATGAATGCCAAGGGCTGGATTCTGGTTGTTATGTGCTGGATGCTGGATATTGTTTTCGAGCAGAAAGAGTTGTATAACGTCGAGAAGGTCGTTTATAAATAATTCCGAGGCACATGGACATGTGCATTATAAGTATAAAAAAAAAGAACATCAAAGGTCGTGGACGGACGTGGACTTTATTCAACAATCAAGTGAAAACAATAAGCAATTCGTGATTGTTCAAAAAAAGATAGAAAGGCAAAAATAAAAAGCAATAAATCACTAAATATAAAGTTATCGTAGTATAGTTTTTTACTACGTACACCATTAAATAAAGAAAATATTATTTATTAAAAAATATAAAATACAAACATTCAGCCGGCTATCAAGAAAGCAGAGAATAAATCTAGGTACCTTTGTACTTATTTATGCGCCAAAGTGGTAGTATTTTGCATTACCATTCCCGCCAAATAATTCCAAAGCAATTCCCATTTTTCCTCTCGTTTGATTGCAAGGTCACTTCACTCTCAAATTTCATTTTGTTTTGAGCAACAGTAACAGTAATGATCATTGCTGTTTACAACGTAGACTTAATCTTTCATGATAATTGAACAGGCGATTTTTTTCTTAATCGCTTTTACTTTCAAAGAAGTTTTGATTTTAAATTGCAACGTTCCCAAATGGGCTGAAGTTAAATTTTTTAATGAAAACGCTGAATATATTTTAACACTGGTTGCAAAATTGTTTTTCACTATATCGAGAAATTTGCCTTGATGCTTCTTGAAGTAATACATTAAACCTCATCTCAAAAATGGTTGATTTCCACAGGAAGCAGCTGGAAACCCGGGAAATCCTGAAAATTTCCTACAGAAAAAACGTAGAGTATATTTTCACAATGGTAGCTAAAAATATTTTTAATAACAACAAGAAGTCTGCATTCATGCAACTTAAAGTAATTTATTAAACTATTTTCAAAAGCAGTTGGTTTTCATAGACAACTGGTAAAAACCGGTCCCTTAAATTTTCCGAAGGAAAAGACGCAGAGTATGTCTGACACTGGTAGCTAAAAGTATTTTTCGCAACAACGATAAGTCGCAATTATGCAGTTTGAAGTAATTCCTTAAAGACATTTGAATTTCTTAGGTGACAGGTGAATACCTGTATGTAATACTGAAACGTTGCACGGCAAAAAACACTGATCATATTTTGACACTAGTAGCTAAAACTATGTTTCACAACAGCGAGAAGTTTGCATTCATGCAGCTTGAAGTAATTTAGCAAACTTTTTCTAAAAGATACTTGATTTTCACAGGAAACTATTTGACATCCGTGAAATCTCAAAAGGTTACCCCCCCCCCCACAAACAAAAAGAACGCTGAGTATGTTTTGACACTGGTAGTTAAATATATTTTTCAGGACTGCGAGAAATTTGCATTCAGGCAACTTGAAGTAATCCAGGAAACGTTTTCTCAAAAATATTATATTTTCACAGGCAGCTGGTTAAAATCCGTGAAATCCCGGAACTTTTCCCGGAAATGTTTTGTAGCGAATCGTTCACTTTATCGTTATATTACAAAGAAAGGTTGAAAACTAAGTTATTAGATCATTGAAAAACAATTTCTTCTTGTAATTAATTTTAACGTACCTTATTAAACGTTAAACAATATTAAAAAACAATGAAATAGACCTCAAAAAAGTAAATATCAATAATGATATTAAAACAGTCATATAAGTTAGGAATTTAATAATTTTTTGAAATTAATATTCATGTAATTTACCAATTCATGTAAAATACTAATGAAACCATCTTTAACATTCATAATATATTTATACGAAACATAGAATATGCGATGCATTTCAGTGAAAGAGCAATTGTTTCAGGTTTTTTTCTATGCAATGATGACAAAACACTGAATATCTTTGAAATGCCAAAAGTGACGGTACAATAAGTTACACAGCAATTTAAAGATGGCACAAGCCAAAAACTAAAGCAGAGTATTTAATGAGACACTATCTTTAATTTTTAATGAGACAATGCTTATGAGGCAAGCTTTTCTACCTCTTAAAGCGTCTGCATTTGTGTAGTTTCTCATTCCTTTTAGATGTAAGTGCTATTAATGAGTCCACGATAAAATTGGAGTGTATTTTTTGATGATTATCGTTACATGTGAATAAAAATTTAATGAAAAGCTCGGGATAATGATGCAGAATGTATGTCGTTCCTTCAAATGGCACGATATTTTATTAAAAACAATTCCGTTTTCCTTCATTTTAGTCGAGAGGGAGCTAGAATGGGAAGAAGCGAGGGGTATATTTTAAAAACAAAGCGTTATGTCTCTTTGTCTTTTTTTTACTCGTTTGGTAAACGTAGCAGCAATATGACTGTGATGAAGATAATGATGTATGTACTCAGATTTTTGATTCTCGGATTTTCGCTTATGGTCACAGGAAAAAGAAAAAGACAAAAGAGAAAAGTTGCTGAAACAGGTTTAGTTAATACAAGTCCAGACGAAGCCGTATATAACGAGCCCGATTAATGACTACCTAAGTTCAAATAATGCCCAAAAAGTCTGTAAAACCACAAAAATGGTTTTTCTCGTTTAGTAAACGAAGTTAAATATCATCTTGACCATGATGAAGATAATGATGTAGCTCAGAAATAGGTGCTTTACTATACCTTTGTGCAGAGAAGTAAAATAAATGAGTACATTTGTGCATAGAAGTAAGATAATAAATACCTTCGTGCAGAGAAGTAAAATAAAATAAGCAACGTTTTATCACAAAAAAATTGCAAATGCAGTAATGTGCAATTTTTTGCCATGAACCTTTGTTGAATAACTTTTAATGATGTATCTAGTCCGAGTTTTGCTTCTCAAATATTTGCTTGTGGTAAAAAAATTCTTAAACAGGTACAGAGAATGATGTACAGCCAAGCTCTCCTATAACGAACCCTGATTTAACGACAACAATAGATTGACACGTGAATCAAAAGCAATTGGGGACATAACTCGCTTTTAACAAACACAGCCCGGATAAAACGAGCAATACTATAAAGATGTAATTCGTAAAGGCCGTGGTGGCCTGATTGACAAGGCGTAGTTTTCGTAACGGAAGATTCCTGGGTTTGATGTCATGTGGTCGAAGATCGCCCGTGTTCGTTAATGGTGACTAGGGCAAATTAAATATGACGTGGGAGCAAAATCATCCAATTGAATACATACCTATGGGGGTGCTGGATTAGGAATTGATCGGACTCCGGACTGGAATTAAAAAAAAAAAAAAACAGAGCTATTTTTAGTTATACGCAGATGAGAATAAAATTAAATTTACAACAAAAACTAAACCAAGGCCTTGATAAAAACCTAATCATTAGAATGGTTATATATTTTCTATATTGGAGCAAAGTTGCTTTTGATTTGGAAGTCAAGCGTTACTTAAGCCATCAAAGTAAGATATAATATTGGTTTTCAATTTATTTAAGATCAAATTATGAAGATTTTCGAAATTATTATACTAAATAGTATGCTTTGTGGTATGAAATTTATTTTTATACAGTAGTATAAACGCAATTGAGGTACGTGTAAAAGTTTGCAGTTCATGTATCTTATTTTGTACGCACCCAGATTTTTAAATGACGCTTTTACTGCTAACGGAACTTTTAATTCTAGTTTAAGGGAAGTTTTCTTCCCAAGATTGTTGATGAATAAGAGTTAAGAAAGAAAAATAACTTTAAAAACAAATATAAAAAAAATTCGGACAATGGTTTCGAAGTCCTAAGAGACCCCATATATGAAAGCAGAAAAGTGTGAGTTTATGATTATCAAGCAATCCAACAAATTTATTTAAAAACGAAATATAAGTCAAATGTCAATCAGGAATAAAGTTTTGAGTTTGATCATCTAAAGAACATTCATAAATGTACACTTTTCTGCACTGAATTAGGGTTCATTGGAACTTCACAGCACCTGTATTCATTTTTTTTAAATTTGCTTTAAACGCTGTTTTTTGTAATATTTATTTGTAGTGCAAAGAAATTTACTTATTTTTTAAGACAATATGAGGCAGTGAGAAGCAAAGGCATGTAAGTGGGAAAATTAAAAATTTGGAGGTAACCAGTAGGGGAGATCGGGGCAAGATGACTATGTTAACAATTTTCGTTGTTTATTATTATTTTTTAAGGATAGAAAAATTAATTTTACATGAGCTCTTACAGTAGTCCTTTGTAGCAGCAAAATTTATTACCGTTTAGTTTTTAAGATAAAAATAATGAGGGATATATTTAGTTTTTCATAACTTTGACAAATCGTCATCTTGCCCCAGTGCGGGGGCAAGACTTTGACGTTGGGGCAAGATGACAACATTGAAAAAGGTTGGACATAGTTTATGATTTGAACATGTTATCTAGTTTAAGAAATAATAACTGTGTTTTTTCATCTTACAAATTATCAAATTAAGCGTAATACATTGCAGCGTAATGTTGAAGTATTAAGTTGTGCAGCTAACTACGGGCTACAAATAAAAATGCCATTTTCATAATTGGAACACTCCTCATGCCACCACTCTTGGCTTTTACAGCACTGGATCCATTCATCTGTTGCATGGTCACAATATTCCTCTGGACAAGCAGGGCATATTGTAACACCATCCTTTCAAGTTGATGCAACTGGGTTGCTTGGCACACATTGTATAGACTTGGACCTACAGGAACTTAGTTCGAGTTGTTTTTACTCCCTTTTTAGCTTCACGGGATTATTTTCCATGTTTTTTTTTTTTTCTTAAGTAATCTATTTTTTCCTTCCGTTTTGCTCCTTGTTCTGACATTTCTCTGATGGGTGTGCCTGTAAGAATGTTTGAGCTCAGTTTTCTGCCTTTTCTTTTTTTTCTCTTATTGTGTTGCTTTAGGCAATGCATTGAAATCAGAAACACTAACAGGCTTCTCTGGTGCATCGGAATCAGCAATTGCCGTAACGTCCGCTTCGTCTGAAGGGTTTATATGTTGGTTTTCTACTATCAAGGACTGAGTATTAGCACTATTATTCCCAGTTTCATCACCAACGAGCTCGTCATCTTGCCCCGCGTTTCGACTCGTCATCGTGCCCCGGACTGTTTGTTTGAACGGATTCGTCTCTATTGCCATAAAGGATGGCGATTATATGCCATTTATTCATGGTAGTATGTAGTATTTAAGCTGTTACTCATAAATACTAAAAAAACACAAGAAATCTTATCTGTATCTATAGCAGAGCTTATTTACATATGCACAAAAGTTATATCGAGGCGACAATAAACAATCCGTGTTTCAGAACTAACACAAACATGTTAATTTCAGCGGCTCTATACTATTTCTGAGCGAACAGCGGATAGGAGAGCTAGTGGTATCCAGTTGATGCTGTTACCTTCTGGAAAACGGAAAAATTAAGGTATTCTTCATCTTGCCCGGCTCGTTATCTTGCCCCGGTCTCCCCTACACATGGTAGGTGAACCTCTCCTCTGTCTTGGAGCAAGAGATGGTACTAGTAGCCCTGGTAGTTGCTGCTATATAGCATAATTTAGAAAACAATTTCAATTAAAGCCAACCAAGGAGCTAATCTTTTAACGCGTTTTACTTGAAACTTGAAAATGTCCACTTGCATCCCTTTGCTTCTCCCTGCCTCATATGTAGTCAAGGCTAAAGAAAAATGTTATTTTTTTAAAAAAGAAATTACAAAAAAGAAAAAAAAAGATAACTACCAAATCTTTTAAAAATCCGAAGTTTGATCTTGTGCTACATTTTTATTTTAATGCTTCCTTTAGTTCAATTCTTAACATGTCTTTCATTGCTTCATTTTTCTTACAATGCATTAAAACATACGTTTCAAAATGCATACATTAATAATCAATACTCCATAGAATTTTATTTTTAAATGAATGAAATGAGTTTAGCAAAGAACTGGAAGCTATAACAAGCTTATTCATTTATTGATCATGTAATACACGTTCCCAATTTGCATGTATATGCCTGTAGCGGTCCTTTCTCTCCATTCTTTGAGATTAGTCTTTGGACAGTTTATTTTTATCACGCCGGTAATCAATCACTGTCTTCAACGAAAATAAATTCAGTGCTGTCCGAAAGTAATGGGAAAAAATAATTTCGTCTTGAACTTGCAGCTAAGGCGTCTTTCCGAAGTAGCATCAAGCCTTTTTCCCAATACGACGGTCAAAATTTAATCATAAAAATATAGAACTTGATCAGGTTGTTTAGTTTTTTTATCAGAAGGTTTAGAATTTATAGGTAAGATTCATTTGAATGGTTTTCTTTAAAACTATGTTTAAAATTTAGATATTCTTTAAATTTCTAGAGTAGTGACTTAAAAAAAAAATAGTTTTCCGATATTTTATTTAGTAATTCTTTTACTCTACTTTATTTGCTTAAGTATATTTATTTGTTTATTTATTTAAACCCCAAAAATCACCACCGTACCAACCATGTTGAGGGCTTAACGGGTGTGGTGATTGGGGAAACAGAATAGTTCATGAGCGACACTTGCTTTAACAATTTTGATACATACGGAAACCAGTATAAAATAAAAGTAAAAACATTAAAATGAACACAATATACAAGTCTTCTGCTTGAGATATGTGTAGGGACATTTCTGTCTAGACAAATTTCGACAAATTTTTGCATGGCTGCCTGTATGTAACTCCATTCTTCTGAACAGTCAGTATCTTCAAGGTTAAGATGGGAACCATTCAAATCAGAGCACTCATAGAAATACATTTTGCCTGGTCTCATTCATTGCATGCTGGATATTTTATTCAACTTTATGCCTATGCCATCATTTAATTCATATCAGTATATTATATGGGGTTGTTATAAGATGTCACCCAGGCTTCCGCTAATATAGAAAAAAAAAACTCATTTTTTTGCCGCTTAAGGCAGCCAATTGCGAAAAGTAAAAGTAAGAAGAACGAAGACGGTTTTGCCGATACTGTAGCCAAATGCCATTACGAAGTTCCCGAGTACCGGCTGCTCCCATCTTTCGATTTATAATTCAATCTATGGTAAAATTTTACAGTAAAATAGGATTTTACGGTAAAAGTTGCAGTTAACATGGATTCCAGTAACTTTTACCGTAAAATTTCAGGATTTTTTTTAACAGTGTAGCCCAAGTGTTATAGGCAAAAACAGTCAGAAGCTACCAGGCAGTGGAATCCCCATAGTGCTGTGCTTATTGGTGTTTAATTTTCATTGCTAAAATAGATAGTTTTTCGATTTATTTGTAAATGATGATAATAACAACTAGTCAGTCACACACACACACGCAAGAGCGTTTACAGACTGTACGGCACCACATAGTTCATTTTTCTTCTTCCTGAGCGAACAAGCAAGAGGGAAAGGAAACTACACCAGGCATGAGGAGGAGAGTCACTGCTTCAACTGTAACAAAGAAACCATTCGGCAACCGAGGCATGATATTAACCTAACGATTTCATCTCTTAAGATGCGATAAAAGGAGTACGGAAAAAAATTTAATGCGAAAGTAAGAAAAAAAAAAAGATAAGTTAATTAACAAATAAAGCAAAATAATATATTTCTTCTTCACATACTGTGGTTTGGTATTGAGACAAATCAATAACAAACCACGTTTATGGATTCCCAGTACCGATAGTTAACGAATTAGTGTGCTATATATTGCTCACATTAAAGATTTTACTTTATTTAAAAAGAAAAAAAAACATTGTTTTGTTCCATTTTCTTACAAGTTTATCAATCTTGTGTGTTTTCTTAATTATTATATATTTTTTAAACGTCCTTATTAAATTAATAATTTTAATTTCTTTTCGCACTTCCTTTTTCCATTTGGTAAGTGTCGTACTAGCCATTGTGTTTTGTCTATTGTTCGTCAGGACTAATATTCAGGCATTGTTCAAACTACGAAAAATATTTGTGGAATCTCGCCTTTTATAAATGTTATCATGTTGTGGGAGATATGTTTTTGCTACGTCAATTAAAAAAAAACTGCAGTTTCAATTAATGAGATTAAAAAAAAAAAAAACCTTTGAAACCAATATACGACAAATTTGAGTTATTTTTACAATAACCCACCAAATATTTCGAGGAAAAGCGTTCCCCTCAACCGTAGCACTGATTATACTGAAAATCTAATTTTCTCATTGTGAGCTTGAGAAAAAGAATATTTTTAGCAAGGGAAAAAAACGTAAATACAATGAATAAAGCTGTAAACAAATTTAAAAAAAAAAACAGTTAATTTAAAAGAAAGAAAGCGTAATCTCAAAAAACCAGGTATTATGTCAAAAGTTGTTATAGCATGTTTATATGTTTTCCTAAGCTGAACTTTAACATTTTAGTATGTACGATGAGCAAAAAATGACAGTGGTTGATAAATTATTCATGAATAAAGCTTGAAATCTTCGCATCGTTTTTTATCTACTAACATTATCTCAATTTCTAGATTAAGAACCAGGACAGCGTGAAATTTGTGAATAACTAACAAATTCATTTTTTTGCTTCATAAATAAAAAAGTCGATAGAAACCTATGAAAAAATGAAATAAAAGTTAATTAACGCTTCCTAATGACAAATGTCTGCTGACTGTTGAAACTGCAAAGTAATATATTAATTTCAGATGACAAAAGGCATCCCTAATACAAGTGAACGTCCCCCCCCCCCCCCCGCCGGTTCTAAATTGCAGACAATTCAGAATTAATTTTTCCCTTTGTGAATAGTCACCCATACATTGCTCACCACGGCAGATCATAATGCTCAGAAAAAATGTTTAAAATATGTTAAGCCATTTTTAAAATTTTTTAAATAAAGAATATCGTGATTAGGGGAAAGAGACCAACTAGTGACCCAGAACCTCGCACTCTTCCCAGTGAATGAACAGATAATATTTTGTGATTAAAGTTTTAATTGTTTACAAACAGGTGGTAACATCCTTTTACACCACACTGTAATAAAATTCCGAAACGTTACTGGTTATTTCCGTGGATTGTCTCGGAATTTCACACGTTTTCACCTATTTCCCGGTAAAAACAAGTATTTTCACATAAAAGTTTCCTGAATCGCTACAAGTTGCACGCGTGCAGACTTTTCAATGTTGTGGAAAATATTTTTAGCAACCAGTTTAAAGATTGAATGAGCGTGTTTATTAAGTGTATCAGCCTACGGTTGTTTAAGGCCTGTCGAGATAGACTAAGCTCCCAGTGAGAGCGAAAACGTCAATGGATAGCTACAGCCTTGCAAGGCAAGAGATATTCTTGGTTCCCTCTTGCATAGCTTAGGCAGTGGTTGCTCTGATTTTTATGGAGCCTTCTTTGTAAATCAGGAAGGTTCTTATCAATTACACTAGACCTACTTATTTTTTTTTCTAAAAGGTTCTAGAGACATGAGTGGCTTTAACAAGGGAGATTTCGCACTTCTTCAGAAAACTTCAAGGTTAATTTCAGAAAAGTTACTGGCTTTTAGCGGAAAGCGTTCCTGATTATTCCAAGATATGTTACTGGAAGAAATTGGGTACATCAGCTGCCCATTATTTTCCAGGAAAGTTTCTAAATCGTTTTTACAGTGCACTCTAAAAAGAATATGACAGGAAAGTGAAGTGTTTCTTTGCTGGTTGTGGGTCTTTATTCTCTTTGTTTTGGCAATTGTTTTTCTTTTTTTCATTTCAACTCCCCCACCCATCCGCCCTTCAAAAAGCCTAGCGCAGAACTGTATAGGTTCTCCCAATTTTTACATAGATCAATTTTATTGCTTTAACTATCAAGTGCCAAGTGCTGGTATTTACCAATCTTCGGAGTCTTTGAATATGGAATTATGCTTCATTGTTCATTCACAGGTCCGTCCACCATGTACATCCTAAAAGGATTCAATAAAATGTGGAAGATTGATTTTAATCATTATGTCAAAAAATAAAAAATAATAAGTATAATGGTTTAATATCAATATGATCATCAGAGAAGCTGAAAATGAACTGAAGCGTCCAAATTGTATGTTGCAAACAGTAGAAAGGGTAGCTAAATAAAGAAATTATAAGTATTTGAAACCTTTATTTATATTGCATAAGACGTTATACCTTAAGTGACGAAAAAGTCGGGCATTGCACTTTTTACATCGATAAATGAAAGACTGATTAATAAGCGGAGTGGATGACGTCTCTAGGTCCTACACATAATATTGCTCGTCTTGTAGAATCTTTTTTTCTTCTGCCAAAACCTTTTTTTTTAACGACTTGTATAGTTATTGGAAGAAATAATTCTATGTACGCTGAATCTTTCGCATTTTTACAATATAAATTGAATTTTAAGTTAAAAATATGAAACAAAAAACATGTTTTGAGTTAAAAAATCCTTTTTTGAGGCAGAGAGAAAGAGTAAAATTCTCACTGAAGAGAAAGAGTTGATGTTAATATTTTCAAGTAATTTTTTGAACTACGTTATTATTTTTCTAAGTGTTCACATAAAGCATTTACAAAAACAGTTTGAAGACGCATTTGTTTGAAGCGTTTTAAATAAAATTTGATATTTCACTTGTCTTCAAATCCATATTTCAAAATATAACGATACTATAAAAAATACCGATATATTTATTAAAATCATATAAAATGGAGCAAAACCTCTCACCCTCACTTTTTGTTGTTTCTTTACTTAGCAATTTTTTTCTCTAGTATTACTTCTCAAAAAAACTCTGCTACATCACTTAAGGAAGATTAATGATGCATGTGTTCAACAGAGTCTTTAATTTTGAAGAATTTCGGTCATTGGGATTAAGTAGCATAAAGAAGTTGGTTTCAAATTAGAATTAATGTAGTTTTCCTTAAGTCCCTTACTTTAAAATGGATGAGAAATCTTATATGAAGATATGTAAGGATGATATGTAAAATATTTATGTCAAACGAAAGTTAATGATTTGCATAGGACAAAGATGGTTTGCGTTTTTGACAAGGTTTTTCTTTCACCAAAGATTTCATTTATTTTTTTAGAAACGAAAGAAATGGATTATATAACATATAATACATAGGTTTCAGAACCCAATGTTGGTATTGTGAAATATTACTCTGAATTGTGAGAGTAAGAATAATAAATTTTCTATTGAAATTTTTGATAATGCATTCTTTTTTTTTCTAGCATATGTACAGTAGCAGTCAGTTAAAAATTTCTTTTGAGCTCTTCTGAGCGATAAGTTGCCTCTATCTCAATCCATTTCGTAATAGTACAAATATGTCGGCAGGTTTAAAATTTGACTGAACAAACGGGACAATTATGAGAGAATGACCCAATTAAAACTGTTGACCACTGTGAACTATGTTAACTTTCACAAATAAATGAATTGACGCTAAAAAACGGAATGCATTTAAGCCTGAAAAGAATACAATGTTGGTCATCAAGAGGAACACGAATATACAACTACTAAACTGGGGTGAGAAACGCATACATCTACATTTACCTTGTTCTCTTTTTCAAACGTTTACTACACGAAATTTATTCTAGAAACTGTCTCTCTCTTTCTAGTCTAAAAGTGTTTCTTACCAAGTTCATCAGACCTATCTGTTTTGGAATAAAGGCGTCGGCATTAGTATACATGTTTTTCCTGCTTTGAAATTGCTAATACAGTGAAACCTGTGTAAGTTGACCACTTGCGGAGCAGTACTTTAATGGTCAACTTGGACAACTGGTCAACTTACAAAGGGTTTGTTATATGATTCTCAGCCAAATTTGGTGCATATTAATGGTCAACATAGACAGGTAATTAACCTACAAAGGTGAACAACTTTGCAGGTTTTACTGTATGTGTTAAATTTAAAAAAATAATAATATTTTACAATACTATAAACTTGTTTGTAGTGAAGGTTTTCATGTCTAAATCAAACTTGAAAAGTAATTTCATCAAAGTTGGTTAAGGAAGTTTCAATGATTCAATTGAATTTGTACACAATAATTTGGAAGAAATGAGACTGGCGGGTACATATGCATTCCTTCTGTTTTTTGAGCTCGAAAAAAAAATGTTTCTGGAAAACGGAGAGGCATAGTATAAAAGCGTTTAAACAAACGTAAACACCCAAAGCTCTAGAGAGTTACAAGTAATTGCTATCTAGCCGGAGCTTAGGCAGAACTAAGAACAGGTCTTAAACAGCTCGTTTTACAGCATTCAGATACCAGAGGTCCAAACTCGTAAGTTTTTATTCTCTGGTATAACCGCAACAGAGCTGGAAGCAGTACATTTCTGATATCAACCGAAGGTACCTTCACATATATAGCTAAAATTGTTTAGCACCTTGAAGTTCTACAATTGATGCATATAAATGCACTTAATACTGGGGCATGCATATGCTAGACTAAGCAAATGGTTAAGAGAAAAACGTGCTATGTCTAAAACGCAAGACTTGTCTTGCTGGATGCGATACATACAATAATGTAAATCATTGTACAGATTTAGTAAACATTTTTAAGAAGACATTTTTTGTTAAGTTGTTACTAAGGTACATGATTTATGACTTTTCTAATAACACTTACGTAACATATCAAACATACTTGCATTTTTTCTATACTTTTTTGCCTATAAGAATTTTTTTTCAGTAAACTTTTATCAAGACACTTAATCCGCACCTTTTAAAGGAGTACCGTAAACGCGGGCTACTTCGGTCCTAGGGTCCTTCTTTGGCTCAAATGGAGAAAAAGATATAACGTCCTCTGTCAACCTTCAAGGCGCAATTTGTTCAACATATTTTGACAGATTCCACTAGAGAGCATCCCCAAACACTCAATTATGTATACAGCTCTGCTCAAGTATCAACACTACACTGTAAAAAAAATTCAGAAACGTTTCTGGAAAATAATGGGCAGCTGATGAGCCCAATTTCTGCCAGTAACATATCTTGCAAAATCCAGGAATATTCTCCAGTAAAATTCAGTAAATTTCCTGGAGTTATTCTGGAAGCCTCCTGAGAAATTCAGAAATCTTCCAGTTAAAAACCAGTCCTGTGTCCGGAAAATTAGAGTAAACTTAGAAACGTATAGTATAATAGCTCGGCATATTCCTGATTTATCAAGAAAGTTCAAAGAGCATGCTTGCAACCATGGCCAAAGCTAAGCCAGAATTACAAAAAAGTGCCGAGATTTTTAACCGCTTGCAATTCTTGCAAAGCAAAGTAGTCCATATTTATTCGCTCCCTTTGGGAACTTAGCATGGACGGGCCGTAATTGAACTGATGTCGATGCACTTTATAAATGTGTTCAGTTTGTCTTTAAACTGGGAGCTAAAAATATTTTTCACAAAAGTGAAAAGTCTGCGTTTGTGAGACTTGCAACAATTTAAGAAACTTTTTGACAATGATACTTGATTTCTCAAGTAAGTGGATAAAAACCATTAAAATCCCGAAACGTAACACGGAAATACTCAGTATTGTTTTGGAATTTTTTTACAGTGTAGTAGTTCTGCGCTCTTATGCTAATATGTGGCTTTATAACCTCTCCATCTTCTCAATGTAAAAGCAGTTCTAAATCAGCTTAGAGTTTTTTAAGCACTATTTAATGCTCTATGACCACAATATAGCTTTACTTCACATAACCTTATTTAGCCGAGCATAAAAACCCTAACAAATCTGCCAGACAGAACTAGAAAAGTAAAAAAAAAAAAAAATCTAAAATTATGACTCTAAACAGGAAAAACACAAGAAAAAGCTGGAATTCTCGGCAACGCATAAAGAGAGAGATTTTATACTCAATTCTTCATGACTAAGATACATGGCTTTCATTATGGAACATGAATAGGAATTAAAGTTGCAGGAGGTTTAGAAAAAGGTTTACCCAGTTGCATCTATTTCTTACAAATATTGTTATTTCTATTGGAAAAATTACGGAATTTTATTATTGTAGAATGGAATGAGCTCAAGTTTCCAAAGATAGCTGTTCATGCGAGAAAAGAATGAGCGTATAATGAGAGTATGGAACGCACCAAAAAGATTTGGAAGTGACCGAACAGTTAGGATCCTTTGTTTTACGAATGGTATTATCTTAATAAAATTATTCAATCTCCAAAACTGATGGAAATATGACTGTTTTCCGTCAGTAATTTCTGAAACAATAACTAGGTATGCACACACGTAAAAAAATAATAATGCTTCTTAAAACAAATATGTGTAACTCAAACTTCTTGTAAAATTTATTTTTTCTCAAATAAAAAATATTCCTTATGAGGACACGTCTTTCTTTGGCTTTAGTTAGCCCTACAATGATTTTGAATAGGGAAAACCGCTTTGGGTTAAAGTAACCCAAACGCAACGGTAATATTGGCCCGAATTAAAAACAAAAATAAAGGATAAAAATACTTAGAAATAAACTGATCACTGTTCAAAAATAAAATTAAGATATCTCTAGATGTGTGGAACTACTTTCCACGGTTTGAAAATATGAAGAGCTACAAAATTATTTAGAAATGAATGAAAAAAGTTCCAAAATCTGGGCCAAAGTAGCCCTCGTTTAAGGTACTTTCATAACTTGACACAGATTCTCAATTTGCAATTTCTTTTTATAGAAATTTTTCAGAGGGTTTGGATGACTTTTTTAAAATTATTATTTGCTTTAAGTAAAGCGGGGGAAAAATCAGGCGATTTGCTAAAATAAAAGTCTAACTGTGAATTCAGAACGGAGGGTGGAATTTGCTTTATAAATAATAATAAGAAAATATTATATTAAGAAAATATTAAGAAGATTTTACTTATGAAAATAATATGCTTTTAATGTGGTACGTTTTATAAACATCGAATACATGGTGAAAGTAAAAGCTAAGTGAAAACCACGTAACGCATGCAAAAATGCAAAATGCTCAGGAAGGAAAATAGAACATTATTCTCTAATTTGCAGAATATTCATATTTTTTCTCGCCGTCAAATCTTCTTAAGTTTAATGTTAATGGCAAAAACCTAAAATGTACCGACACATCTCACTAAAATATTCATGAGACCAGAAGAAGAAAATCTCTCTAACAATCCTCTTTTTTCTTTCCCCCCTTTTTTGAGTAGCTCTGCGCTTTGTGTTTAGTGCGAGGAATTTTTCTATCGCATCAAATATTTATGCATTAATAAAAAGATCAAGTCTATTTCTTTAATGCTATCTACTGCAGTAAAGAAAACCAAATGTCTGTGAAAGTTAATTAGTCTGATTAATGAGATGTTGGATCTTAAGGAAGAATATTTTAGAAAGAAAGATTTTCTTTTGCTGTAAAATGTTATTCAGAATTTTTTTCTGAGTTGTTTATCATGCTTTAAGTAATGAAATAATACATGTGTCTTGCTTGACATATATAAAAGGCCAGTAAAATTATCACAAGTGTTTATGTAAAGTACAGAATTTTAAATGATTCAATATAAAAACGATTCAGAAACGTTAATAATGGGCGCTGATTAGCATAATTTCTATCAGTAACATATCTTGTAAAAACCAGGAAAATTTTCCGCTAAAATTCAGTAACTCTCCTAAAATTATCCTGGAAGCTTCCTGAAAAAATCCGAAATTTAATCCCTCGAAAATCCCCGTTTAAAGCCAGTCGTGTCTCTGGAAGTTTAAAGTAAACATTGGTACACATAATACAGTAGCTTGGTAACTTTCTGATTTATCAAGAAAGTTTCGATTGCAGTAATGCAAACACGGCCAAAGATAAGAAAGAATTGCAAGCAAGTATCATGAATTTTACTCGCCTACAATTCTTGCAAAGCTACGCAGTCCATAGACTTCTTTACTCTCCTTGGGAGCTTAATCAATCTGGACTTGTCGCAATTTAGAAAACTTTTTGACAATGATACTTGATTTTTCCAGGAAGTGTATAAAAACCATTAAAATCCGAAACATTACACGGAAATACTCAGTGACGTTTCAGAATTTTTTTACAGTGTTTATACAGAATATATACAGCACGCATATTGTGCAGAATGTGTTTGATAGGTATATCTCCAACGGCTCTGCTTTTAGCATTTGGGTTGACAAAAAATTATTTTTCCTGGGCTCCCCCAGGATGTTTCGAACGACACTTGGGGGAACTATTCCATCAAGACTTTTTTGTAGAAAAGGTTAAATGTTCAAAAAGCAAATATCCCAGATTCTGTGCCCGGTACAAGGAGTAGTGTTACGTTTTCCACCCCATTTGCCTACGCTGCCTGCTTTCAGCGACTTGTTTTGGTCAGTTGAATTTTTTAATGCGGGCATCTACTGATTTAGAAACACGTGTTAAATTTGCAATAGCTGTAATAATTGCAAGGAAGGCAGTAGTTATACTTTTTATTTCCCCAAATTTTCCATGAGAAGATTCTGAAGCCTTGCTCATTTATTTAAAAAAAAAATGTTCTGACAATATCAAGTAATAATATGAATCAAATGTTGTAGAAACATTGCTTTATTAATAAGAGTTACTTAAGTATTAAATGCAGCAGACACCAAAACTTTCGAATAAATAGTTCTAAAATCTTTACTAATAATAAAGTTAAAAATCTCTCTGTCTGGATATCGGGCTCTCTCTCTGCCTTGATCGCTGTGAAGCGCATAGCGCCTAGACCTTTGGGCGGATTTTCATGGAATTTGGCACAAAAATAGTTTGTCGCATGGGGGTGTGCACCTCTAAGCGATTTTTCGAAAATTCGATTTTGTTATTTTTTATTCCAATTTGAGGAATATTTTACCGAGCAAATTATCATAACGTGGACGATCAAATCACCATAACGTGAACAAGCAAATTACCATAACAGGGGTGAGCAAATTATTGGCGAGAAATTCATCATCTATTATGTGTAAATATAGAGGTGAACAAAATGACATTTTAATTTTCTACTACGGGAAATGCCGTGCGGGTACCACTATTGCTTAATATAATATTACGAAAACAGCTGTGTTTACACATTAGAGACTAAAACAGAAGTAACTTCACATATTTGTAAAACGACGCAGATTGGTACACTGTAAAAAAAAAAAAAAAAAAAAAAAACTTTCGAAACGTTACTGAATATTTTCGGGTAACGTTTCGGGATGTCAATGGTTTTTCTCCACTTCTAGGATAAATCAAATGTCATTGTCAAAATAATTCCTAATTTGCTACTAGTCGCACGAATGCAGGCCTCTCACAGGTGTGAAAAATATTTTTAGCTGCCAGTTTAATGATTAACGGAGCGTATTTATAAAGTGTATCGGCTTTATTGAGGCTCACAAAGGCTGATAAGTCGTCCGAAAGGCGCAAATCAGTCCATGGACTACGTAGCTGTTCAAGAATTGCAGATTGCAGGCGAGTAACATTCTTGATACTTACTTGCAATTCTGTCTTAGCTTCGGCTGTATTTGCAAGAGTGCCAAGCTATTATATTATACCTACACAAGTTTGCTCTAAACTTCCTGAAACGCGACTATATTTAAACGGGAAGATTTCTGAATATTTCTGGAGGCTTCCAGGATAATTTCAGGAAGGTTACTGAATTTTAGCAGAAAACGTTCCTGGTTTTTGGAAGATATATTACTGGAAGAAATTAGGCACATCAGCTGCCTATTATTTTCCAGGAACGTTTCTGAACCGTTTTTACAGTGTAGTGATTCCACTTCAGAAATGCAATAATAATGATACTAGCAGCAATGCAGAAAAAAAAATTCTAGTTCGTCGTTTATTTCTTTAACAAGTGGGCCTAAATTAGAAAATATGATTATTTGAGAAGTGTCCCCAATAATTTTGCAAAACCGTATATTGGGCTCTTTTTAGCACTGTAAAAACGATTCAGAAACATTCCTGGAAGATAACAGGCAGCTGATGTGCCCGACTTCTGCTAACAACATGTCTCGCAAAAAACAGGAAAGTTTTCCGCAATAATTCAGTAACCTTTCTGAAATTACCCTTAAAAAACTAGAAATCTTTCCTTTTAAAGCCAGCCGTGTCTCCGGAACTTCAGCGTAATCTTAGGTGGGATAATTTCACAGCTCGGCACCTTCCTGAATTATCAAGACAGTTCCAAAGGCAATATTGCAACTGTGGCCAAGGCAGCGTTGCAAGTATCCAGTATCTTACTTGCTTGAAGTTTTTGCAATGCTACGTAGTCCGAAAACTAATATGTTTCCTTCGCGATCATAATCAGCCGTAGTCCAGCTGAAGCCGATATATCTTATAAATACTCTCAGTTATTCTTTAAACTGGGAGCTAAAAATATTTTTTTCAGCAGAGAGAATGCTGCATTCGTGCAACTTGTAGCAATTCAGGAAACTTTTTGACAATGATACTTGACATTTCCAGGAAGTGGATAAAAACTATTGAAATCCAGAAACGTTACACTGAAATACTCATTAACGTTTCGGAATTTTTTTACGTTGAGGAATTGTTGCCTTCATTCAAATGACGTCTTTACGAACTGATGATTTTAGAATTGATAAACAAATTTTATAGGTGGATAATTAAAAAAAAATGTGTGCTTTAAAAGAGCAAAGCAATATTTTTAACTGTTCAAAATATTTATGAAATTTATGTTTTAAAACTATTTATGGACTTGTCTATATTCTAAATGCAATAGGTTTAGTGTTGTAGAGTAAGACGCTTTTCGAACTGTATAAACAACATAATCTGCAAGTGCTGAGGTGTGAGGGTTTTTCTTCAATGAAAAAGCATAATTTAGGTAAATACACTACTGGTCATTAAAATTGCTACACCAGGAAGGAGTTGCCAGAATGAAACAAAATTTTGCACACGTGATGGAAACACTGACTCTAGAAAACGATTCAAAATGAAAACAAAATGATCATTTATTAATGGAAAAATCCCACATGAATGGAGGTTTATGTACCTTGTTGCGCCACCTCTAGTGCGAAAGTAAGAGTCGATACGCTCGAGCATTGAGGTACAGCAATTTCGTACGATGCCCTACGTGCTCTTGTACCATAGTTACTGTAAACGCGCCACTAATTCGATCAAACTTACAGTCTGTCCAATTTACCGTCTCAAGTTATCCCAGATATGCTCGATTTGTGACAAATTAGTGCATCGCGCAGACCAGAGAAAGTGATAATGTGGAAGAGGAAGTCCCTGGAAACCCTTGCTGTGTGTGATCGAGCATTGTTATGTTAAAGAATGGCTCCTGGGAGCCCCGTCAGTGCCAACACATACGTATGAGTTTGATTGAATGATTGGCAAATTTACAGCAACTGTGGTACGAGATGACGTAGGATATCATAGGAGACTGTTATGCCCCATTGTATCGCTTCGTACATCGTACATTCACGCTAGAGGTGGCTTAACAGGGTACTTAAACCTCCATTCATTTGAGATTTTTCCAACAAAAAAGGATCAATTTGCTTTCATTTTGTAATCACTTTCTAATGTCAATTTTGCTATCACGTGTGCAAAATTTAGCTTCATTCTGGCAATTTCTTCTTGTAGCAATTTTAATGGCCAGTAGTGAAATTCCACAAATGTAAAATAGACGTCATCTTGTGTATGAGTTCATTTAAATGGAAGAGGCAAAAAAAAAAAAAAAAGACCTTCACAAACCCTAATGAGAATCGATATGTTTAAATGCAAAAGACAGAACAAAATAATGAATCGTTAGCAAATCTCACATTTTTCGCAAAAAGAGCTATCGTCGTTTTGAAAGGACAATTATTTCTAACTGGCTTTGTGTTGTAAACTTTTTTCCCTCTCATTTTTAGAATGCGCCTAATAGGTTCCACTAAACTTTTTCTTTTTAGAGCAACACCAGATAAAACGTATCTGAACATAGTAAATATTTAGCATTCGATAAGTAGGAAGGTGGTGTTAACTACAGTACTTGCCAAATTATTATAAATATTTGTTTTTCCCCTTTCTTTTTTAATGTTTTTAATGAAATATGCAACTAAACATCCCCAGAAGTCATTTTTAAGTTTTCAAATCCTCTGTACGGTTTGTTTTTAAATATATTCTGCCCGAACTTTATGACAGTATTTATGCTTAACTGGTATTTCCAGGTGTATTGATTTTTTTTGAATGTACGTATTTCTTTTAATATTAAAGGGTACTAGAAGCGAAATAAATAATAATAAAATTAGAAATAATTTCATTTATTATATTGCTATTAGACTTTCAGCAAGATTACGCTACTAAATCATTATCAAGATTCGATTTCCTGGTCATTTTGTTTTGGTACTCATGCTTAGTACGTATCAATAGTGACTTTTTTGTGGAGAAGTAAAGGACATTGAAAACTTTCGCTGGTCTGAGATTTATTTTCAATCTAACAGTATTTATTTCTTTCTTTAAGCCACGAGGTATTTTTTGTCATTCCTTAACTTAGAAAGTTAGTTGTGCAATGTCATTAGAAAACATCTTAAATTATTTATGAATCCTCCATCACTTGTTGTTCCTTCTCTTTCCAGTTTAATTTCTTAACTACTTTTCGAAGTAGGTGAACATGGGGCAAAGTAAACTAGCGGGGCAAAGTGAAATGGTGAAATATTAACTCTGCTTTTAGCTCTACCTATCTGGTATTATTTTAATTATGCAGTACCATATGTAGTCTATTCCAATCAGGAAAGAAATACCGCAGAAGATTAAAGCATTTGGTAACATAGGCAATTTTTAAAAAACATGGTACTCATTTTGTAATATTTTGTTGTAAGCCAAAAATTATTTTTTTACTAGAAAATGATAAAACTCTTGTTATAAAAATTAAAAATATTAATTAAGACTTACTAATATTCAAAGCAGTATTAATTTATCTATATTAAGCTTATTTTTATTTTAAATAAATTGTACGATTAGCCAAGTACATGCGGAGAAAAGTGGACGAGGCAAAGTGAAATAGTTTGTTTCATTACACACTCAATCTTTTAATATGAATCACTTTCTTCTTCATTTATTAATATTTCATCTACATTTCTTCATTTAATTTTTCACTTATTTATTTATTCACTTATTTTCTTATTCATTCCTTCTTTTACACGCTCATTTATTTTTCTTCATATATTATTTGCTTTATTCATTTAATTATTCGTTAATTGTTTCATTATCCTTTGATTTATTCATTCAACTTTTATTTATTGATTCCTTTTATTGAAAATATGTTTAATAATCGAATAGAAAATATTTCATTAAAAAATATATTGTATTTTTCAATTTGCCCGATGAAAAAAAAAGTGAAAATTCCCCCCCCCCTCCCCCCCTTTTTTTAAAGACTCAAATTAACTGCCAAAAATAAAAAATACTGTTTCAACAAAAAAAGTTCTTTCTTTTTGCACTGTAATTTTAAAAAGAAATTTCTGATTTGTTCATTTTGAAAATACTCAGTTATTCCTGGAAAATAATAGGCAGTTAATGTTCCCAATGGTTAAATCCAGTTATGTCTCTGGAATTTTCAGTGAAAACTGAGGTTTAATATAACAGCGTGGCACCTGCCTGATCTGCGAAGAACGCTCCGCTAGCTTTACTTCAAGCACGGTCAAAGATAAGACGAAGTTGCAAGCAAGTACACGAATCTAACTCGCGTGCATTTTTCCAAACCTTCGGAATTCGTAGACTTATTCACTCTCATTGGGAGCTTAGTCAACTGGACGGGCCGTAAACCAAAAAATGCCGATACACTTATGAAATACGCTCGGTTTCACTTAAAATATTTTTCACAAGAATGAGAAGTCAACATTCGTGCGACTTGTCGCAATTCAGAAAACTTTTCGGTAAAATATACCTGATTTTCCAAGAAAGTGCATAAAACTCTGTAAAATCCCAAAACGTTCTACTGAAATAATTAGTAACGGTTCTGATCCGTTTTTTTTACAATTTATGGGGGTACTGTGTCGCGTCTTATGTTACTAGCACTAGAGCCAACAGAAATTAAACAAAACTTGAATGTTTCAATTTTATATATTACCCTATCTTCGGGATGCATTGAAAGATACAATATTGTGCATTATGTCTAAGATTATGCACTCTCTAAGAGTTACTGGTTTTGAAAAACTTGATTTTATGACTGTTAGTAAGAGAAGGAATTCGTATTTAAATTTACCCCATGATGTTACCTTTCACTCCAGAGATTATTGTGTAAATGGAAACTTATTTTTATTCTTATGTGATTTCAGAATTAGTTTAGGTGTTTAAAATAAGTTCTACTTGAAAAATATTCTTACTGCGGCCTATCAGGTAGAGAGTTCAAATTCGTTATTTGCTTCAATAATTTCTCTAATTGTTTGAAAGTGGTCGATGCTACTAAAATCAATTCAAAATTTTTTTTGTTATTTTGGATGATGTACTGCGCGTAATTGTTTTTATAAACGATTTGTGTGAACTTTCGTTTAAATTTTATACAGAGCAGGCTAATTGGATGATAGTTTTTAATATCTTACTTTTCTTTTGTAAGAAGTACATTATAATAGCAATTTGGGACAGCACAAAATTTTATACATTTATTGAAAATTTCAATAACAACTTCAGTTATCTCCAGTTCCTTTTAAAGATACCTGCAGGTAATTTGACCTCTCCTGAAACTTTTACTTTTACTGTTGTAGTTATTTCTTTTTTGTTCGCATAAAGTTGTTTTTATTGAATGAGTAGATGAATCAATGATTTAGTCTGATGAGCAAACTGTACAACTCATAGCAAATAATTTCTGCTTTCTTGAGACTTTTGCCCTTGATTCTGAGTGATTTGCCCACGTTTTGCTATTTCTCTCCCTACCAAGCACCAGATTTCTACTTGGAGTGTTCAACTATTTACTTTCTTAAGTGACTCGCTGGAGCAGATTGAAGAAAATATTTTATGGTGTTTACTTCAAGCTGCCTTAGATCTTTGATCTGAATTTACTTTCCTTAAAAAAAAAAAAAAAAAAAAAAAAAAACATTTTTAAAATTTTGTGTCTAGAATACAAGTTGAATATCAAGGGAAGGTAGTTTTCAATTTATTAGATTTATGTTATTTTAAAAGTTAAATTTTGTTTCTTTTACATTATCATTTGAGATTGAAAATTTCAATACTAGAGATTTGTACAAATTATGCGAATTCAAAACATAATGAACAATGACTTTTTAAGGAAAAAATATGTATTAAAATTTGCCTTAAAAACAACCCAAAATCTTAACCAAACAAATACTACAGCAATTATTTTGCAATATTTTTCCAGCGTCTTTTAATATTGATGAAATTTTAATGGAGCAGACTGAATCACATTAAACTTTACAATAGATGTCTGAGAAATGTCTTTGACCTAACAAGTTTAAGATATAAAGACTTGACGCCATGTTGTTTCCTATCTCCGTAATTTCAATGATACAGAAACATTTTTTTTTCTGTCTCGGGGGTCAAGTAATTTTTTTCGCAAAATATTACTAAAACAATAATTTTTTTCAACGTCGTAAATGATTTTGTAGGATTTTTTCTTTTAGTTCAATTACTCCGTTGTCTGACATTTATTAGAGAAAGTCATTTCTACGCGTTGTTAAATTTCAATGAAGAAAATAACAATCCGTAGTTCATTATGTGCTTTCAATGTTTGGGGGAGTTTCGGATTTTCTGGAGGAGAGTATGAGAGTGCGTTGTAGGGAGATTACTATTTATTGGGGAACTATGGGATTTTCTGGACTTTGCCTACTTTTCCCACAGGAGGTGTTTTTCCCGAATGTCCTTGAGTTGGGATTTTTACTGCTATTAATAAAAATGACCAAATCTTTTTGAACATTAAAAAAAACCACTGAGGTCTGAAATTTGATTTTGATTTATAAAACTGCACTTTTTTTACACGTTGATGGAAAACTTTACACTATTTTTTTCTTTTGTTAAAGCCTGAATGCGGAAAATGCATCACATGACGCAACTTTTATTTTGCGAGAAAGACCATGCAAAGCCGGGTAACGCTGCTAGTAAACAAAAAACTTTTGAACGAACAGTTTAATTTATATAAACTAAAATTTCAAATAAAAGCAGGTTGTCCGCTTCCTCTACACAGTAGTGGTGACATGTCAAAGGGGTTCAAGCGAAGTTCGAGGGACGTCACTGCGAGTCACAATGGTCACAATCACAAAGACAAAATTTTGACGTGTCACAGAAGTCACGCTGTGACACTTTAGTGGCATGCTTCATGTGAATTCATTACGTCGTCTCTGCTACAGTAATTTGTGACAGGTTCCTTGGTGACACTGTAAAGACATAAATGTAATGTCATTTTGTGACATCACCATAAATTAACAGCCAAAACTGCTGCAATCTGTGGATAAGTCTTGTGACCGTTGCTCTACGGGGACCCTTTTATGACCTTCACGTGACTTTGACATAAGAGTCCCACATTAATCACTGTACTATTAAGATTCTTACTCGCCATGGAATGGTAAAAAAAAAAAAAAAAAAAAAACAACTTACAACTCAATAGTTACACCGTTTGTATTGTGAAGAACCGACTGCTTATTGTATTTTTTTTTAAACGGGCCTCTTGTTAAGTATGTTTCTACTTCTTCGTAAAAATAGCTGTATACTTTAAAATGACTTTTTTATCCTCGAGGAGAAAATTTTGTAATAAGAAAGATATCGGTTATTTCTCGGGCTAAAAGCAAAATCATAACATAAATATAAAAAAAAAAAGAATTTTTTTTATTTGAATTTAATTAGTTTTTTTTATAAAAAATGGGGTTGCTTTAAATTGCTATAACTCAAAATATTTTTAGACAATTTTCAATTTTTTTTCAATGAATTACGCACCAATATCTAAGCTTTAATTTTTATTCGGCGATTTTAAAAATATTGATTCAATAAAAAATAAAAAATATTTGAAGAAAAATTTCGAAAAATTCAAAGATACTTTTTTAAAAAAAAATCGCAATTTTTGCAGTAAACGTTTTTTTCAAATTCGACGAATAATATTTAAAGTAAACTGTTTGAAAAATATATGCTCCAAGTTTCATTAGTTTATCTTTATCGGTTCCTGACTTATAAGAGTTTGAATGCAAGAAATCGGGAAAAATTGCATCATGGAGAAAAACGCGTTTAAAGTTTTAAAGTTAAGTACACAATAGTTAGGTGCATGAAACAAAAATAATTATATCTTTCGTTCTAATTAAGATAGAAACAAGATTCAAACCTCCTCTTAAGCAGAAAAACACGGAGTAATTTTTTACATGATAAAAAAAAAAATTGCAAAATTTGACGATTTTTGTGTCCCGGACCCCCTTAAGTTTTATATGAACTAAAATGAAAGTTTATCTTCACATATTTAATAGCAGATGATCGAGTAACCAACGAGTTTCAACAACGAAACTCGCGCCACGGCATGATAATTTGATAATATGTTTTGGTAATGTTTAACATGCAAGGAAAGGCTTTATTGTGACAAGTCTGAACTGGATCCGGTAACTTAACTGTTTTACTAGGAAGACTGTGTCCTTTCAGGGGAATGAAGAAACGCAGCAGAAGATAGGTTCATAGTTCAAGAAACAAAAACGAACCGGCGCAACACAGCTACTGAGGTAGCAAAGCAGTTTCCTGATACTAGCAAGCAAATATCCCAAAAAACTGTAGCTGACGTTTGCAAGCAGTAGAACTACATGCCCGACAGATTGTTTTGTACACCCAATTGTCTACAAGTCAGCGTTTCGCCCCTTTGTAATGATTTCATCAGCATCACAATTAGAGAGAAGTCGACCGAGCTTGTGTGGTATTCTCAGATCACAGCAGGTTCAGTTTATCGGCTAATTGTGGACTACAACTGATCTGGGGTGAGAGTGGTACTGAATGCAGGCCGGAAACCATAAAAGAAAATGACAAATATCCTGTTAGTAGTGTCGTGGTGTGGCCTGGGATTACGATCAATGGCCGTACGTCACTCATGTGCTGCAAAAAAGACTACGGCTAGACAGCAATGAATTGAAGTTGTTCTGCTACCTCATGTTTACATGTTCCGTGATGCAGTGGGAGATAAATTCGTTTTCATGATGACAACGTAACGTGCCAATGAACAGCCGCTGTCCAGAAGTGTCTAGAGAGCGAGAATATTCAACCCCTCGGATGGTAAGCACATTCTCTAGATCTGAGCTCAATTGAAAATGTTTGGAATGCTTTGGTAAGCTGTCTTGCTGGTCGAACCCACCCTCCAATAAACAAAAACATCCTCATCCGTAACTAATAGAGAAATGGGATAAATTTCCCCAAAAGCTGCTGTATATTACTGTACGAAGCAGCAAGTGACGTGTAGAAACTTTCATTGCTCTCCATGGTGACCATATCCAATATTGACTTCTTACGACGGAACGCCTATGGACGGTAATTACATGTTTTTCCTTTTACGTATTCAGCAAAAAAATAACCGTTTTTTCCTTTGAATACTTTTTAACGCCTTCTGGATTTCAGAGCACAATAAATTGTCGTCATTGTAATATTCTAGTGTTCTGGCATTAGTTTATTTCACTTGGCATCGAATTACATTTACTTTTTTACGTGTTACTTAATCCACTGTGGTTCGTCCTTAGCAATTGTCCACCAGTGTAACTTTATTCACTTTTTCACAGAAAACAGTAGCGAAATAAATGTTACATGCAAAAATTAGGGTTAAAACCAAATAAAATGAACACAACTTTCTAGTTTTGGAGACATTAATTACCACAATGCTTACAATTTTCCTTTTGAAATTAAGCTCGAAATTGTTATAGACAATGTATAAGAACTGCAGCATTATTTTAATACACATAATTGTTGTCTTACATGTTTATAAAAAGCAATGTATACTAAAAAACGTATCATGCCAATTGTTAACTAAAATTAAAAAAAAAAAAAAAAACACAGCGTGGGAAATTTAAGCACTTATCCATTTACATTACATGTACAGTTTAAAAGCAAAAACAGAAAAATGACAAGACTCTTTTTCTTCAACAAATCAATTGTACAAACGACAGCATTTAATGAATGCCATTTGAAAAGATGAACTTTCAGAGGCTCTAGCAAACATATTTTTCTACACAGTGTCATAGCAAGAGATAATGAAGCTTAATTAGCAGAAATTCATTAATTAAAAAGTCAGCTTCGTTTAGTAGAAGAAAATTAAAATATCAATAAATCCTAATGAACTTAGATTGAACTTTTATATTTTGGAGAAAAAATAATTAAGCTGAAGTAATAAATTATCATCAAGACTAAAGCGATTCTAATTGTAAATGTTAATGAGAATAAAACTAACGCTTTTATCAAAATTAATCCGAAATTTTACTTCGAGCTCTATAGAGGGGTAAGTAATGAATTTGTAAGACAAAGGCTAAAATTTATCTGAAAAAAATGCACTTAATGTGGAGTATTTTGAATTTGGGCAAAGTAATTTAAATGCGAGAGCTTTATATAAATAAATTATTATGGTAGGTTTTGTTCGCCAAGGATTTTAACAGTAAATTTAGCGAATATATGTTTCTAGTTTTAAAAATTTTACACAGAGAGTTTTGTGTTTGAGCTAGTTGGTCTCTTTACTAAGTTTCATATTTCTGTTATTTCTTTCTACTGTTGTTCTTTTCTATTGATCTTGTTTTTTATTTGTAATTAGTAACATTATTTTTATCATTATATAGGAAATGTTTCTTTAATTTTGAGTTTAATAAAATACTGCATTTTTGAAACTAGAAGTTATAAAACTTTAGTGATTTTCCAGCTTTGAAGCCAAGTAGTTATTATTGGCAAAACGTGTATTTGAAAATAGCATCCTTAGTAACATGCTCTATTGCATGTGAAAACGTTATAGAGTGTTATTCATTAGAATAAAAATCGCACATCAAGGTATGACATGTAAAAATTGCTTCTACATTTGAACGAAGCAATTGCCTGTTCGGAGATATTTTTTGATAGCTGACATTTTAACCCCAATTTCAGTAGATTAACCCCAAACTCTTTTAGATAGCGTTCATTGTTGATCACTTTTTTGTTTCTTCATTTCCCTGGAAATGAGTCTTACCAGTATAACAATTAAGTTACCGGATCCAGTTCAGCCTTGTAACAATAAAACCTTCCCCTGCACTGTAAAAACGATTCAGAAACGTTCCTGGAAAATAATAGGCAGCTGATGTGCCCAATTTCTGCCAGTAACATATCTCCCAAAAACCAGGAACGTTTTCTGATAAAAGTCAGTAACCTTTCTGAAATATTAAGAAATCTCCCCTATTAAAGCCAGTCGTGAACCTTCTAGAAAAATTAAATAGGTTTAACTTATTTGATTAGAACCTTCCTGATTCACCAAGAAAGCTCCAGAAGTACAATTGCAAGCAAGAACGAAGCAAATTCCTTGCCTGCAATTCCTGCCCCGCAAAGCTGTAGCTATCCAGTGACTTATTTGCTCCCATTGGATGCTTAGTCAATCCGGACGGGCCATAAACAAGCTAAAGCCAATACACTTAATAAACACGCTCCGTCAATATTTAAACTGGTAGCAAAAAATATTTTTCACACCAGTGCAAGGTCTGCATTCGTGCATCTTTTAGGAATTCAGGAAACTTTTTTGCGAAGATACTTGATTTTTTGGGGAAATAGGTGAAAAGCTCTGAAATCACGAAACGTTCCACGGAAATAACCAGTAACGTTTCGGAATTTTTTTACAGTGTGCATTTTAAGCATTACTAAACATATTATGAAATTACTAGTCGACCCGTGCGGAACTCCGCACTGTGCTTCAAATCGTTCCATAAGGCATTTCGCTCTTTAAGAATTTCAAAGGAAGAACATTATGACGAAGAACCGAAAAAAAAGTAAGCGCCGAAGAGAAGGCATGTAATTTAAAGACATCAGTAACAAAACCTCGTTAAATACAACGTTGTGATAATTTGATCATAGCTCCCCTTTTAATCGTACATATTTTCAATGCAAACATAAACGTCATTAAAAGTGTGGCTGAGTGGTGACTCGTGAAAAAACAGGTTGTGGCAAATACAGTCCTGCACATGTCAGCATCTGACGGGAAAAAAAGAAACATTAAAGAGATATTTATTGGCACGGATTCGAATTGGCGCCATTCTGACTAACAGCCCGACACCCCAACAAACCTAGCAATTGCGCCTTCCTTTTCGAAAGCTATTCATTGAAGGAATGCGTAGTAAAAAACAGCAAAAAAGCTTTTTGCCAAAAAAAAAAAAAAATAATAATAAGATCATGCATCTGTGTTTTGTCATTAACCAGCATGATACGATTTAAAATTATTCGCAAAGCATGGAATTTGATTAAAGATGACGAAGATCTCACGTAGCGATTGAAACAAACATTCTAGAGAAGTAATAAATTTGATTGAAAATAAGTGTTTTTATCTTTGAATATTGAACTATTTCACATAGAAGGTTGCTTTAACCGTTACGGCTTAAATGCCCTCACATGTTTCTCTTTTAATCGAACACTTAAAATTCAAAACCAAAACCAGTTGAACTGAGTCCGTTCTTAAGTGTAATTTTTCGAACGTAGACAAAATGTATTTTTTTTTAAGCAGAAAGCAGAGGAGAAGAAAATAATTTCTTGCTAATGAAGTTGATAATACTTTTAATGCTTTATATCGTATTCGCGCGAATAAAAAATTAAAGGTTTACTGAGTGAAACTCGTAGTTTTAATCGGGCGTAGTATTTTTTCATTTGTACAAAAGGTCGAACACTGTTATTAGAAACATCTACATTTTAGCATACAATAAAAATGTTTTTCTGCACAAAAAGGATTTCTTTAGGTAAATCTAATACTTTTTTATGCTTACATTATGTTGAGTGGTCTGGATGTAGTCAAAGAACACAGTTCGATTAACAATCAACTTATCCGAATGATAACTGTAGCCTGCACAAAGGAGTCGAAACACCAAGTAGCATTCCCACTGCATTTATTTTATTAGGTGTGTATGTTATGAGCACATGTAATGCGTAATACTAATATAAATTTGATATTATGTCGGACAGCCCAAGCTTGCCCGAAGTTCAAATAGTTTATAGCCGAACGCTCTACCGAAAAAAACTTATCAATTAAACCGAACAACTAAGTCCAGTGCTGTTAAGCTTTATTAAAATATGAACACACACACAGGCTATTTTTTTTTTTTGCCGAAAGCGACGTAAAAAATGGAAAACTGCATTAGAACTTTGCTTTAAAAAATGCATAAAAACTACAGGCAGCATCAAGGTTTTGAAACAGCAAGAGGCGCTTTCGAAAACTTGAATTTTCGACCGTAAGTCTTTCTTTCGTCATTGGCCAGCCTGATAAGTTTTAAAATGAAAGGGGATTAATATATAAGATAAGATATTGAAGAAAAATGTTTTTATTTTTGAAAATTTTTACAATTTGTTATCGCAGGCTGCTTAAACCGTTATAACTTAGATGGCAGCACGTGTTCATCATTTAACAGCACGGTTAAAATACAAAATAAATTGAACTATGCTTTCGAATGTAGTAAAAATGATAAGCTATTTGTTTTTTAGCAAAAAGAAGAAAAAATATATATTTTACCCTTCAAATTGAGGTAGTATTTTATTTATTTGTACAAAGAGTCAAAAACTCATTAGAAGAATATATATTTCAATATACGATTTATTATTTTTTTTCTGAACAAAAAACAATTCTATTGTAGTCTGAAATCTTAAACCTGTTACTTATATTTTTGCTTACATTATGCTTTACTTTTCTTTCCAGAGCCGAAGCTTCAAAAAAACAAAAAAAAAAAAAAAAAACACGTGCAATTTCGAAGTAATTTAGCACAAAATCACTGAATGTTTTCATATCAGCAAGGAGCATTTCCTTCTCATTTATTCTATTCTCTCATAGTTGTTATTCATTTAATTCAGTGTTCATGTAATGCGCGATATTTCTCTAATTTTTTTGTTGCAGATTGTTCGGAAGTGGGTCCGAACACGTAATCTTCTGGTTACGAAGAGAACGCTCTGCCGATCAAGCTACTCAGCTCTGTCGGTCATAGCGCAAATTAAAGTTATAAGTTTGACCGAAAACCTTATTCTGGTTCTTTAAAACAGGTTTTTCGGTTAAAAGAAATAATTTTCAGACCTTGGGTCTATTTTTCGTCAGTAGCCAGCACCATAAGCTATAAAATAAGCCGTAAATCAAAGAAATCTATCAAGAATTGAGGGAAATTTGGCGTAGAAACCAAAAACAGGCTACAGAAATAATATATAAGGATCATGCCGTGACGCGAGTTTCGTTGTTGAGGACGTCAGGAGCGTTACTCGATTATTGGTTATTATACATATATGGATTAAATAATGATTTTAATACAATATTTTACCTTTAGCATGATTCTTTTTAGCCTACAGTTCACATTTTTCTTTCTAAATTTCATATTTATTTTATAATATCACTACGAAAAGTAATATACATTCACAGTTGTCAACATCTCTATCAAAACAGTTTTAACAAAAGAAATAGTAAACGTTTACATTGTTGAAAGTGTTTCAAAATTCTTTTGTCCATTCAAAAAATAATCCTAAAAATAATGATGAGACGTTGAAAAGAGTAAAGATTTTCAAAGCATCGTTGTACTATTTCTCGCGATCATTAAAAACTTTCGACAACAAGTTGTTGTCACAAGTGATTTTCGTAACCCATTTTTAAGAAAATATTGAAAAAAAAAAAGCTTCCCCCATTATTTTCTGTCTGAACTTTAGGTATATATCGGTTGTTGATGAAAGACGATGACAATTTTGCTGGATACAGAGTTTTAATCTATCTTGAGAAAGCCACTGACGTACTTGACAGTTACTGTTGGACAGTTGAATTTAAAAGAGTGATCTTAAAATAAATGAAGGGAAGAAAAAATATCCGGTATTGCAACATTTTGTAATGAAAGTTGTGTCAAAAGTGCTCTATTTTCTCCATATATATATTCCATTTATCTGCGATTTGTATTAGGTCCCTGATTATGCGTACACAAATGTTTTGTGTAATGCATATTATGGTCGTAACATAGTTATAAGTTCTGACAATCGCTACAAACAAGATTGATCAGCAGCGTCTATTTGGATTTGTTGTTAAAAGTAAACGAGCTGATGTGTACATCACATGACTTCCTTTTACTCCAATTTAATGTCATTTCCCCATTATTAGCAATTTTAATGTGATTCAATAGTTTACTCTCTTAATATCATCAACAGTAGCCAAATTGAAACCAAATTTTAAAAAAAAAATCATCAAATTTGTCGCCAACTTAGCGACAAAACTTGACGACCAAAATACTGGCGATATATCGCCAAGTGTCCTACAAATTATAACACAACTTGAGTTTGCATCGAAATTAACAATGATTTCCCTACAAAAAGGTGCAAAAGACCCCCTTTAGGAACATCCGAATGCAACCAAAAGGGAAGGCGCACAACTAGACCCCAATAGGAGTCTACGTATAAAATTTCAACTTTATAGGATATACCGTTTTTGAGTTATGCGAGATACATACGCACATACACACGTACGCACATACATACCTACATACGGACGTCACGAGAAAATTCGTTGTAATTAACTCGGGGTCGTCAAAATGGATGTTTCTGGTGTCTGTACGTTCCTAGGCATGTATCCACGTGTGGTCGGGTAGAAAAAAAAAACTCAACATTCATTCGAGGGTGAGAAAAATGGAAATTAAGGCCAATTTTTGAGTGAAAATGTTTTCGCGAATACAATACTTCCTTTTTTGTAAAAGGAAGTAAAAAGAAAAAGTAGTTTTTAAAGACAACACAAAGAATATGCTTTTTGGAGACTTTCTGCTGTGTCAACGATAACATATCAATAATTGTTGATCTTAATATAGTTTGTGGTAAATATAAGCATTACTGCAATGTTTTTATTCTTATTGTATCAAATATATCCAGTTGATAGTTCTTCTTAGTAGTTTATTCTAAACATAAGCATTGCTGCAATCTATTGGATCTGTTTTTACCGACCATAATGAGTCAATAATTACTGCTCATTACATTTTGTGCTAAATATGAGCTTTATTTAGATCAGCTGTATCTTAATAGCAAAACAAGGACAATTAGGTTGAAAAGTAACATACATTTGTCCATTAATAGTTTTTGAGAGCCCAGAATAATTAGTCCATTTGACGCAATGAGAAGCAAAGGGATGCAAGTGGACTATTTTAAATTTCCAGAAAAACACGTTTAAAGATCAGATCTTAGGAAGGCTTTCATTGAATTTTTTTTCTAAATCGTGCTCTACAGCAGCACCTACCAGGGCTACTAGTACCATCTCTTGCCCAAGACAGATGAGAGTTTCATCTACCATTTGTACTTGTAATCTCCAAATTTTTAATTTTTCCCTTGCATCCCTTTGCTTCTCACTACCTCATACAGCCTTAATGAAAAAAAAAAAAAAAAAGATTGAAATGGTGTATGATTTTGTTTCGACACTTTGTTCGACACGTTTGTCTTATGCATACAATAAAAATAAGAAACTCATTTAATTCAATTTATATGTATTTGCTTACAAGGATTCAAACTAACATACGGCATTTTTGGCGTAAAAGGGGATTTAAGTTTTGAAATGTTGCAAATGCATTTTTAAGCGTTTTGTATGTAGATATTATGGTGCTAAAGCAGTTGACAGTGAATTATATGTTTACAACAATAAACATAAGACTAAAATTTAACTTAAAAATATTCGATGGTAATTAAAAATCGAAAATTTAACGTACTATTTTGAATTTTACAAATTTTGTAATTTTAGGCAGTTTTAACCATTAAAGGATACATAACCACATTATTAATAACGTGAAGCGTTTTTAATGAAAGATTCAAAACATGCATATATTTATAGGAATAAAAAACTTATTTGTAAGTGTTTTTAGCGCAGAATATATTTTCCAAACCAAACCCAGTGGCACGATAGCCCATGGGAGCCAAGGCCTACTGTGACCATCTCAGTCTTCCTGACCAAGGGCTCTGGGTGCTAGGAAGATGTTCTGGTTAGGAGTCAGCCAAACGCGGAAACCCCAGAGTTTAGTTCCCAAACACGCTTGGTACTCATTTTATCGACCCACTGAAGGGAGGAACGGCTGAGTAGACCATGCTCAACCCGCGGATGGAACCCGGACCTGTGGCGTTGAAGCGCGAAGCGCTACCACTGAGCCACTAGGCTTCAGATGAATGTGTTCAGTTAAATATAATTTTAAAAATATAGCACAAAAATGAACGTTTTTTCTGCTCTGTTTAGTGGAATGAAAAACGCATCTTTGGGTATTTCTGGTGGCGTTTCATTTTGGTCTAGATGAAAAGCTGAAAGTAAGGCTTAGACGTTACAACATATGCTTGTAAGATTTAATTATTACTGAGAATAATCGCCCCTAGGGCGATTCTTGAAAAAATGTCCCGTGCGAAACGCTAAGTTTTTTATTTTATTCAAGTAACTATTATTTAAATATGGGGTTAACTGTTATGCTCTGATAGTATATTAAAGCATGTATTATTCCCCAATAGCATTATTTTTCTAAGGCTTTGGTTGGCTGGAAAAAATAAAAAAGCGTTACGCATGGGACATTTTTTTTTTGAGAATTACCCTCTAAATCACCGTCACCCGCCATCTCTAGTGGTCAAAGAAGTGCGACTGCGATTGAGGAGGTCCTGGGTTCAAATCCCGGCTTGGGCATTGATCTACTTTCTCTCTCCTGTTCTTGTCCTTTCTTTGTGTGAATGCGTTGTTAGGCTGTGAATGGTTGCCAACTTATTACGGTAACCCCAAACGGGTACTTATTCCATGCGTGTACTGTGGAGGTCGAACTTCACACCGAATTACAGTACAGTTGGAAAAGAAAAGCAGCGCGCCCCAAATTGCCAGTTTAGCTGGCACAAGACAACAACATCAACAATCACCTCTAAAATACGGTTCAGAGCGCCAGTACAGGGTATGGTTCTGACGAGCCATTAAAAAGTGCTACACCACCAATCACGTCTTATAAATATTTGAAAAAATGTGTATACTTAGCACTTAGTTGAAAACGCAAGTTGTAAATACTTTTTAATGTCATTTGAAAATTTACTTAATAAATTTTGTTAGCCGTTATGGTTATGATATCGTTTAATAGCTCACTGTAAAAAAATTCCGAAACGTTACTGGTTATTTCCGTGGTACCTTTCGTGATTTCAGAGGTTTTCACCTATTTCCCCAAAAAATCAAGTATCTTCGTAAAAAAAGGTTTCTGAATTCCTAAAAGATGCACGAATGCAGACCTTGCACTGGTGTGAAAAATATTTTTTGCTACCAGTTTAAATATTGATGGAGCGTGTTTATTAAGTGTATCGGCTTTAGAATGTTTATGGCTCGTCCGGATTGACTAAGCTTCCAATGGGAGCAAATAAGTCACTGGATAGCTACAGCTTTGCGAGGCTGGAATTGCAGGCAAGGAGTATGCTTGGTTCTTGCTTGCAATTTTCGCGTGGCCGTGGGTGCTCTAATACCTCTGGAGCTTTCTTGGTAAATCAGGAAGGTTCTAATCGAATAAATAAAACATATTTAATTTTTCTAGAAGGTTCACGACTGACTTTAATAGGAGAGATTTCTTAATATTTCAGAAAGGTTACTGACTTTTATCAGAAAACGTTCCTGGTTTTTGTAAGATATGTTATTGGTAGAAATTGGGCACATCAGCTGCCTATTATTTTTCAGGAACGTTTCTGAATCGTTTTTACAGTGCTCATTTTTACATTCTTTACTTACTTTACTCCTTTGAAGAAAAATAGTCAAAAATAATAAGTCGAGTTCTTGGAATAGTATAGTACTAAATAACGGAAAATATATTTTATCGTTATAGTTTTGATGCAGTATTAACTTACATTTTGGAAGCTTGATGTCTTTATTTACAATCGAACCTAAAATACGCATAATGCCCTTAAAGTAGAAAACAAAAATCTTGAAACTACCTAGAACAGTAAGATAAATAAATACCTTTGTGCTGAATAGTCAGACCAAACAACGTAAGTAGAAGCACAAATTTGTAAATTACAGCAGACACGTGTTTCGGCGTTACAGGGAACCTAGAACAGTATTAGCAAAAGGAAAAGTTTATTGAAATATACATGTTATGTAAATTATATGACATATGAGACTGATTAATACAAATGTTGTGGCTTTAAAAGTTCGATAGCTTCATGTATCTAAAAAATGTTATAAAATTCCACGGATAAAAAGGAAAAAAACAATGAACTTTTTAACAAAAGTTCGAAAAGTTAAAAAAGAGTTTACGGAAATGCATGTCATATAAATTATATGCCATGTAAAACTCCTATTGATACAAATCTTGGATTTAAAATTTGATAACATCATGTTTCTAAAAAATATTGTATAGTTGTATTGATACAAATAAAAATAAAATAAAATAATAAACCTTTTAACAAAGTACTTTTGCTACGATGATAGCTATAAATTGAAGTACTCAACTTAGAAAAACATAATTCAGTTTATGATAAGGCTTCTATGTTCTTCAAAATAATAAAAACTTACCTAACAAGGGAGTCTTACATCAACATCATAAGCTTTTAAACATAAAAGAGCTTAATTTTGCTTCAGTTTTTAGTTGTCACTCTAATTAACAAATTTTCATCTTCTCACCTGAGGTAACATAAACTAATTTGTACTGATAATCTTGGAATTGATTAAAGATCGTGATTTGTTATTACGCGTAATTATGTATTTTCACTCGATTTCTTATGCAGATTTTATGCATATAAATTCTCTTTGAAACAAGAGCAAAAATTTTCAACAGGCTTGTTTGATATAAACTAATTAACGCAGTCTGTTTATGTGTGATAAGTAAAGCGGATAATGTTCATTAATGTTAAATTTTTAATTCATTATTGTGCGTATAAAAGTGGGGGAAAAAATATAAATATATTTAGCATTGTAGTTTGTGGTAAGTACACTTCGTTTCAAGGACGTATGCAGCTGAACATGGAAATGGGGAGTGGGGTAGGCTCGGGGGAGCCCCGATAGGAGGTCGCAGTAGGGCACTGTGACAACCCAAAATGTCCCTTATTCGGCAAATTTTTCTCGATAAAAATACTAATATTCGGAAAAAAGTTGGTGTTCTTTAAGGCAACATTATCATAATCAGGGGTGCCCATCCCCCCTCCAAGTTTAATGACGCAAATCCCTCCTCAAAATTTTTCTCAACTCTTTCCCTTTTTTTTTGAATATTTTTTTAGCTCTCTTTTTAAAATTTATTTACTTTTTAAAATAATTTTTATTTATTTATTTTTATTTTTAGTTCTCTTTTTTATTTTATTTATTTTTTAAAAATCTTTTTTCATTTGTTTATTTATTTACTTTTAATTATTATTATTATTATTATTTTATTAGATTTTATTAAATAAATAAATGAAATGAAATGTAAACAGAATAAAATAAAATAAATAATTTAAATTAAAAATAAATCAAGAAATAAATCTAAATAAATAAATTTAAAAACCCCACCCCAAATTTGTATGACGCAACTTGCGCCATAATCCCTCCCCCCCCCCCCCTGTGGGCACCCCTGATCATCATTCGGCGAGAATTTGGAGTTCCGGTAGGTAAAATTATCACAATTTGGCGAAATTTGGAGTAACATTCTGAAAATTAAGGGTTTCCGCCCTCCCAAAAATTTAAATTCGGGGCCCAATTGGAGAGGCTAATACGGATTACAGGACTGGTTTATTGCTACTCGCTCTCTATCAAAGACTTTGGAAGCAATGTAATTCTTAAATGATAGCGGTATTAACAAAACTAAACACCAATAACTTTCCCTTTTCAATGGGCTCCCAAAGAAGATGCATACACTTTCGAACTCATTGATAAATTTAAAAATTAAAACAACCGTCATTTTAAGGTTCGTTTTTTTACGTTATATATATATATATATATATATATATATATATATATATATATATATATATACTTTGAAAGGGGGGGGGGGGTCATCTGCTCTCCCTTTGCCTCCTTCTGGATTTATTTATGGAATATAATTATTTAATGGAAAATATTGTTTGGTGATATAAAATATATATTAGAACGTCGTAGAAGATACACTAAGACTTATTTATTTTGATTCACAATTTTTGACATCTAATAGACAGTGTTACCAAAATTATCTAGCATTAATAAAATATGTAACTAACTTTTGCCCTACAGCAATGGGTATGGAATTATCATTGCCTTAGGCAAAATTCACACATATTCCGATGGATTATTATTATTATTATTATTATTTGCAAAATGTAAGTTAAAAAACCCATTTGCTTATAACGTATCTTTTTAACACTTCGGAAAATCTCCTCAAAAATACGGTTCAATTATTAATTCATAATATCAATTAAAATGTCAACTTATAATTAAACAGTAAAGATAGTGTCTTCCTTTTTACTTCCTTTAAAAAATTTTTGTAAAAGGAAATAAAAAAGGAAGTATTGTATTCGCGAAAAAAATTTCATTTTTTTTCACCCCCGAATGAATGTTGAGTTTTTTTTCGACCCGACCACATGTGAATATATGCCTAGGAACATACAGACACCCGAAATGTTCATTTTGACGACCCCCGAGTTAATTACAACGAATTTTCTCATGACATCCGTATGTACGTATGTATGTGCGTATGTGTGTATGTATCTCGCATAACTCAAAAATGGTATGTTCTAGAAAGTTGAAATTTGGTACGTAGACTCCTAGTGGAGCCTAGTTGTGCACTTTCTCTTTTGGTTGCATTCGATGTTCCTAAGGGTGTCTTTTACCCCTTTTTGGAGAGAAATCATTGTTAATTTCGATGTAAACTCAAGTGGTGTTATAATTTGTCGGACACTTAGCGATATATTGTCAGTATTTTGGTCGTCAAGTTTTGTCGCCAACTTGGCGACAAATTTGATGATTTTTTTTTAAATTTAGTTTCAATTTGGCCACTGTTGTGATATTTAGAGAGTAAACTATTGAATCACATTAAAATTGAATATAATGGGGAAATGACATTAAATTGGAGTAAAAGGGAGTCATGTGGTGCACACATCAGCTCGTTTAATTTCACCTTTAGCCATCCGTGAGGCTTGGAAAGTCGCAACACGGGCGGACTTTCAAGCGCTTTCTGTCAATAGTGACCCCTAACCAATCTTAGAATTTCAGAGTTTTTCAGTCTTTTTTAATGTCATCCAGTCATATAGTTGATAGTTTTTTTTTTTTTTTTTTTAGTTTGGGAGCCCTTCACTTTTTTACTTCCTTTTACGATGTTAAGGAAGTATTGTATTCGCGAAAAAAAATTTACCCAAAAATAGGTCTTAATTTTCATTCTGCTCGCCCCCGAATGAATGTTGAGTTTTTTTTTCAACCCGACCACACGTGGATATATGTCTGAGAACGTACACACACCCGAAATATCCATACTGATGATCCTCGAATTAATTACAACGAGTTTTCTCGTAACGTCTGTATGTACGTATGTATGTGCGTATGTATCTCGCATAACTTAAGAACGGTATGTCCTAGAAAAATTAAATTTCGTGCGTAGACTCCTAGTGGGATCTAGTTGGGCATCTTCCCTTTTGGTACATTTAGATGTTACCAAGGGGGTGTTTTACACCTCTTTGGGGGGAAATCATTGTTAATATCAGTGCAAACTCAAGTAGTGTTGTAATTTGACAAACACTTGGCGACATATCGCCAAGCTTTTGGTTGCCAAGTTTTTCTGCCAGCTTGGCGACGAATTTGGCGGTTTTTTTTTATTTCGCTTTGTTTTGGCCACTATTGGCGATATTTTGAGAGTAAACCATTAAATCATATTAAAATGTCCAAAATTAGGAAACTTAATCTGTATAAAACTTTTTTTTTTGTTTGCTTCAGTTCGCAACAAACTTAGAGCAAAAATATTTAAAGTGTTTCTTTGCTTACTCCAAGGCACTACTATTATCATTAAATTGACGTAAAAGGAAGTCATGTGATGCACATTTTAGCTCGTTTTATATAGCAATCCTGGACGGATTAAAATCTACAAAGATTGCTCTGAGGATGATCCTATGTACGATGTGTGTCTGTGTTTCAGGTTTTTATTTCACTTGCATAAGCAAAACAGTTTGTATAGGTGTCATACCTATGCTAATTTTTGTTTTGCACCTAATGAGATTAGGTACCAAGTGTTATCAGCCACAAGAAGCATTTATTAGCCTTTTTATTATGTCAGTAGGGGAATAATGAGAGTTCTGCAACAGGAGGCGGTGGCGTTAGTATGCATCTGCAATCCGCCTCCCCCTCCCACTCTTCCTCCCACCGCCTCCTCCACTTCCTCCCCACCCCCTCCCGACCTTGGGGTTGACCCTCCCCACGACCGGGGCCGCCGCGAGAACCCGTAGAAGGTGACGAGGGTTTTTCCCGCGTTTTAGATATTTTTCCCGCGTTTTCGGACTTAGAATATTTTGAACTTGTTGTCATGGTATCCACAAAGTTTTTACTTTTTGGATGGCAACACTTGTTTGAGTTTCGGTTTTGGAATGGCAACACTTGTTGTCATGACAACCAGAGTTTTTAGTTTTCGGTTGGCAACACTTGTTGCTATGTTTTAACTTATGCTATGTTTAACGTTCATGGCGCCATCTATTGAGAGGTTTATTTTTATTTTTCTTATTTCTACGAATTTAATTATTTTTATTTTTACAGAGTGTTGAAGTTGGGAATCGAACACCCAAACTTTGAGTTAGCAAAAACGTATGCTAACCACTATGCTATATTTTTCATTACTCTTTCAGTCTTAATGTGAATCTGTACCATGACAACGAATATTACAATTAAATTAATTTTAAAACCATCAGTTAATTTACTCTTTAGTACTAATCATGGCATATCATTAACTGAATTTCAGCTCATAATTGAAACTATCATCATTATTATTATTTTTCATAATAACAAAGTTTTCACTTAAGTAAAGATTTATTTAAATACAACCCATTCGAGATTTTAGATTTGGTTCAATGCTTTGTGGACTTGAAATATATTTTAAACTTTGATTTTCTTTTTCATGCATTTCAAACTTTATCATTTTTATTTTTTCTAACTTGTTAAATTTTCTTAACTAATTTCATTTTTCTTTGTCAAATTTACAAATATTTTTTCTAACTTGTAAAAATTTCGAAGAAATAATTTTCTTAACTAATTTTTTTTGACTTTCATACAACAAAATATTTTTTCTTACTTGTTAAATTTTTCAAAGAAATAATTAACTTAAATATTCTTTCACACATTTTGAACTTTAACGTTTTTTCCTGTCATTTAGCACTTTGATTTTTTTTTTTTTTTCACTATTTTAGCGTTTTTCAATTATTTTAAGTCTTTAACTATTTTCTTAACTTTTTAGTCTTTAACTAATTTCAAGCATTTCAGACTTAGATTATTTTTTCGTGATTTCGATTTTTTTTAGTATATTTTAGAGTTTGATCATTTTCTCGCTTGTTTTTACTTTATCGTTTTTTTTTTTTTCCCCGATATTTTTAAACTTAGAAATTTTTCACAAGTAGTGACAGGAATCGAACCTTCAAATTTTTCAAAACGTTATCATGTCTTCAATTTTTGCAATCATGTCAAACTTGCAATCAATTTACTCGTAGTAGTAATTAACACTTATCATTAACAAATTTTCTCAGATTTTAAAAAAATCAACTTAATTAATTTTTTCCAGTAAGCAAATTGTGCACTCAAGTTACATTCCAACACTGCATATATGTTTCAAGAGTTTCATTGAATTTATCACATTCCATTTAATTAACTCTAATAATTACTTTTTCATTAATACTTAACTTAATCATTTTATCATACATTTATTCCAGTTACAAAATTATGCTTAAAAGTTATTTATTTTTCTTAGCACAAGAGATTTTAACATGTTCCTACTAAAATGCTTTTCACTCTAGTTTGAGTTTGCTAAAATAGCAACTCATTTACGATTTAGATTTATTTAATCGTCTTTGATTCTTTTTTCATTGTTAATATTTTAAATTATCACATACGTTATTATTTTTATACATTTATCCATTTAATTTTCGAAAATCTACAATCAATTTACTTTTCGTATTAATTAACACTTATCACTATCAAATATTTTCATGAATTTTAAAAAATTATCTTCTTAAATAATTTTTTACTGTAACCAAATTTCCCACTCAAGTTATATTTTATCACTACATATGCTTTTCATGAGTTTCACTTAATTTATCGCATTTCATTTAATTAACTCTAATAATTATTTTTTATCATCGATATTTAAGTTAATCATATTTTCCTTTCTTTATTTTTTTTTTTTTCACGCAAACACTCTTGATGGAATAAAACAAAATTTTCAACTTTCATGAATTAAATCCCCTCTGAATATTTTATTTTACTTTACCATACTTTACTATTTTACTTACTGCGTTTTACTATTTATCATTCATTACAGCTTTTCCAAAATATTACTTTACAACCAACCAATTTCATTAACAGAATTTTCATTACAATTTATAAATTTCACTTTTATTTAATTATTTTTACCTACGGTAAAATAAAACACATAACACAAAAATGTTAAACATCAATGAAGTACCCAAGAAATGTTAAAATTATAAGTCGAGTATCAAAACTTCATGTCAGCAAATTTTAAAAATAGACTTACCGAAAAATAACTTCTACTGAAATTCATTTCAAAACTTGGAATCAATTTACTCTTAGCATTAATAAACACTTATCATTAAGAAATTTTCATGGATTTTAAAAATCAACTTATTTAATTTTTTTCCAGTAAGCAAATTTCGCACTCAAGTTACATTTCATCACTTTATATGCTTTTCAAGAGTTTCATTTAATTTATCACATTTTATTTAATCAACTCTATTAATTATTTTTTTTGATTAGTATTTAACTTAGTCATTTTATCGCATAGTGTTTTACTTTATTATTTTTTTTTTTTCATACAAACACTCTTGTTAGAATAAAACAAAATTTTCAACCTTCATGAATTAGAATCACTTTGGCTATTTCATTTTCCCAATAATATTTTACTTTAACAACTAATTTCTTTAACAAAATCGATATCATTCATTTTAGTCTTTATCCTTTTCGAACGATACATTCAAATGGACAGCTATACGTTAAATTAAGAAACTTAATCTAAATTTTGACAAATTAAGTTAAAGCTAAATACTGACTAAAATTAAGTACAAAAGACTAACCTTTTTGGGGTGAAATCCCTCAAGTACCAGCTATCGCGAAGTTATTTAAAAACAGTGAATGAAATTGTAATAAGTGGATTGTTAATTATAACTCAATCTCACAAAATTACAATTACATGCATGTTTTATTTGAAATCGCTGCATACGGCTGGCTGCCCATCGTCGATTTGCAGAACGCATGCCGTGATATCGCAAATCAACTCGGCTGTTGAAAGAAACTACCGTAATCCCACAGCACTTCGGATCGTCCACACACACACACACACATCGAGGCGAATTGAGAAAATGACTTTATCAATATTGCTATCTACCCCTTTACCGATAACAGATAACAAACCCCACGTGCTAGTATTATTCACCACCTGGCCTACGTCTTTCAAGTGATGTCACTGTTTCTGACCAATTAAAATTAGTTCACGTTTCTCAAATATCAAGCACATAGATCGGCAATAGCCTGATGTCAGGTTTTCCAAACAAAATTTTAGATTTTAATTCGTAGTTTCGAATTAATTTCTTTTTCATTTCAAACTTATAAAAAAAATTTCCAGCTTGTAAGAATATTTCTTTCAAAAACAGATTTTTGATTCAAAACAGTATTTTTTCAAACTTGTAATATTTTTCTACTTAGAAAATGAAATCAAAAATTTTTGTTTTCTTTAATAATATAAAATGTTTTTAAGAAATAATTTCTCAAACTTGTAATATTTTTCCACTAATTAAAAAAAAAATCAATTTTTTTTTTCAATCATATAAAAATACATTTTCAATCTTACAACAGTAAATTTTTCCGCAAAAATATTTTTTTCAAATCAAAATAATAATAATATTTTTGTAACATATTGTTTTTTTTTTCCTTTCAATCTTTTTTTTTTTTTTTTTCAAAAATTTTCAAACTTACAAAATAAAATTTTTTCAACTGAATCTTCAAACGAAATGCTTTAATTAAATTTAAAACTCAATATCACTTTACTCTTAGTATTAATAACCAATAGCACTTAACCATTTACTCTTTGCACTCTAAGTATTAATTAACACACACGCATTAGAAATAATAATAATAATGTTTAAGATACTTACAAATCATCTACTCAAGCTTTCAAATATCCATCTAGCATGTTATTGTTCATTCGTGTGAGGGAACTTGTAATAAAACTTTACATATCAACCGAAATTATAAGCGAAAATATCGCATTTTTTAGCACTTAATATAATCCTACAATTAACAAATTGGTTTTAACTTTGAATTTAAGAAAAATAAAAACTATTACACACTTAGTAACATATCTATCGATGTATATTATTTCATGACAAATCACAAATAGGTGAGGATCTTTTATCGATCATGTGACCAACTAAGTTAAGAAAGAGCGTTCTTATCTCATATGAGAATTTATAAGTCTTTAATATTTCTCTTTAATGTAAGTGTATTGATACGTACGAGTTTGTGTATGTGAATATAACTGTGTATTGTTTTCAAACCATTGTCATGTTTAAGCTTTACGGTTCTAATTTTGACTTTCCACTTAGCATTATTTGAAGTCCTTCGCATGCATTAAACTATAGAAATATTACAAAAATTATATTTTCATTCAGTCTTAATTACAAAACCATACAATAAGATGAAGACAACACCGATAGTATAAAGATTACTTACAATAAAGTGCATATAAAAAATATATGTAAGAGTGATTTCAAAGTATAATCCATCAACCATATTCAACAACTCAATCAAAACACAAGTCTCTTTTAAAATGATAAACACAATTTATTCACACACAGTAAAAGACAATTAAAAAAACTTTCATCTTTAAGTAAAACTCTTCAAAACTTTCAAGCGTATTTTTAACATCGATTGCATCAAATAAATCAGACACATGACATTTTAAACATGGACTATCAACATTCAAAGTAACGAAGTCACGAGTCAAGTTTTCCCAATTAACATTAAAAAGAGCCCGTTCGAAAAAAGTGTCGAACTTTCGACCCCTTGTTAATGATTCACATTCATGCACTCTCATGTAAAAAATGAATCCATTTTTTACAATCCACACATTCTTTTTTAGAAAGGTAGTTTATGTTGCATATGAGCTCATCAAATAGTCACTTACGTAGAGAATCAGCCAGTTTACGAACTTCTTGTGATGTATATGTGCTGATTTTATCACATCGACAATCACAGGGATATTTTTTCTCAATTTCCGAAAGGATGTACTCTTTTAGAGTATAAGTCATAAGTTTGTCTTTGACACTACGTGAGATACAAGGGGACGCGTAGCACAATTTGTCAATCTGGCTTTCCAAAAGAAGAACTCTATCAGGCATCAACTGGAACACTTCTCGTTTCAGTTTGAACAATCTTTGCACACTAACACAGATGTTACCATTCGCACTCGACTCTCCTTTTTTATAACAAAAGCGAAATCACGGTCTTCGATTAATTTTTGATTTACATTTTTACGTAGGCTTGAAATAAGTGATCTCCACACATCTGGTTCTAAGGAAATACCATCCATAGTTGGTCGAAAAATACCATCTTTCCCACACGTATATCTTCTAATATGCACGCGTGTACGTTTCCGAAAAGTATTCACCTAAAGTGAAAATACAATCACCCAAGTGTATCATATCATCAGGCTGTGGAGAAGCCTCAATGTTCATTTTCATGTTCGTTGCATCCCATCTGTTCATCTTCAGGCTTCAAAGTTTCAGAATGATTTTCACCAGCGTTAGTCATTCTTAACTCTCATAGGATTAGGAGTCACAATACTAAAACAACTTCCTGTGAACTTAAAAAATAAATCAAACTAGGTTTTAACACTAGCTGGTGAAGAAAAATCCTAAGTACATAGAATAAAATTTCACGATCTCTTTCAAAGCTCAGAATCACCCTGAAAATGATTCTCCAAACATCCACTATAAACCAATGAATATTCACTTTAACCAATGAGAAGTGTACATAAATCTCTTGCTACTGACGTCATAGAATATCACATGAACTTTTGAGCAGAATTGAGTTGTTTTACACAGTATTCAGATTTTTTAGAAAATTCCAACACTTTGACTTCCAAATTCATCCTGACCTACTACGAGTAATTTTAAGATGGTAGCAGGTTTTCACATCACATCGAATGCCGATGACGTTTTCGCATCTCACGCATGACATGATCAATTACACGTGATTGTTGAATATGGTTGATGGATTATACTTTGAAATCACTCTTACATATATTTTTTATATGCACTTTATTGTAAGTAATCTTTATACTATCGGTGTTGTCTTCATCTTATTGTATGGTTTTGTAATTAAGACTGAATGAAAATATAATTTTTGTAATATTTCTATAGTTTAATGCATGCGAAGGACTTCAAATAATGCTAAGTGGAAAGTCAAAATTAGAACCGTAAAGCTTAAACATGACAATGGTTTGAAAACAATACACAGTTATATTCACATACACAAACTCGTACGTATCAATACACTTACATTAAAGAGAAATATTAAAGACTTATAAATTCTCATATGAGATAAGAACGCTCTTTCTTAACTTAGTTGGTCACATGATCGATAAAAGATCCTCACCTATTTGTGATTTGTCATGAAATAATATACATCGATAGATATGTTACTAAGTGTGTAATAGTTTTTATTTTTCTTAAATTCAAAGTTAAAACCAATTTGTTAATTGTAGGATTATATTAAGTGCTAAAAAATGCGATATTTTCGCTTATAATTTCGGTTGATATGTAAAGTTTTATTACAAGTTCCCTCACACGAATGAACAATAACATGCTAGATGGATATTTGAAAGCTTGAGTAGATGATTTGTAAGTATCTTAAACATTATTATTATTATTTCTAATGCGTGTGTGTTAATTAATACTTAGAGTGCAAAGAGTAAATGGTTAAGTGCTATTGGTTATTAATACTAAGAGTAAAGTGATATTGAGTTTTAAATTTAATTAAAGCATTTCGTTTGAAGATTCAGTTGAAAAAATTTTATTTTGTAAGTTTGAAAATTTTTGAAAAAAAAAAAAAAAAAGATTGAAAGGAAAAAAAAAACAATATGTTACAAAAATATTATTATTATTTTGATTTGAAAAAAATATTTTTGCGGAAAAATTTACTGTTGTAAGATTGAAAATGTATTTTTATATGATTGAAAAAAAAAATTGATTTTTTTTTTAATTAGTGGAAAAATATTACAAGTTTGAGAAATTATTTCTTAAAAACATTTTATATTATTAAAGAAAACAAAAATTTTTGATTTCATTTTCTAAGTAGAAAAATATTACAAGTTTGAAAAAATACTGTTTTGAATCAAAAATCTGTTTTTGAAAGAAATATTCTTACAAGCTGGAAATTTTTTTTATAAGTTTGAAATGAAAAAGAAATTAATTCGAAACTACGAATTAAAATCTAAAATTTTGTTTGGAAAACCTGACATCAGGCTATTGCCGATCTATGTGCTTGATATTTGAGAAACGTGAACTAATTTTAATTGGTCAGAAACAGTGACATCACTTGAAAGACGTAGGCCAGGTGGTGAATAATACTAGCACGTGGGGTTTGTTATCTGTTATCGGTAAAGGGGTAGATAGCAATATTGATAAAGTCATTTTCTCAATTCGCCTCGATGTGTGTGTGTGTGTGTGGACGATCCGAAGTGCTGTGGGATTACGGTAGTTTCTTTCAACAGCCGAGTTGATTTGCGATATCACGGCATGCGTTCTGCAAATCGACGATGGGCAGCCAGCCGTATGCAGCGATTTCAAATAAAACATGCATGTAATTGTAATTTTGTGAGATTGAGTTATAATTAACAATCCACTTATTACAATTTCATTCACTGTTTTTAAATAACTTCGCGATAGCTGGTACTTGAGGGATTTCACCCCAAAAAGGTTAGTCTTTTGTACTTAATTTTAGTCAGTATTTAGCTTTAACTTAATTTGTCAAAATTTAGATTAAGTTTCTTAATTTAACGTATAGCTGTCCATTTGAATGTATCGTTCGAAAAGGATAAAGACTAAAATGAATGATATCGATTTTGTTAAAGAAATTAGTTGTTAAAGTAAAATATTATTGGGAAAATGAAATAGCCAAAGTGATTCTAATTCATGAAGGTTGAAAATTTTGTTTTATTCTAACAAGAGTGTTTGTATGAAAAAAAAAAAATAATAAAGTAAAACACTATGCGATAAAATGACTAAGTTAAATACTAATCAAAAAAAATAATTAATAGAGTTGATTAAATAAAATGTGATAAATTAATAAAACTCTTGAAAAGCATATAAAGTGATGAAATGTAACTTGAGTGCGAAATTTGCTTACTGGAAAAAAATTAAATAAGTTGATTTTTAAAATCCATGAAAATTTCTTAATGATAAGTGTTTATTAATGCTAAGAGTAAATTGATTCCAAGTTTTGAAATGAATTTCAGTAGAAGTTATTTTTCGGTAAGTCTATTTTTAAAATTTGCTGACATGAAGTTTTGATACTCGACTTATAATTTTAACATTTCTTGGGTACTTCATTGATGTTTAACATTTTTGTGTTATGTGTTTTATTTTACCGTAGGTAAAAATAATTAAATAAAAGTGAAATTTATAAATTGTAATGAAAATTCTGTTAATGAAATTGGTTGGTTGTAAAGTAATATTTTGGAAAAGCTGTAATGAATGATAAATAGTAAAACGCAGTAAGTAAAATAGTAAAGTATGGTAAAGTAAAATAAAATATTCAGAGGGGATTTAATTCATGAAAGTTGAAAATTTTGTTTTATTCCATCAAGAGTGTTTGCGTGAAAAAAAAAAAAATAAAGAAAGGAAAATATGATTAACTTAAATATCGATGATAAAAAATAATTATTAGAGTTAATTAAATGAAATGCGATAAATTAAGTGAAACTCATGAAAAGCATATGTAGTGATAAAATATAACTTGAGTGGGAAATTTGGTTACAGTAAAAAATTATTTAAGAAGATAATTTTTTAAAATTCATGAAAATATTTGATAGTGATAAGTGTTTATTAATACGAAAAGTAAATTGATTGTAGATTTTCGAAAATTAAATGGATAAATGTATAAAAATAATAACGTATGTGATAATTTAAAATATTAACAATGAAAAAAGAATCAAAGACGATTAAATGAATCTAAATCGTAAATGAGTTGCTATTTTAGTAAACTCAAACTAGAGTGAAAAGCATTTTAGTAGGAACATGTTAAAATCTCTTGTGCTAAGAAAAATAAATAACTTTTAAGCATAATTTTGTAACTGGAATAAATGTATGATAAAATGATTAAGTTAAGTATTAATGAAAAAGTAATTATTAGAGTTAATTAAATGGAATGTGATAAATTCAATGAAACTCTTGAAACATATATGCAGTGTTGGAATGTAACTTGAGTGCACAATTTGCTTACTGGAAAAAATTAATTAAGTTGATTTTTTTAAAATCTGAGAAAATTTGTTAATGATAAGTGTTAATTACTACTACGAGTAAATTGATTGCAAGTTTGACATGATTGCAAAAATTGAAGACATGATAACGTTTTGAAAAATTTGAAGGTTCGATTCCTGTCACTACTTGTGAAAAATTTCTAAGTTTAAAAATATCGGGGAAAAAAAAAAAAAAACGATAAAGTAAAAACAAGCGAGAAAATGATCAAACTCTAAAATATACTAAAAAAAATCGAAATCACGAAAAAATAATCTAAGTCTGAAATGCTTGAAATTAGTTAAAGACTAAAAAGTTAAGAAAATAGTTAAAGACTTAAAATAATTGAAAAACGCTAAAATAGTGAAAAAAAAAAAAAAATCAAAGTGCTAAATGACAGGAAAAAACGTTAAAGTTCAAAATGTGTGAAAGAATGTTTAAGTTAATTATTTCTTTGAAAAATTTAACAAGTAAGAAAAAATATTTTGTTGTATGAAAGTCAAAAAAAATTAGTTAAGAAAATTATTTCTTCGAAATTTTTACAAGTTAGAAAAAATATTTGTAAATTTGACAAAGAAAAATGAAATTAGTTAAGAAAATTTAACAAGTTAGAAAAAATAAAAATGATAAAGTTTGAAATGCATGAAAAAGAAAATCAAAGTTTAAAATATATTTCAAGTCCACAAAGCATTGAACCAAATCTAAAATCTCGAATGGGTTGTATTTAAATAAATCTTTACTTAAGTGAAAACTTTGTTATTATGAAAAATAATAATAATGATGATAGTTTCAATTATGAGCTGAAATTCAGTTAATGATATGCCATGATTAGTACTAAAGAGTAAATTAACTGATGGTTTTAAAATTAATTTAATTGTAATATTCGTTGTCATGGTACAGATTCACATTAAGACTGAAAGAGTAATGAAAAATATAGCATAGTGGTTAGCATACGTTTTTGCTAACTCAAAGTTTGGGTGTTCGATTCCCAACTTCAACACTCTGTAAAAATAAAAATAATTAAATTCGTAGAAATAAGAAAAATAAAAATAAACCTCTCAATAGATGGCGCCATGAACGTTAAACATAGCATAAGTTAAAACATAGCAACAAGTGTTGCCAACCGAAAACTAAAAACTCTGGTTGTCATGACAACAAGTGTTGCCATTCCAAAACCGAAACTCAAACAAGTGTTGCCATCCAAAAAGTAAAAACTTTGTGGATACCATGACAACAAGTTCAAAATATTCTAAGTCCGAAAACGCGGGAAAAATATCTAAAACGCGGGAAAAACCCTCGTCACCTTCTACGGGTTCTCGCGGCGGCCCCGGTCGTGGGGAGGGTCAACCCCAAGGTCGGGAGGGGGTGGGGAGGAAGTGGAGGAGGCGGTGGGAGGAAGAGTGGGAGGGGGAGGCGGATTGCAGATGCATACTAACGCCACCGCCTCCTGTTGCAGAACTCTCATTATTCCCCTACTTATGTCACTCATTTCTGCTTCTGTCCCTTGAAAACAATGTGGTGTACTAAACTAAAATTTATTTTACTCTATTCTCGGTTGTAAATGTGTTTAAATTTAGCAGTGGTTGGCACTCGGGATGCTTAGTTATGTTCATATTGGAATTTCTTTCTACTCTTTTTTTTTTTTTTTTTTGAAATCTGGTTAGAGAAAAGAGATGCATTAGTCATCGCTTTCGCTTGCTTTAAATCTCAGTTTTTATTTTAAATATAAACTAAGATGGATTCAATTGTAAGTATTTTTTCTTTTTAATAATGCGATACAAGGGTTGTGTGTGACCTAATTTATTTTAATAGTTCATCCGCAATAAGGAGAAAGAAAGAGGTTTTTAAACATAAATAAATAATATATAAATAGTGTAATAATTTAAAAAATATTGATAAATAAAAATTAGATTGAAAAAATCTACAAAGGTTTTCCTCTTTTATTATTCATTCATATTTTTTGTTTTTTAAACTTTATCGGGGTTCCTTCAGCAAAAGACATTTTCTTCCCTAAGTCGAATGTATATTCTCATAAAAACACCGTCGCAGTTTGTTCAAAAATAGGAGTATAAAAACATTGTCTTTATTGTGTCAGTTATTCCATTGGAAAAAAATAATAATTGTTCTCAGTATCCACTCACAATGGAAGACCGAATAATGATGGAACGATCGAGAGGGAGAGTGAAGAAAATGGCCGGGACAATGTAGAACAAAAAAACTCTTGTTTCTGTAGGAAAAAACGTGTCCTCAAGTTCTTTCTTTTCTCGTTGTTATTGTTCTTTCCCCTTCTCCTCCGCGGGCATGAGACTAAAGTCAAAACTTGTTAAAGCAAAATCGTTTGTTTAAACGAATCATTTATGAAAGCAAAAATATGCTTATTTACTTATATGTATATTGGAACCTTGACAAATCGTTACCCCTATTTTAATTCATAAAGAGGTTCTGCATCACCTACTTACTATAATTTTAACATTGACATTACGAAAAATAATTCCATTAATTTTTTTTTATCGTTTTCTTCTTTTGAAAAGTAATTTAAAAAATCACTAATATTATTCGAATACCTCATGAGGAATAAATTCAATAAACTTGAAAAGAGTTGGAAATACTTCTTGTCAGTTAAAAGATAAAAAGTCCTGCTCACAACATGTAAGCAGCATGTGAAAAACAAATGTCATGGTGCCTTTTTTATTCTAGAGGACTTTCATGAGTTCATTTATCCTACCTTTTTCTAGCCTTTTAGAATTGCACTAAGACCACAGAGTGTGGTGACTGACTCCCCTGGATAAAAGATGAAATTATCTAAAAGAGCTTTCCAGAAAAAGAATTGACTGACCAAGAAACTTCAGCGTAAAATTCAGAGAAGATATCAATATGAAAGAATATTGGTTGCTCAGTCTGATGTGATTCCGCAACATTAGTTAAAATATGTGACAAAACCGACGTGCATTAAGCACAAATGAAACTGCTATTAAAACAAGTGGGTGTTTTTTGACTTTTGAAGCCCTTCCTTCATTGATAACTCGGAGAGTAGGAAAGTTAGATTCAAAGCAAAGAAAAAAAAAAAAAAACGCCCACGCACTAAGCACAAATGGAGTCGATAAACCATACAATTGCTGAAAAAAAGATAAGTACGATTAGGTTGAAAAATGTTTCTGAATTCGCAGTAAGTGTTTTAACAAATGAAAAATTGCTTGTCTGTTTTAAGCTCTTTTCGCGCTATTTCATTTTTTAAATTATTATTATTTAATTTTTGAAAAAAATAATACTTGCGTTAGTTTTTTGTATTTTAACTTTCAATTTTACATTTTCTTTGTAAGCATTTGAAAGAGCTTCCCCTATTTTAAAACAGGACTTTTACGCAATTTTCAGAAATAAATCACTTGTACCACTTGAAGCGTTCACTGCTTTTTTACATTTTTATTAATAGATTTATAAACAGAAAAACAACAAAAGAGATAAGGTCGAGCTAAAAAAAAAAAAAATAAAATAATACTAATACTACTACTACTAATAATAATAATAATAATAGTAATAATAATAATAATAATAATAATAATAATAATAATAATAATAATAATAATAATAATAATAATAATAATAATAATAATAATAATAAAGTAGTATTGCGAATTTTTATCGATTAGGGACAGCTGGGAGGGATGGGAAAGCAGCATTTCTATGCTACCTTAAAATTTTGCTTTTTTTTTTTTAGGTTATTTAGTGGATGTAGCTGCAAGAGTTATAGCTGTTGTATCTAATAGACAACCTAGAAATTGTTTTTCACTTTTATTTTGGCATATAAGTACAGCTGTCCCCTTCAAACCTGTCATCTCATTATTATTAGTTCGAGATTTGATTTCTAGACTTCGATTTACACAGAGCTAAATACGTGATTATTTTGATTATAGAAAAACTGCATTAAAACTCCTAATTTACTTGGAAGCAATTCCGAAAGAAAGATCTTCTTTTTCAACTGACACGACTTAAGCTGTGTTGCTTTTTTAAAAGAAACAATCATCAAGTATATTTTTTAAAGTAACCATATTTTTTTCTTAAAAGGGGTGGTTCTTCGGAGTTAGAAGTAGTTCCCGATTATGCCACAATCATTTTCTTTTCGTCTGTCCATTTAAATGCATTGATTGTCATTAAACCAGTCACCAACTTCAGAAGCGTCTCCATACGTCTTCAAATTAAACCTTCCCGTAATGATGTTATCGAAGAAAACGACGCGCAAATGATATGCAGAATCAGCTTCTCCGCTCAGAAAAAATAAAAGACGGTGTTTTGCTCATTAGAAAAGGGTGGAATTCTGAGAGGAAAGAAAAACGCTTTTGTTATTATTTTCTTTCTTAGTCGTTTAAATTGTCTAACATTTTATTTCTGAAACCATTAGTTTTCCCTTTTTTTAGGGTCTTTAAAGTTTATATGCTTCGTTCTCTTTTTCTTTTACATAATAATGCAAGGCATTAAAGTTATTCTTTAAAATACTTTCTTCATTTTAGGAAGGTATTATTAGATTTTTTTTTTTCAAATTTTGCATTATAATAGTTAAAGTTCGCAATTTTTTAGTTTTTACATCATACTTATGTTTATCGCATGTCATTTAATATTATATGTTTAGTTTCTCAGTTTATCTTTCAAGTTAGGAATAAAGCAAACCACATGCAAAATGCCGTTAGCCAGGTTATTGCATACCTACAGAGACAGTAGCTTCGTCCTTGTTTTTGACGCATCAATCTGGAATCGTAAATAACTGAGCTGAAGACAGATGCGTTTATTTACTACTAATGGTACACACACGGCTTTGCCCGTAGTAGAAAATTAAAAGGTCATTTGGTTCTCCTGTATATTTACAAATAATGGATGATGAATTTCCCGCCAATTTGCTATGTTAACTTGCTTGCCCATGTTATGGTAATTTGCTTGTCCACGTTATGGCAATTTACTCGTCCATGTTATGATAATTTGCTCGATAAAATATTCTTAAAATTGGGATAGAAAAATAATAGAATCGAATTTTCAAAAAATCGCTTCGATGTGCACCACCCTGTACTACAAACTAATTTTGCTCTAAATTTCATGAAAATCGGCCAAACAGACTAGGTGCAACGCGCGTAACAGAATTTCAGACGCACAGACTTTCAGCTTTATTATTAGTAAAGATTCCAGACTGAGGAGTTCACTACAAGGACAAAATTAGCCTTTGGATGTTCGACACTTGACACCCTCAGAGACCATCTGCACCTACCAATTGCTCGGTTTATCGGTTTTAAATGCTCAGATGGGCCGTGGTAGTCCGATCGGTAGAGTGTCGGATTCGGGGCTGGAGGGTCCTGAGTTCGCACCTCGAGGGTCGAAGATCCACCATCGTCATTAAAGGGGACTGGGCGACGTTAAATATACTCGTGGTCTCAATGTACTCCAAGTGAAACGATACCTCTGGGGGTGCTAGCACCAGGTAGCTATTAGCTCCTGGTCTAGATCTAAATTCTCATTAACTGTTTGATCTGGTGATGGTGCTGCCATCTATCGGTATAAAAAATAATGGAGGCAAGGCACTTAGTATGCAGTCCTCGACATAAATACAGTTGTAGTCAGTTGTGACTCGGAATCGGAATCGGAAATGCTCAGAAAAATCTGAGCAAGTGGGTCTCCGAGGAACTTTATTTAAATATATAAAAAAATACATTATTATTAGCCTTTGGATGTCAAAACCTTGCTGTCGTGTTATACTTTCAATGTTTTGCCGTGTTTATCCTTCGATTTTACTACTCGACAATAGCAGAATTCTCGAAAATAAATCCTTTCAATAGGGGGGAAAATAGATAAAAAATGCAATTGTACACATTTTATCCAATGGTATTAAATATTTTATGTTAAGTTAATTTAGTTTTTCATTCTTATTTTATTTCCCTTCATAATTCAGCACTGTCAGATTGCACTTATAAATACTCCATTTAAGAAAGGTATTTGAAGATAAGAATGCACTTTCATATTTTGCATATAATAAATTGTATTAACAACGCATTTTTATCACTTTTTTATCCTCAGCTCATGATATTTATTATTTATTTGTTTAGTACTTTAACAAGTCAGTTGTGATATTTAAAAAATTTAATTACTTCTGTACTTAATATCAGAACTTACTCTCTTGCATTTATGTAAGTAGCTTTTTTTGATATTAACTAGAAGTATTTCGTATTTCGCGTCATATTTTTTTCAAATAGACCAATAATAAATATAGTACTTGTTTTTGACTAGTTAACTATTCAATATTTTATTCTTTGTTTTATTTAAGCTTAGTAGCCGTCATTTAGTTGAATACTTAATTTTTATACTTAGTAGTATATTATCGCAATAAATAATTAACTCCTTAGCATTTGGATTTTCAATAACGCAAAAATTAATTTTAACTATTTCACATGTGTATTTGTAATAACAATACATGTCTATAATAAATATTTACCTATTATGTTTAGATTTATTTGTTAATGTTATTATTTACTAATACAAACATATGCATTTTCATAACATTATTTTAGCACATATCATACCAACTTCATAATTTTCGGATAGTGAGTACAATATTGCATTTTATATGTGCATTCCTAATATATGTAAGTTCTACATTTTCTTTTTAATGTTCAACATTAACGTTCATTAAAGCGTATTTGCATCTAAATCAGTATTTTTTGGAATCTTCCAACTCCTTAAATTACTAGCTGCATCTGACTTATTGATCCTCATCATAGTTAATATTTTTGAGGAGATCAGTGAGAATGTTACCTCAAAACTTTTTAGTTGCTTGAATCCACGCATTAAATTAAAATACTTAAATACGCATAAGTTGGACAATGTAAGGTGACTTTAGAATACGTTTCGGTACATTTTCATTTTGATGAAGCAGATTCGGATCACATTTAAGACCTCATTCAGGCGATTGGAACACTTTTTCTGCTTTGAAGGGCTTCAAACGTGTTCAATATTTGAGGCAGTGAGAAGCAAAGGGATGAAAGTAGACATTTTCAAGTTTTGAGTAAAACGCATTTAAAGATAACATCCTAGGTAGGCTTTTATTGAAATTGTTTTCTAAATCATGCTGTATAGCAGCAACTACTAGTACCATATCTTTCCCTAAGACAGAGGAGAGGTTCCCCTACCATGCGTACTGGTCATCTCGAAATTTCTAACTTTGCCACTTTCATCCCTTTACTTTTCACTGCCTCATTTGTGCTGGGAATTTGCAGCGAACCTTTTTACACTTACAATTTCCACTTGCAACAAAGCTTTGTTTTATCAAAGTGCACTGTCTTCTGATTGCTATAGGCGAATCATTTTGACAGTTGAGCACGTTCACTCGGCCTCTGAGCGACGTGACGTCTACGCATATTGGCTACTGCAATCAGTATTTTTATTACTGGCTGTTTACCCCATCCTGACTGTGATACCATGAAACAGTTCAAATAATATACTTATGATCGTATTAGTCAAAAACTGAAAGTTCCTGATCAAATTAAATGATGAAGTGATTGGCAATAGCAAGAAACATTCATTGATGACCATGGCCATTGATGGGCATGGAAAATGGCATTTCAATAATTATTTCTGTGTTCTTTACAAAGGAAGGCTGTCTTCATATCACATGCTATGTTAAAGTCAGAAAAGAATAATAAGATTACTGGGAATCTACACGTCTATCACGAAAAATTCCATTCGGCAAAGAATCTTGCCGAAAAACCATGTTGATCTCATTACAGGGAAAAATTTACTGAAAATTTCAATACGCATGGAAAATGAAAATGGAAAAGGCGTATCATTTCAAAAAGTATACGTGCAATGTTTCCAACTAGCTAAAAAGTGTATTTAAACTTAATAGTAACTTAATAATATAGTACTTTCTATTTCTAATTGGTTCTTTTTATAATCGGTAATTTTGGACACCCTGTTCTATTTGAAACTAGCACCCATTATTATTTAGCAAATACTTTGTTTGAAAGGCATCTTCTAATTTGTCATGAAATAGGTCCATCAAAACTTTTGGATTAAAATGTTACCTACTGCTTAAAATTACGCATTTTTAACTTGAAATTGCAGGATTTTTTTGAGGTGATTATATATGGTACATATAAAAAATATTTCAAAACATATTTATATATATATATATATATATATATATATATATATATAACTAAAAAAAATATGGTGCTTCAAATGTACGGATATTAAATTAAGTATTTCTATTTTCCTGTGAGCCAATTGTACATAAAAAACTTAATTTAAAGAATCAATAATTTTGCATAGAAACGTGTTTTAGTCATATTTAGCATCATGAGTAGCAGATAGAAACTGCAGACCTAAAGCTTTGCTTTTCGAGTGATCAAATGTATTGCATAACTTTATGCTAATTTTTAAACTTCAAGTTCTACACAGGCAGTGGGCTTCCTCTATGCAACAAAAGCGATTAAACAAACTTATTAGAGAAAAAAATAATAAGGACTTTATCATGCAAACTAACCAAAGTTGTAAAGCCAAAATAAGGCTAGTTCAAAATATTCTGTTATTGCTGTTGTTTCAGCTGACAAATTATTTGTACTTGGTAGACGTTGGGTTGTTTAGTAGGGTGGTTCGAAAAAATCAATTTTTTTTATATTTTGGAATCACGTTACTTCTCAAAAGTTTGAGTTTGATATCCTCAATTGGGTGTAAAAAAATCTGAGTTAACATCTTCAGTCCGCACTAAGGCTCAAAGTTTGAAAAAATATGTTAAGAATTGAATTTTTCAAAAATTAAAAAAAATATTTTTTTTGTACTTTTTATTATTTATAGTGCAACCATCATAAATTTTCAGTATATAGAGTAGTTTGAACCTAAAACAATATTGCTTTCACATCAGATCTATAGCAGCGCATACGTTAATTTCAAATTTAAGGCGATTTTAGCCCAATCTAAGGCGTATGCGCGAATTAAAGATCTTACGTAAAATCTATAAAACATGATTTTAGGTTCAAACTACGCTATGTGCAGATAATTTATGGTTGTTTTACTATACCAATTATAGAAAAAAATGAAAAATTTTGAAAAATTCCATTTTTAACGTATTTTTTCAAACTTTCAGCCTTGTGCGCGAACTAAAGATGTCAACTTAGAATTTTTAGCTTATTTTTCCGCAATTGAGGATATTAATCTGCAACTTTTGAGAGGTAACACGTTTCCAAAATGAAAAAATCAGTTTTTCTGAACCATTCTATTGTTAAGTAGGGTGGGTCGAAAAAAAACGAATTTTCGATTTTTGGAACGCTTTAGTCGGAAAAGTTGCCTTTTCCAATAACAAGAAAAACGGTATTATTTTTTTTAAATCGGTTAATATCTTCCGTTCGCGCATCGTACTTAAAATTTATATAAAAAAAAACCTCCAAAATAAAAAAAAATAATAATAGTTTTTTAAAAATTATTAAAATTTTTTAAATGAAAACGCTTTACTTTTTTTTTTGCTTTTTTATGGTTTAAATAAGCTAAGTAAATTAAAATCTGATGCATAATATATTTAGGTTATTAAAACCATAAAAAAAGCAGGAAGAGATAAATCATGTTTATTTTAATTTTTTTTAATAAACTTTAAAAAATTTAAAAAATGTAGTAATTTTGGCTTTTTTTTAAATTTTAGGTACGATGCGCAAACGGAAGATATTAACCGATTTAAAAAATTTTTATACCGTTTTTATTGTGATTGGAAAAGACAACTTTTCCGCACTACCACGTTTCGAAAATCGAAAATTTGTTTTTATCAACCCACCCTATTGTTAAGGCCTTCTACACACGATCCAACTTAATTAAATTAATTTTTGAACGGGTGATTATCAGGAAGTGTATCCTGTGGAAAAGTGAGGGAATCGCCAGTCAACCTTCACACGACAGTCAACTTATCAGGCACGCCAAGCACAAGTGCCGCTACCATTCTCATACCAATGAGTTGAATCAACTTTTTAGTTGATTCAAATTATCTGAACATTGCCAAGTATTTGCTCTACTATGTCCCCACTTGATTCGTAAAAGCCGTGAAAATCGCTGAAACTCATGGCAACAAAAAAGGCTCTAGAAGGAACCTCTGTTTCCATTACGTTACCATTGATTGGTGGATGCAGGGGTTCCGCTCAGCACCTTTTATGGTCAAAATGGGCGACGTCCAATCAAAAATAAACAAACATTGACACGTTGACATTGATTGGTGAATGAATGATCTTCATCGATTTAACACAGAAAAGCCATAAGTTGTCAATTACTGTCAAGCGTCAGTGCCATCACGACTCTACACACGAGTAAGCTAGTTGAGTCAACTCGGTTCAGTTTTAACAGCGTTGTGGAACAGCTGCGGAAAAAAATTATCTTATTAGGAGAAAAGTTGATTCAACTAGTCACCTCCTATATAGCAGACCTTATTATTGTTACTTCTTTGCATAGAGGTATTTATTAATTTCAAATCGCTTTGTAAGTTAGTTATTAAATATGCAAAAGCAAAATCTGATACAATGACGTTGTACATATTACTGAAAACAGGCAAGCATCTATTAAAATGTTCCTTTTTCAGTGATACAGTAGAACTTGGTTATAACAAGTGCAAAGGGAGTTCGTGAGAAAATCCTAAAAAACCATTATTGATGTCCTCTTACTACACACATATATGAAATTTTTAAACGTTTCTTGACTCCATAAATTGAAAAATGTGATATCATTGCTTGTTCTCAGGATTTATATTTTTTTATCATGACTTCGGTTGACTTTGGAATGTTAAAGAAACTTTACCTAAAAAGGACAAGCTGAGCTGAAAATCAATAGAATTTTTTTTATGAATCACAAAATATTACTCGCATTTAGCGGGGCTTGCTCGTTAAAAGCAAGTTATGCTCTCATACACTCTAAAAACGATTCAGAAACGTTCCTGGAAAATAATGGGCAGCTGATGTGCCCAATTTCTTTCAGTAACATATCCTGGACAAATCAGGAACGCTTTCCGCTAAAAGTCAGTAACCTTTCTGAAATTAACCTTGAAACTTTATGAAGACATGCGAAATCTGCCCTGTTAAAGCCAATCATGTCTCAAGAACCGTCTAGAAAAATTAAGCAAGTTTAGTGTAACTGATTAGAACCTTCCTAATTTTCCAAGAAGGCTCCATAAAAATCAGAGCGACCATGACCAAAGCTATGCAAGAGGGAACCAAGCATATCTCTTGCCTGCAATTCCTGCCTTGCAAAGCTGCAGCTATCCATTGACATTTTCGCTCCCACTGGAAGCTTAGTCAATGTGGGCAGGCCATAAGTAACCTCAGGCCGATACACTTAATAAACACGCTCATTCAATCTTTAAACTGGTTGCTAAAAATATTTTCCAGAACAGTGAAAAGTCTGCACGCGTGCAACTTGTAGCGATTCAGGAAACGTTTTTGTGATGATACTTGTTTTTACTGGGAAATAGGTGAAAACGTGCGAAATACCGAGACGTTCCACGGAAATAACCAGTAACGTTTCGGAATTTTTTTTACAGTGTAGACTTACCATTGTACCAACCAAGTAATAGTGATTTCCACGAAAAATCCGGTTTCTAGTTAAATCAGGTCGCGTTATGAGAAAGTTAGACTGTATATCTTTAAAGAAACTCATTCATTCCATGAATTATGTTGAGTAATTTCCTTTGATGCAAACGTAAAACCAAATACGAAGAACAAACACGGTATGAATACGGCAGATTTTCTGACAATTGCATATGTGGACGTCAAAACAGAGAATAAACGATTTAGTCATCTTCTAACGATTTTGTTGTTCATTATTTCAATAAATTCAATATTTTGCTTTTTTCCTCTCATTTGTTTCATAATTGCCATTTTCTTAAAAAAAAAATAACCAAATTCTATGCACTGTAAGCATTCCGTAATAGCAAAACGAATAGAAAATGCATTTTAAATATCCTGAGGACATTCAGATCCAATTTAAAAATAGAAATTTAAATTGCTTGCTGTTATTTTCTTTCCAAAATAATGACAAATATAATAGGGTACTTGTTTTAGATTTTTTTCCCAATTCCTTCTATTGTTGCTTTTGTTTTGACTTTGTTATAGTTTTGGGTTCATTGTGCTTTGAATAACTTTGTTATAGTTTCGGGTTCATAGTGCTTTGAACAACTTACATTACTTTTTACCACCCTCTCAAAAAATGAACTAAAGATTATAAATATTTGATTTAATAAAAAATGTTAACCTCAAAACATATTCAAGTACGTTTCTATATTGGCAATTTCTTTTTGTAATGAACTTTTCCCAATTCATGTCGGTCAAATACTAAGACGGGTGGTTAGTCCATAAAATTTCACACATGTACAAGGTTTTCTCAAGTTATAAAAACAATTTGAATCATTTAAAAGCTGCAAACGCAAATTATGTAATGAATAGATATATTTGGTAATAAAATGTAGTGAATAAAAGGTTTTACTGATAAAAGTTGCTGTATTTTGGACACTGAAGTTACCAGGTTGTCGGTAAATTGCATGTAGTTTGCCTAATGCACCCACCGTAAAATCGATTCAGAAACCTTTCTGAAAATTAATGGGCAGCTGATGTGCCCAATTTCTGCCAGCAACATATTTTGCAAAAACCAGGGACGGTGACCGTTAAAATTCAGTAACCATCCTGATATTATTCTCGAAGCTTCATGAAAATTTCAGAAATCTTCCCATTTGAAGCCAGTCGTGTCTCGGGAACCTTTGAGTAAACTTAGGAAGGTATAACATAATAGCTTGGCATTTCCTGATTAATCAAGGAATGTTCTAAAAGTAGTATTGCGAACATGGCTAATAATAAGACAGAATTGCATGTCAGAATTGGATAAATCAGTTTGAACGGACCGTAATTGAACTGAAGCTGATACACTTTATAAATACGCTCAGTAAATTTTTATACTGGGAACTAAAAATACTTTTCACAATAGTGAAAAGTCTTCATTCGTGCAACTTGTAGCAATTCAAGAAACTATTTGACAATGATACTTGATTTTTCCAGGAAGTGGATAAAAACCATTCAAATCCCGGCACGTTACACGGAAATACTCAGTAACGTTTCGGATATTTTTTACAATGCAAGCTTTGCCTTCGGTTTAGGAGTTGAACCGCACCATTCTGAGGACTTTCGCTGGTGAGATAAATTTACTTTACGTTCCGGTATGTTCGCTCTCTCAGCTTCAATGGAATGACTTTTGCCTCCAGCTCGATTATTTACTACTAGTGGTACCCGCACGGCTTTGCCCGTAGTAGAAAATTAAAAGGGCTTTTAGCTCGCTTGTATATTTACAAATAATGGATGACGAATTTCTCACCAATTGGTTTGCCCATGCTACCGTTTCCACGTTTTAGTAACTTGGTAATTTTTTTCGTCCATCTTATGATAATCTTAAATGAAAAATTATCATATAAGCTTTGTACTACAATATGATTAAGGAGAAAAAAACAAGTTCTCTCGCAACTAATGGTTGTGTTGGTGAGCTTTTTGCACTGATGAAGAGGCTCCATTGTAGCCTTGAAATAGCTATATGCTGTATTTTCTCCAATATTTGTGCTTTATTTACGTTGTTTTTTCACCTTAATCTTAGGATAATCTTGCTCGGGAAAATGTTCTTGAAATTGAAATATAAAAAGAACAATATCGAATTTTCAAAAATTTGCTTCAAGGTGCACACCTCCAAGCTCCAAGATAACTTTGCCGAATTTCATAAAAATCGGCCCGAACGGTCTAGGCGCAACGCGTGTCACAGACATCCCGACAGAGATCCAGATACCCAGACAGAGAGACTTTCAGCTTTATTATTAGTAGAGATTGCAGACTCATGAGTCCACAACAAGGACAAAACTGCAGTCTCTGGATATGATAACCGGACAGTCAGTAAATTGCACGAAGTTTATTAATGCTTTATCAATTGATAGAACATTTATTTAGTGGAGCTATTAAAAATTTTAAAGACATTGATAGGAAATGAAATGAGTTAGGCTTCAATTGATGGCAAAAATACATAAATGAAACAAAATACATTTAAACATTTTTCTCCAAAACTCAACTTCAATGCATTTTGTTCTCAGTTGCTTTCATGTTCAAATTAAATGCAAATAATTAAATTAATTAAAAATATTTAAATTGCAAATTGAAAGTACATTTATGCAAATGATAAATGAATTTCATTCTAAAATGAAAAATATTTATACGTAATAAACGTCACATATTAATTAACGTCAGTATATTTTTGAGTAGTAAAAAAAGAACAAAAGTTAGAATAAATAGATAAATTGTCTTAAATGTTCAAAGATGACAAATATCTTAAACGATTGCACAAGGAGAGACATTGCATAGATTTTTCATGATTCTGTGCAATGTACATGTTTTTTTTAATTTCAAGAAAGGGTTTTAGTATGTTCTCCCATCTATTAGCTACCATTTAACAAATATAAACTAAACTTGTAATAGTTAAAATTATCCGAATCGGGATTGAAATTTGAACAAAGAAAGAAACAACAAGGAAAAGAAATCAAGTTGATTACATTTAAGAGGTTAGGGTGTTTTTTTTTTTTTTTTTTTTTTTTTTAATATAATTAAAGCGATTTTTCCACTTTTTTTTCGTTAATATCCTGTTTACTGACATTAGTAAAAAAAAAAAAAAAAACTCTTAAGAAAGAAACTTGAAACAAAACATCAACGTAAAAGTTTGACAAAACTAAATATGATAAACGAAATAAGAAATAACAACGTTTAATTGTTCTAAGTGCAGATTACTGATGTCATGTGTTTCGGAGTTACAATTGACACTTTTTTGCCATTTAGCTTATTTCAGATGTATTTTTATCCATAAGCTCAGTGCTTTTAAATTGAAAAAGTCGTTCCTTGTAACGTCGTAATACTAGTCTGCAGAAATCTGTAATTTGAGCAATTAAACGTAATTTTTTACTAGCTGTACCCCGCACAGCTTTGACCGCAGTGGAAAAACAAGAGGTCATTTGCTTTGCCTGTATATTTACAGTCAACGTCTACTATGCGTTTAGTTTTTATTTTTTTTCAAGATCTCTTCATATTTTTGCAGGTTTGAAAACTTAGCAGTATGACTTCCAGTTTATTAGTTGCTATTACTGCAACAACTGTAGTTTTTTTTTTAGAAAAAAACACATCAGAGAAATCGAAAACATAATTGCATGTGCTGAGTACATTGTACGCTAGTCACTGAATTTGGCGAATCATTTTTGATTTTAAAAAGTAAAATAAGACATTTTTCCAGAACTAAACACAACAGAAAGAACGATGTAATAGCAATATTTTAAAAGCTTACTGAACATATTTAAATAAAAAATACGAAAATAAAATGCTGCACAGTTAAAGTATTTCAATTTAAATAAAAGAAAAATTATCGTAAAAATAAGTGCATTTTTTAAAATTTTTATAACAAACAAAAAAGAAAAAAAGTAATGAAGCAATCAAAGGGAGAAAAGGCATAACCATAGTAACATACAAAAATTAATATCCGTTTCGAAAATAAATTCCATTTATCTTTGAAATTTTATTTTATTCTCGAGCTTACTCTTTTAAAATCGACTGGCTTGCTTAAGGTAAGCCTTGGATTTTGGTTTTCTTTAAACGATCGCAGCTCTCCTTATTTTATATAAAAATTTCCAAGTTTTCAAATGATCTAAAACTTAAAAAGGTGAATTCAATATTACTCTCATATTTTTAAATTTATGAGAAAAATGGGCTTAGAATAAGAATAAAGAAGAAAAAAATCTAATATTCGAGAAATGGCTTTGGTGAGCAAACTTTGTGCTACAAACTAATTTTGGCTCAAGTTTCATGAAAATCAGCCGAATTTTCAAGGTGCTTGAGCGTCACAGACATCCAGACATCCAGACAGCGATCCAGACAGAGATCCGGACATCCAGACTTAGAGCTTTATTATTAGTAAAGATTTCGCTTTTCAAGCACAAAGGTATTTATTTATCTCTTTTTTTTTTTGAAGTTATTGAAGTTTCATTTTTGGACTTTTTGCATTGTTTATGGGTTTTCTTGGAAAATTTATTACTTAACGGTTTTTTTCCTGATGGAATTATATAATAAATTTTGCCTCCAGGTGTCATTTTATCTTTTTTGTTTTTGTTTAATTTCTAGTTTTCGATATTTATACTATCTCCTGTTCCACGGTGTTGCTTTTCTCGGATGACTTTTCATCCAGAAGCTCACATTTCTTTGCATTGAAAAAGGTGTTCCTTGTAACACCGAAACACGTGTCTGCAATATTTTGCAAATATTTGTGCTTTCTGACGTTGGATTACTGATTTTTTTAATTTTCAGCACAAAGGTATTTATTCGTTATTAAAAGGGATGTGTCTGTCTGTCCTCCTTGTTTATTTATTTACACAGAGTCAAACATTGAAAAAATATAATATGTGTCAGAAGCAAATAGTTACTTTTTGTGCGAAAAAACACTTTTTGTGTCATACTGTCTGAACAAATATTTACACTTGAAATGCAAGTGGTAACAATTCTAAACAAAGCGTCAGTTGACAGTCTAATTGCTAGCGGCGTAAATATCAACTTCGTTGTATGAGATTATCTGTTCTACTATGGTCTCTATGTAGCTTTCTGTACATAGAAAATTAATCGATAGCTATTAAATTAAATTATTTCGGGCTGAATAACATAAGCTGTTTGTATAAAAATATTTAGCAAAATATTTGAAATATTCTATACCTGTTTGTAAAAAATGCTATTTTTTTATGCAAGCGACTATTCGCCGCCAATTTAAGGATCAAAGCTTTCATAAGAAAAACCATATCAACATAATAATACCAGTGAAGTAATGTTAGTTCTAACTGGTGTTCAATTAAAGCGGAACTAAAAGCGGAACGGAAAAAGAAGCAGCGCATAATCGACAATTCCTAATCGATGGCATAATACATTCCACCTCCAGAATAAAAAATACTTCTCAAATTACAAAGAATATTAACGAAAAGAATAAAAAATCAAAACGGGGATTTCGCTGTTTCAGGGTCAACCCAATTAGAGAGGTACACAATACCGACTAATTTTTAATTTTTTACCCTTAAGTTACGAGCTCCTACCTTTAATAACTCCTTACGCAATGATGTAAGGGGGGAAAAAAAAGTCGGAAATGAAACAGCTGAAAAACAACTCAGAAATACTCGATTATATTGCTTTTTTTTTCTGGAGCTCTTTTACTGCAGCGTATCACTTTCAATTAAACCTTTACGCAAAAGACGCCGACTGATTCCCCCAAGCATGGCAGAAGAAGAAACAAAGATAACAAAACTCATTGCATAAGAAAAACGGGTTTTATTTCAAGCACAAAGCTAGGAAGATCTTTTCGTATTTTAATCGAGGGATGAAATGATCTGTGACTAAGTGCCAAGTCTGTTTTGTCCCTGCAAGCCGATCTCTCCTTTATTTCCTTGGTCTGATGCCTGGTAAAGGATACACTTGTAAATTGAGTTCCCGCACGTGTTGCTTTGTTGATGTTAATGGAAGTAAAATCGCTCTCTCGGAAAATTGCTCTATTAGTTCGATAAGGAATTAAATGTTTTCGCCTCCAGTATTGATTCTGCGAGGAGAATTGCTTTCTTTTCAAGACTGAGAGAACTTCATGTTTATCAAAAGAAACCGTTGTATAAATCTTTTCTTAACACGCTAAAAATTCAGATGGATTTCGCTTTATTTTTCAATGAGGTACGATAAAAGTTGTTTTCTATAGAGAGAATAAACACAAGTTTTAACCTATCTCTCTATAGAGATAAAATGTGTGAGACTATCCTGATATTTCAAGTTTTAGACATTAGCTTCAGTGTCTGTTGAATACTAAGAGAGAAAAAATAATTCTTTATTTATGAAACAAAAGTTTTTATCTTTCGAGTTATAATGTGTGAGACTATAATGATATTTCTAATTTTACGTTACAACTTTTATTTATTTCAATGGTTGAAAACTAGAAGCAGTTAATTATTTATTTATTTCTGTTAAAAAAAAAAAAAAAAGGTTTTAACCTCTTATAAGTTAAAATGTGTGAGGCTAGAATGATATTTCAAGTTTTATTCTACAATGGCAATGTCTTCTTTTGGTTAAAAATTACTTGTAGTAAATTACTGATTTGTTTCTGTAACAAAAATTTATAACTTCCATTAAATTTAAATGCGCTATGCTAAGATGATATTTTAATTCTTAATCTACAACGGCAAAGTTTTCTTTCGGTTAAAAATTTCTTGCAGTAAGTTATTTTTTTCTGTAACAAAATATTAACTTTTATTAAGTAAAAATGCGCTACTCAGGAATGATATTTTAATTCTTAATCTACAATGGCAATATCTTCTTTTGGTTGAAAACTACTTTTTTTTTTTTTTTTTTTTTTTTTGCAGTAAGTTAATCATTTATTTCTGTAACAAAAGCTTTAACCTCTCTTAAGTAAAAACGTACTGGGCTAGAATGATATTTCAAGTTTTAATCTGCAATAGCAATGTCTTCCTTTGTTTGAAAACTAAAAGTAGTAAATTAGTTTCCTCGTTTTGTAACAAAAGTTTTAATCTCTCTGGAGTTAAAATGTTTGAGTATAATGATATTTTTCACTTTGCATACCTTCAATGGTTAATATGTTAAAACTGCTATTCAAAAATTAGTTACTTTACAAAATGCTTTATATCTCGGGAGAAAAATCTATTATAATCAATAACGATAAATAGAAAGGGGACCAAATACTAATAATTCATACGCAGGTGTAAAAATACGTAGCGGAATATGTAATACGATAGACAAATTTGGATGAAGTTCAGATTCCAAATCAATACACTTGGAGATGCTGGGCCAGACATTGCACGGAGTCTGGTCTGGATCAAAAAATAAAGCTGCTTCAGGACTAGATCCAGCTGGTTAAATCACGTATAGTGAAAATTACGGCCAACCCTGGAGTGTTAAGTACGTAAAAGGCAAACTAATCCAAATATAGTACACACATATCCAAAAAATATGAATACTAGCGTTCCAGAAAATTACAGTAGTTTGAACCAGATTGGATATCTTCTGTAAAAACGTTTTATAAAAAATAAACTAGCAAATGCATGTTGTAAAGTTACAAACAAATAAACTAATAATGACACAGTAATGTAAATAGATACTAAAAGAACACTATAACTTAATGAGTATATCTCAATCTATGACATACTTCATAGATGCAATTATATTTTTTATGAAATACAATAGAACATATTAGATGTTGTTTCTTTGCTATATACATTTTTTTTAAATATTCAGAATAATTAGCAAATTTTCCTTAGGCGATATTATTTATCAATACGCAAAAAAAATATTTTTCAGATTTTTTGAGTGTCCAATTTGCTTGAAATAGCAGTATAATAATAACAATAATAATAATAAAAATTAATACAATCAGTGCAACCATACCCAAAATTCAATTACGAAGCTTTATTTTCTATCGAAAAATATTTTATTTCTCTTTACCCATCCCTCTGTTTCTCTCAACCCTACACTTCCTTTTCACTCGGAATTTTGCGAACGACCGCCTCTGGTCGAACAAATAGCAGGTTCGCCCACCCTGACGATAGCAATGCTCCAGTAGAATCAGACGGTAATTTGCGGTGTTTAAATTGTGAACGGAGGCACAGATCCTTGTTGATGCTTGACATGTTTGTAACCACCCATTTGAGCTCAAGTTGCAAAACGCCGCTCAATAACAGGCGATTACCAAATAACAGAATAAAGAAGAATACCCTTTCTTTATCCATCATCCTTGACTTTTGTTTGCCTTACAATGTTATTTTTTGTAATTAATTTTCAAGCCGCTGTTTTACATTGTTCGGTAGAGGAGGAGAAAAAAAAAACACCTGATGAAAAATTTGAAACATTGTTAATTAAGATTTTTGTATTTATAACGCAATGCATAGATGTTTTACTTGAAAATCTTTGAGACATGGTTTTCAAAGTACAAATCTTTTTTCAAATGGGCTCTTTTTTTTTTTTGCTTTCCCACATAAAATATGCTTTTAAGGCATTTTCTTTCAAAAGTTGCCGCTTTTTTCTTCATTTAAAGCATTTCAAAATGAAACCTAAACAGTGTTAACGTTTTTAAATTTTAGCTTAAAATTATCATCTTCTCTATCACGCTACCCATTTCTATGCATAAATTTCAACATTAAATAAACATCTTTTAGTTTTGATATGTTCCTTATTTTAAAAATCAAGTAATTATGTTTACTTTCTTAAAACATATTTTTCACTGCTATTTATTATTTATCTCATTTCACGGTTCAACTTTCAAAAGTAATCAGTTTTGATATTGAGAAATATTATCATCCACTTTTGGAAAATGAATTTCAATATTTCTTGTCTCAGGTAACAAAGTTCAGTTTAGTGATTTAACTTGACTCCCTGTACGATTTTGGAACATTATTTTGTGCCTGTATTTATTTCTTTTTACTTTATTTTTGTACTCCTTTCTTTGTTTTTAAATTAAAAAAATAGCCATTTTATATGCTCTTACAAGAACTTCATTCACTTAAATGATTCCTTCCCAAAAAATTAGCCTATTCTGATGTATATATATTTTTTCTTTTTGTACTTTTACATGCATTCAATTGTTTGAAAAATAAGTACAGAGGAGGAAGGAGTAGAACAGTTCCTTTGCTTTGAAGCTTTTTTTCCCAAATAATAAAACTATATTTTGTTCCAAGTTTAGAAATTTGATTTGAAACTTTCATGTCTAATAATTTAAATTTTTAACCTTACATTTTTTATAAAAATAGTTTCGGAAAAAATGTACTTTAAAAATCAGATACTAACCATCAAAAGGGTCCCTAACAAATATGTAGCAAATTAATGAATTAAATTAACTACTCCCCTGTAGGTAGTGGAGTTTAAAAAGATTTTTGTTTTCATAATTTAAAATCTGAAGCGTCACAGAAGATGAAAAATCAAATAAATGGGATGTTATCCGTTTTTGTATTCAAACACTTAATTATCAAATTATCTAAAAATATATTTAAAATTTCAATGATATGTAATTTATCTGTGCATTAAAATTCAATGTAATCAAATAAGCTTAAAATTTGCTGCCTCCCGCAATGTTTCATAAAATCAACGCTGCGTCAAACCATGGAAGAAAAAAAAAAACTTGGAATATTGCAAGCTATTGTTGAAAAAGATCTGTCTCAATTGAAAACGCGGCTAAAACATTTTCACTATCATTCAACTGGGAATAATTTGTACACACGTTTCCTTTAAATGATTTATAAATTCATTAGTAAAAATACATCAAAATTAACCAACTATTGTTTTCAACCTGCAGACACTTTAACGACAAATTGCGTTCGTTTTAAAAATTTTCGATAGAGAAAACTTCCTTAAAAAATTATGTAATAATTAATTGTTGATCTTGGAAACAAAGTGAAATGTAGGAATATAAAAACCTTCAAAAATCCTCTGTTTACATGGGTTTAGATGAATTTCTTTTTATATTCAGCGTTTAATAATGGAGGTTTAATGATACAATCAAAAACTACACATGCAAAAATACATACGCAGTCAGTAATATGTTTCGGTACAAAAAAAAAAAAAAAAAATGCATATAAATAATATGTGGGTAGAGGTTATTTATACAACTCCACGGTTCTTGTTTTTTCTACACGTTGACCGAAAATTGTACGTTGTTTTCCCTTTTTTAAGCCTGATTCTTGAACAGGCTAGACACAAATTTTATCTTCGAGGTAGACCATGAAACGCAGCTAGTATATTAACAAAAGCTGCTTGCAAAATAAATAAATAAATAAATAAATAAATAATAATAATAATAATAAATACATTACATATTGCATAATGTGACAGTACAAAGGTACTATTAAAAAAATTTCAACTCTATACATTGCAATACCGAACTAAAAACTCAATACCGGTATTCGTATTTTTGAAACGTGGTAGTAGTAAAAAACGTAATGCATCTATTAAATTGTCTCAAAGCCTGTGTGGAACTCATTTAGTACTTAACTTTCCATCATTCGCAAATAATCTTTCTGAAAAATCTGTTTGTGTGTTTGTGTTTCTTTTGTTTTGGGTGTATTATTATTATTATTTTATTTAAATTTATAGCTAGTTGTAATTTCCCTCCGAGACACGATAATTTTCCAATATTAACATCATTTTCTCTTGAGCAGGAGACGTTTGTGTTTGCTTTTTATTGGACCTTTGGTTTGAAATTTACGATAAACTTGACTAAATTTAATATTGGTAGTTTCTCTTCATAGTTTTTGTACTCTATTCGAAATTCCTTTCAATTATAATAATGTAAATATCTGAAAATATGTTTGAAATGAATATGCTTAATCTCTATGCAATATGCTTAATCTCTAGGCCCTATATAGTTTCTAAAAAATCAATACCGGTGACAACAAGTTACCATTTGTTTTACTATCAAGAAAAAGTTTTTTGCCAAAATTCAGTACAGTTGAGACAAATATTTAAAGAAAATATCATAAAAAAATAACGCAATTGATGGTTAGATTAAATTATTCATAGAACAAATACATTCGAAATTGCACTCGCAATTGACTTTCACAAAAGGGAAAGAGATAAAAAAAAAAAAACAAATACAAAATAGAAAAAAATATATAAATAGAAAACATTAAAACATGGTGCACAAAAAAGCCCAAAAATGCGATTCATCTCACCATCTATCAATGAAAATATCATTTGCAATCTTTCCACCACTTTAGTTAAATGATATTCTATTAGTTCGAGCTTTTGAAGCCACATTTTTACATTAATAGATTGAGTTTGGTTTTGTATCATGGAAAACGAAATGTACATTTAAAATATAAGTAGGTATTTAATACGTTAAATTGAAAATTATTTAACTGAAACTTTTTATTATTTTCAGCTAATACCGAAAATACCGGTAGTTTACCTCAGCAAATACCGATATTACGAAATTGTAAACTTGCTCGAAATACCGGTGTTCGGTATACCGGTACACGGTATTGCAATCACTAGTTTCGATGCATGTTATTGAATTGATTAGTATACTGATTCACAACCAGTGGGGCAACCTCTCCCCTCCCCCCCCCACCCCAGGTAACGTGTAATTCTAAAAGGGAGATGCGAGTATCAGCGAGATCAAAGTCATATTAAACAAAAATAATACTATTTAAGTAAAACTACGATAATCCAGCATCAGTTATTTAAAAAAATATCTTAGTTTTCAGTAGAGTATTATTAGTCAAAGCCGTAGTGAAACCAAAATGCATTGTTTTTTATTTTGTTATTTTAAGGGGGGGGGGTTGATAAAAATTAAAATTGTAAATTGAGTTTCGAATTCCTAATGATTGAGATAACCTGGATTAAGGGCAGCTCATCAAGTGTCCAATTGTTTATAAGTATATGAAATAACAAGTAGGAATTCATAGGTCAGACCCTAACTTACTTATCCGCTTAGCGTACAGCATTTATGTATCCTATAACTAATATGTTTTTTCGACGAATTTACGTGCACATTTTCCATATCTTAGTTCACATATTTATCTTTAACAAACCACGCTCTTATTACACTGTAAAAAAATCCGAAACGTTACTGAGTATTTCCGTGTAACGTTTCGGGATTTCAATGGTTTTTATCTACTTTCTGCAAATACCAAGTATCATTGTCAAAAAGTTTCCTGAATCGCTGCAAGTTGTCCGAATGCAGACTTCTCACTGTTGTAAAAAATATTTTGGCTTGGAGTTTAAAGATTACCTCAGAGTATTTATAAGGTGCATTGACTTCAGTTCGATTACAGCTCTTCCATGCTGATTATACTCCCAAAGGGAGCGAATAAGTATGGACTACGTAGCTTTGAAAGAATTGCGATCAAGTGAGATACTTGTCGCAATTCTGTCTTATCTGTGGCCATGTTTGCGATACTGCTTTTGGAACTATATTGATCAATCAGTAAGGTGCCGAGCTGTTGTATTATCCCTACCTCAGATTACTCTGATTACTCTGGGATTGATGCATAAATGTCATGGACAACATTTAAAGGAATATTAAACCATTCCTCCTGCAGAATGGTCTCAAATTCCGAAAGTCCGGATTTAGGTGGAAATCGGGAACGAAGTTTGGACTCTAAATATCCCCATAAATATTCAATAATATTTAAGTCCGGAGACTGAGGGCCAGGCGAGTTGTTCAACTTCACTGCCATGCTCTTCGAACCATTCTTAGACACATCTGCAGTGTGTATGGGGACGTTGTCGTCTTGAAAGAGCGGTCGCTCTCCAGGGAACACAGTCTGGACAAACGGATGGACATGATCCTCTAGAATACTCAGATAGTGATTAGGTTTGACACGCCCATGCAGAATAACAAGTGGCCCAAGACCACGCCAAGATATCGCACCCCATACCATAATTGAGCCACCCCCATGCTTCACAGTCGGCGAGAGGCATTCAGGATTAAAGGCTTCTGAGGGCGTTCGCCAGACATAAACGCGCCCGGTAGTCTGAAATAGGGTAAATGATGATTCATCTGACCATATTACCTGTTGCCAGATCTATGGGGACCAAACTTTGTAGTCTCTGCACCATTGGCGTCGCTCGAAATCATTAGTTGCTGTCACCAAGGGTTTTCGAATTGCCACTCTGCCATAAATGTTTGCAGCATTCCCTTTTGGCAGTTTTTGTTGAAACGGGGTCCTGGAGATGGCTGTTCATTTCAGATGTTATTTCGGATAAGGATTGCTTGCACTTTCGGGTTACTATGTGCTTCAAAGCTCTTCTATCCCTATCAGCAAGTTTCGACTTTCGGCCACTGTGGTGCTTTGAAGACGTCGTCTTACCTTCTTTCGTATATGCTGTTATAACCTCAGACACCGTACCTCTTGCACACCCCAAAAGCTTTGCTGTTTCCGTAACCGATGTTCCACTTAAACGTGCCCCAACAATCATTCCTCTTTGGAACTCTGTAAGGTCGGACATCTCAACTAATTACAGAAATTTAAAACCAAGCACGCAACATTTGTGACTACTGTTGAGACAGTGAACAAGTTCCTCTTCACGCTCACCAGATGGCCTGACTGTACTATAGGTGTGAAATACGACATACTTTTTCATAGGTGTTCATATTATTTTGTTCCCCATCTGTATATATATTGCGATGCGCTCTAACTTAAATATAAATTTCTATTCATTCGTAAATTCATTTTTTATTCATCAATCACTAAATCATCATGTCTGTCTAAATTTTTTAAGTATCCTTCTTTCTGGAATCATAATTTACTTAGAACGAAAGAATGAAAAATCAGGTGATTTTCTAAATTGAACGGCCTTCTATTTAAACGCAAAGCCATTTATTTTAAAAGCATAATTTCATTTCAAATTGGAAAATCTAAATCATTTACCAACCCCATTCGCAAGTAATGTTGATTATTTAAGTAATCACTTCGGCACACGATGTACGTAAATTTATAAAAGAGTTACGCGCTTTCGGGAGGTGGACGATTATTTATATACACTCCACGTTACGAACCTTTTTTTTTTTTTTTATTTCAAACCCATTTCCTCTTATAAACTAAATCGGAGTCCTGGAGAAAAAAAAATTGAAAACCCGACTTCTTCTACAATTTCTTTTTCTTGAAAATATACAGAAATGCTGGAATCGACAACTTCTCCGCCTTTTACCTGTTTTCGGAAATAAATGACTTTCAATATACACTAAATTACTGAAACGTTTCCTTGGGCAGTTTCTCTTTGTGGCTATATTATTTATATTGTCTTTTGCTGTGTTATACCGGACTGTTTTACTTTATCAATTTCTGGTTTTGTTTTTGCAGATTTTTGTGACCGTACCTGATACGTGTTTGTCCATTTCAGAAACAAAAGGGAGGAATGTTGATTTTTGTGACCGTAACTTTATTGACAAAGGGTTTGTCCTACCCGTTAAAGGAATGCTAAAAGAAAGCTAATACAATTCTAAAATGAAATACTTTAGATTAAACCTTTTTTGTTTGCGCATATTTTAAAGATTCAAGACAGAACTCACCATCTAAAGGCTGGATTGTTTTTAAAAATTCCATTAGAGATGTGTAATTAAGTAAAGTATAATCTTTTAATGGTAATGTAATATAGATACTTTTAAAAGTTCTAATGCTAGTTCCTGTGGCAAGTATGGCTTATTTTATATTCTTTAAAAAAAATGATTTGCTTTTGTTTCGGGATTAGGGGTCGTCCACAAATGATATCACGTTTTATGAGGACAGAGTTCGTGTGATGAGTGGAAGAGAGGAGCAACAAAAGTGCGAGACTCTTTTATTTATCATTTTTTGAGGCAGTATGCTTATGTAACAAGTAAAGAGTAACACGTGACAAGGGGAGGGAGGGAATAAGGTAAAGTGTGACAATTTGAGACAAAGAGGAGGGGAGGGGTCAAATATGATGAAAAAAAGCGTAAAACCATTTGTGCACAGCCCTTTACTCTGTTATTTATCTGCTAATGGCTACTCTGTCTTGTGACACTGTATTTTATCCTTCATGAGGGAAACTGATTTTTGTTAGGTTATCTTCGTTACAATGTCCCTGGTCTCTAAAAGATTTTTTTCAATATGAAATTCGTTCACATTATTTTATATAAGCATACATGTACATCTTATGTTATGAGGAAGGCTATTTGTGTAAAAAGCAACTGTGCAACTGTGACCAAAGCTAAAACATAATTGCAAATAAGTATCAAGAATATAACTCATCTACGGAATCCAGAGGCATATTTCCTGTCTTAAGGAGCTTAGTTATATCAGGACGGGTCGAGATCGAACTGCAGCCGATACACTTTACTAAATACGCTCATTTAATTTTTAAATTGGAGGCTAAAATTGTTTCTCACAATAGTGAGAAGTTTCCATTCGCGAAACTTGTAACGATTCAAGAAACCTTATGACTAAGAAACTTGATTTTTCCAGGAAGTGGATAAAACCTGTGAAATCCCGAAGAGTTACACGGTAATAATCAGTAACGTTTCGGACTTTTTTTTTTGCAGTGTACATTGTTTAATAAATTGTCGGAAATCATATTACATCGCTGTATGATAACCTTTAATGTTCTAAAAAGTGTTTATCTTCTAGTATCTTAGCACAATACAATTTCCAAAGACATTGGCATAAAAGTGAAAAATTGCGTCCGGTTAATTGGATTAGAAAAAATAGTTCATATATCTAAAGTATAGCAAAAAAAAAAAGAACAAACTTGTTGTGATTTTTTCTGACTCATAAGTTAAAATGAGACTTTTGCGATTATATATTTTATATTAAACTGTAGTTCCAAAACTTTAAATAAAACTTTGTGAATTTTTCTGTTCCAAAAAGAAAACAAAATCGGTTTTTAGTTATCGCAAAGAAAGTAAGTCATTATGAAAAGTAATGTCAGAAGCAACAATAATGATAAAAAAAACTTTTTGCAAAAAACAAGCTAGAAATCTTTAGCCTTCGAAAATAAAATAAAATAATCTGAACTTTTGTCCGATTTCTATCTTGCAGTGTCATTTAAATTATCATGAAGTGTGAAAACAGATTTTTGTTCAGTTTTTCATTTTCAAAGCTAACACCCTCTCCCAAACTCTCTCACGAATATCATCGTCTGAAGAAGTTGTCGCGAATAGTTCCACACGCTCCAACAGTCAATAATTACCAACTTCGTAACGCATTGTTACAACTCGCTGAAAAGGTGTTGTCATCAAGACTGTTGCCATCGAAAAGAATATGTTTCACTGAAAGATTCAAATGAATAATTTTGTCGAACGATTTATGTGAACTAGAACACAAATTGTGATTTTCTTTTTTTTTTTTTTTTTTTTGAACTAATATCTGATTACGCTTTGTATTCAATTAAAAAGTAGCTTATTTTAAAAGATGATAAAAAATACGATTTTTTTTTCTTTTCTTTTTTTGCATGTGTAGTTGGTTATATGTTTTGACCTATATTGCAGTATAAGCAAAGAAACTGAAAAGGTATGATCGGTAAATTGTGAAATAGAACCATTACTAAGTACTACAATATTCAACTATTTTTATTTATCAAAATTGGTGAAGCGAAACTTTTTTCCATCGTTCACTAAAACGATTTGATTCTTCAAGTTTACATTGTAGTAACAAGAAGGCAGTGGGTGAACGTTTTATTACGGTAAGATTTAATCTACGGAGATAAATATATATTTTTAATTTAGTCGTTGACACTTCGTTAAAGTTGGATTCAATCAACCGGCTGTTCTGTAAAACTTATATTAAAGGCTTAGTTATTACACCACTTTTTCTAAAAACATGAAAACAATACATGTTTTACCTTTTGCAGGAATGTAATAGATTCCACTAAAGAAAAAATGTAAATGAGCAAAAGTTTTGATAGAAATAACATATAAAATAAAAACTAGATTAGACTTAGATTAAATCGTAGGATTAATTTCTTGTCTCAAATTATTTCAAAACGCTATAGTCAGATAATTTAATCATAAGAAAATGTATACAGGAAAGTTTTGATAGAAATAAAATATAAAATAAAACTAGTTTAGGCTTAGATTAATTCGTAGAATTAAATTCTTGTCTCAAATTATTTCAAAAAGCTATAGTCAGAGTATTTGATCATGAGGAAATGTATATAGGAAAGTTTTGATAGAAATAACATATAAAATAAAAACTAGTTTAGACTTAGATTAATTCGTAGGATTAAATTCTTGTCTCAAATTATTTGAAAATGCTATAGTCAGAGTATTTGAATACTATTATTTTTTGATTAAAGCAAAAAAGGATGGTCAAGTAACAAAATTTGTTTACTTAATTTAAGCAAGATGCAATTCTTATTTTGCCACCATATCTTCACCTATTATCTTCAAATGCTAAATAAAAAAGACGTAAAATAAAAATATAAAATCCATATTGAATTGGAACTTTGTCGTTCCAAGTATCGTAATTAGCAATAAGGTAAAATCGCAAATGTAAAGATCCTTCAAAATTACTTCTCAATCCAAAAAAAAAGTAGTTTCTCAAAAGGCCTCATTCTTATTAATTAAATAAATTTTTCAAGACATCTTCGAAAATGAAGTCAAACTATCTTTTTGGAACGGTGGTGACATTATTAAGTTCAAGCACAACCACTTTTCTCGTCCTTCGACTGATTTGAATTGCATTTGCATTATAAATGTTGGGGTACCAAATTCAATTTTCTCAGACTTAAAGGAACATTTTTACAGTCAAGTGAATAAGATCATGTCATTGTTTGGACAAATAATTTGAATTTTTCACTTTAAAGTAATGCGAAGAATTTTATTTATAGATGAAAGAGCTCTTTCAGATTTTAAATCACATTTTACTGCGTATTGAATAATGGTATTATACTTCCTTCAATGATTTAACATTTTTCTTGAAGAAGAATTTTATCTCAGGTTTTTAAATGTACTTCATTTAGTGTTTTTTGATTTTATCTTTATCTTGGAGAAAAAACATGAGCTTAAAATATGTAAATGTGTTGGATAACAGCTGTAACTTTAATTTTTAATGGACAATATTTTTGTTGGGCAAAGATTATTGAAGCCGTTAATTAAAGTAATGATTGTAGACACAAACTGAAGAGCATTTTGATCATTGGAGTACCTTTTTGATTTTTTGTATAAAAAGTGTTGTATAAATTTTAAAATATTGAGTTAAAAAAAAAATCTGAACTAAATAGCGCCAAAAACTAGTCAGATCCGGTTCCTATTGAGGCACATAGATTTATTCATTTTGTTTGATTCATTATATTACTTTTTGACACAAAGAGACAGCATGCAAAGCATACAGAGACAGCACATAGTGTTGAGTGAATCATAATGTGTTCAACGTTTAAAATCAAAATTAAATCCTAATGAAAAAAAAATATTAAGTTATCATAACGTGGAGCAGTAACATGGGCAAGTCAATTAGCGAGAAATTCACCATACATTATTTGAAAATATACAGGCGAACCAAAAGACCTTTTAATTTTCTACTGCGAGCAAAGCCGTGCGGGTACCACTAGTATGAAATAAAATAAACAGAATAATGCTACTTGCTTAATTTTATATTTTGTTTTGTTGTTGTTGCTCAGACGAACTTTATTTCTATGTAAAGCTCAGATTTTCTTTTCTTGTAAAAGGTGTTTCTAGTAAAAAGAGTTGATAAAGTTTTTTCATGTTGTGCATAACAGTTTTCATTTGAGGTATGTAAAATAATTATATTTTATTGTTTATAACAACTCTTATTAATAATACAGTGGGTCTTTGTATGTTCTGGTAGTCAATTTTCTTTTGTATATTCTCTTGAGTCAAAATTGCAGCAATTATAAAATTGCACCTTATGACTTGGTTTTGATATAACACGGTACACATTTCTTGATTTACATTATTTCAAGGTCTCGTATAACATGGTTTTGATATAACACAGAACATGGTGTCCATACAACACGGTACACATGGACATGATTTATGATATGTACATGATTAATTAGGTTAAAAAATAAGTAAAAAATGTATTTATAAAAAAGTCTCGTATAACGCGGTTTCGATACGACACAGAACGAATTAACCGTGTTATACGAGGGCTACCTGTATATGAAATAACATTGATTGCAAAAAACTGAAGCAAATCGGCAAATATGCAAAACTATACACTGTTACATGAAATACACCGCCAGCTCAGTTAATTCCAGCCGAGAACTGCAGTTTCGAGTTTATTAGCACTCATCAGCCCGGCATAGGAGTGACTGAGCAGGAGGTGGAAAACCTCTTAAAGAAGCCAAGAGTGCCAAACAAACGGGTAGCTAATACAGAATTTGCACTGACCAGACGAGTGACCGAAGCAATGGTTCGGATCTACTCGAAGATTGAATGCAGGGCAGATAGATTCAGAAAGTTACAGCCCTATAGTCAGGGCTATGGCAGAAATACATGAAATACACCGCCAGCTCAGTCAATTCCAGCCTTCAATAATCGAGTTGAACCAAACCATTGCTTCTGTCACTCGTCTGGTCAGTGCTAATTCTGTATTAGCAACCATGATTGTTTGGCACTCTTGGCTTCCTTAAGAGGTTTTCCACCTCCTGCTCAGTCGCTCCTATGCCGGGCTGATGAGTGCTAATAAGCACGAAACTGCAGTCTTCGGCTGGAATTGACTGAACTGGCGGTGTATTTCATGTATTTCTGCCTTAGCCCTGGCTATAGGGCGGTAACTTACTGAATATACACTATTATTTTTTATTTAAAATATTAAAGATTATTTTGTTCATAACATTTTTGCACGTATATTTCTAAAAAGCATTATATTTTGTACTTAAAGAAATATTTTATTGATCATTGATTTTAAAGAATAATTTCTTACAGCATTTTTTATTTAATTAACAGTCATTTTCATTTTAGACTAACCTATATTTGAAAAGTAATTGATACGTTAATGACTTATCTGTTTTCTGTCATTCTGCGTGCAGCGTTGTTCTTTTGAAATTAAATGTGCTGAAGTCAAAAATTTTAAGTAAGACCCTATTTTTTGAAACTCAAGAAAAGTCTTACAAAAAAAAGGAAGCTCCCCATTTCTGTTTTATTTAGAGATATCTTTTTCAAGATTAAAAAGCAAGGTTTGAAGAAGACGCGGAACTTTTTTCCAAGAGATCAGTTGCGGAAAAGAGCACCCAATTTGTGTTCTTAAGAGAGGAAAAAAGAACAAAGTACCAGTGTCCTTTGAAAAGTCAATACGGATCGTTTTAGAAAAAGAATAGACGAGCATGGATACTGAAAAAAGGACAGAATTTGGGAGAAAAAAAGATAACAAACGAAGACCGTCTTGAATGATTAGCTTTCCTGTTCGACTTCCCTAAGAAATAATTAATTGCGTTTCCAAAGGATGAAGTGTTACCGCTGTAGAAAAATCTTATCAAGGGAAAAAATCCAAATTTTAAGAAGCACGCATATGTTCTTACTAATTAATGCCAATCGTTGCGTGTGAATGGTTTTAAAAATGTGGTTTATATATGCTTAAGCAGCTATATATCTGCCCCTTTATACATCGTTGTATAAAAATAGACAGTGGCGGACAAAAATCGTCACTTGCAAAAATTGACATTTTGAAGAAATTCTCGAGACATAATAGAGCAATTGTTCTGAAACTATTAAAGAGCCTGCTTCAACTGACATGTTTTGAACTAAAATTAAGTCACACATGTGATTAGCGGATCAGAAACAAATTGACGAAACCAAAAATGTTTTTGAATTGTCTTTCATCGTTAATAGCTGGGAATAAACTGTAATTTTTTGCAATTAGTTAACTTACTATGCATAATAATTTTATACATTTTTTCGGAAGTATCATTTATATTCAGAAAGATTTGATCATTTTTTTGATAAAAATCAATTTTATTCCCATGTTTTTGACTCATAACACGAAGACTATTTCGTACTGGCCTACCAAACATTTAGAAAATTTGAATATATACAAGAGAATCTTTATATTAAAATTTGAACTAAAAATTTTGCTCAAAAGATAGCAATCTGTAACTTTCAAAATATCTTGTACAAACATTTTTGAAACTTGTAAAACAATTCGAGTAATGCTTCTCGAGTATGAAGTGTGATTCTTACAAAAGTTTAAAGTTTTAGTAAATTGAGGCTCGAACCTGCAATTTAACATATGACACATCCATAAGTACACCATCTCCGTCATGTAAATTTTAAACACAAGTTGCTTTACTGAAAAACCCGTTTTAAATCATATTCGATATGGCAGTTTATCTTTATTTAAACTATATAAATTCTTTTGAACTTTTTAAGAGATATGGTAGCTAAATTCACACGTCAATAATTTTACCTTTAGATACTAACTTAAAACTTGCCGAAATTGAATGATTTTTTTCATTTTTACTTTTTTCCGTCTTAAATGGCGACGAAGTGCAACGTTCTTATTTTTAAAAATATTGATCTGACTTAGCGTTTAGTTTAGTAGTATTTTGATTTTTGTTGGGACTTGAAATATAGTGGCAAAAGTTCTGAATTCAAAATGTCTGAATTAATTAGCAAAATTAATTGTTTTGATAATTAGTGTAGGCACATGCACATGTTTATATGTACACATACTATCTGAGTACATTTTTACACATACTACCTGAGAATACTAGTGTTTTAATGTCTTGCTGAACTGAAACTGTGTATTGAACTTAAATGTGTATGCAATGTTTCCTAATTTATACTTCCGTTTTTTTTTCAATGATTTTTTTCAAACACGCAGCATTACTGTTTATAAACATTACTATTTTCATTTTGTTTTCAAAATATCTATTATTTGTTGCTTTATATTTTGACAATAATGCTTTTTTGTAAAACTTATGAAAATGAAACGTAAGTTTATAAAATATATCAAAAAATACCACCCCGTTGTAGTTGTCTTATAAAAAAAATCATTTCATCATAAAAACTCCATTGTATGCTATTATCCAGGCAACCTAATAAATTGTGAATATATTTTTACACATACTATTTAAGCAACTAATGTTTAATATCTTGCTGAACTAGACATATGTAATGTATTTGTAAAGTCTCGTACTTTGCACTTGGGATTTTTTTCATTGATTTTTTTTTTCTGACACGCAGCAAGGTTGATATTAGTAAATATTGTTATTTTTATCTTGTTCCCGAAATATATATTCCTTGCTATTTAATATTTTGACAAAAATGCCTTTTTGGTAAAATTGTGAAAATTATACGTAAGTCGAAAATGCATCAAAAAATATTTCGCCTTCACTGTTGTCTTATAAACAAAATCATTTCATCAAAAAACTCCATTCTATCCCATTATCCAGGCAACCCAGAACACACTTTCATTTACACATCCCTTTCGAGAAAACTCTCTTTAGACACCCCTTGGGAAGTTCGTTACCAGGACGTTGTCTTGGACAATTGTGCACGCTTCGATGACCTGTAATTACACCAGGGGTGTGAAACTTTGTTTCACATTTTCCGGGGAATGGTGTAAGAGGAAAAGCAACATAATTAGACACTGTTTGCTCTTACTCTTTGACGTAGTTTTGAGGCTTGTAACTGTAGATAGAAGTTTTCGAACGTTTCTAAATGTTCAATGCTTGCGGTGAATGTATTGATTATAAGAAAGCATTGTAAATAAATAAAATTGTTAAGTATATGCTTGATGTATGTCAAGGGAAGGGTCATTTTGACGCTAATACATCAATGAAATTAGAAACGATGTGCAAGGTTTTTCTTTAATATTTTGAAACAAAATTAAGTATATTATTAATTTTCTGAGAAAACGGGTGTAGCTGAGATATATTTCATACGTTTTGTTCGTTTAACGAAATATATATATATATATATATAAACATTTTCAGTTTAGCTTTGTAGGAATTTTTTCAAGCATTATCCTCCCATTTACACAATATTTTACAAGTGAATTTAGTTGATTTAAATAAGACGAAGTCAGTGGCGCAAACTGTTTATTTGACTCTTTCGTGAATTAGTCATTTTCTTTGATAAACCAAAATAGCTACACATTTTTGTTGGCATTTTTTATTCATTTTCGATAAACAAATTACTAAATTGAGGCTGTGATAACCATAAAGTAAGAACAATTTCGTTTACAAACTTTCAGGTCTGTATTATTATTATTTCCTCTAAAAAATAAATAAATAAAATAGTAATAATAATAAGAAGAAGAAGAAGAAGAAATAAAATCAAGTAAGTTTATAATTCAAATATTTAATATGTGTTGTTAATGTCCTGATTTGTCTCGTTTATTCTTGAGTACGTCCTTTTTTACAAACCTTTCAGAACTGTATGTCGCAGCTTGAAAAGAATAGTGATACAACTCAAAAAAGCAACCTTTTCAGAAGACTTTTTAAAATTTTTACGATTTATAATTTATTGTTGTTTTGTTCATTACAATCCCTAATTATTGTAATGCCCCTTAAAAATTGTCAATACAATTAATTTTGTTTATTTCATGCAGTTTCTGTGCTAGAATTTTAGTGTTCCCAGATATTTTATTAAAACTTAGGTCAAATTAGGTTTTAATCGAAGTTGCCGTATTTCGGCAACTTAGCTATCTACAACTTCTGTTTTACTCCACATAAACGATCATTTTTTAAAAAAAGTATCATCAATTAAAAATCTCATTTTCAATACTTTTCGAGATGAGTCACTGTTTTTTAAAAGCGACGATATGTGCCATGGGTGCGGCCAAAAAAGGGAATAAGATTGGAAGAAAGTAAAATGAAATAAAAGCACATACGATTCCAATTTCAAATATTAAATTTGCTTGCATTATGTTTATTTTCCACTGACATTCTAGAGTAAAACCCATAGACTAAAAATAAGAATAGACCAATCTATGGCAACCCTTTTGCTGCTCATAAACCAAACCATGTGTGACCGGAAGAATGATCTTTTATGGAGACTGATTTGTAAATTTAATATTCTAAGTTGTCTTAAAATACATGTCGAGTGCCAAACTATAGATAATGTTGCCATCTAGCAACCATGCTGCCAAAAATTTTCGCCAAGCCTTCCACTAGTCACATGATGTATCCATGAACCAATTTTTTCATCAGCAAGTCTGGGAAAGCTCGGTCTACTCTTATTATTAGTCTATGGTAAAACCTCATCAGCAGTAGTGTTCCAATTCATTTTCTTTTTAATCGCCAAGTTGTATACTTCTACGTAACTGAACAATTACTTCATTGTTGAATAATGAATGAGTAATTCCATTCTTCCTCACATCAACATATCACAAGAAAAATGCTTCCAATTTTTTTCCCAGCATTTTTATTACAAATATTTCTTATTTTTTTGCCCTTACATTAGAAATCTCAAGCTTGCCTTGATTAATTTCATATAACGGTACGAAATAGAATTAATTAGTAATAACCCTTATTATACAGTTCATTTCCTCATCCTCTTAACGTTTACTCACGACTAGGTAATTTTATTCCGTGCAGGAAAAAAAACCCGTTCTATTTTTGATTTGTGCAAAAAAGAGTAAAAATTTTTAGTGCATTTTAGTGTTCACTTCGGTCTTACTTCACTTCGGAACTACAACTTAGGCATTAAAACGCGCGGTGAATAGAATACGGGTTTATGTGATTTTTTATGAAGCTCCACTAATTTTAAAAAATAAAGAATAAAAAAACTAGTTTTTGTTCTGTAAACAGGATTTTAGGTGTTATGGATTTATCATGGAACATAGAAAAAGAAAAAATAACTCGACAAATGTTTTATTTCCTAGTTGTATAGTAATGAAAACTCAGAAGTACTTATCATTATATCAGCAATATCTTCCTGAAGGCACAAAATGCGAATGTAAAGTTAACAATAGTAATAGTCACAAAGTAATAGAATCGTGATGTTTCACATTCGTTACGCAGTGACACATTTATAACATGTTTCATGTAACTTCACTGTGAAGTCATTGTAAACATTAAATAGTAACCGGTAACTTTCTGACGTCGTGAAGACGTTACTGACAACTTACTTCGTGGCCTCGCCTTCGATTAACATTTGTAAATTACTGCAACTCATTGATAACATTACAGTGAAGATTTTAGGGCGTCACATAGCATTCATGTCAGGGTTCAATTTTAGACACTGCACAATCATAAATAATACGCGTTTAATATCTTTATAGTAAATAAAAGTAAGGTTTTAAAGAAATTCTGGAAGGAAGTCTGTGGCGGACGTGCGTCCATGAGACTCCATAGCACCTACAGCCTTGAAGTTTTGTACAAAATTACTTCGAGCCCCGGGGATGTGCACCTGGATTTTTTTTTTAATTCGAATTAGTTTTTTTTAAATTAATTTTTTAAGCTCAAATTTCGCGTAAATTGGCTATTATTGCCTATTAAAGGGATGAAAAATTACTTGCACATATTTATATTACATATCGTTGGAAAGGATAGAATTTTTAGCGTTCCAAGCAATTTTTTTCAATGCTCTAACTTAAATACGGCGGGAGTTATTTGCGTTTTTAGCTCGAACTTTTTTAGTCTTAGCTAAAATTTAGGCACTACATTCTTTATTAAATTTATCACTAAAAAGCGAAGGAATTCTCCTACAGTTTTCTTTTTGACACCACCGAAAAGAGCGGCTTTTTTACTAAAGAAATATCTCGACCTACGAACGCGAAAATAATCTTCTATCTCCAAAGGGAAAAAAGTTACAAGCCGATAAAAATAAAGTTCGAATAATCCTTATTTCCATTAAAATTATTGATGTTTAATTTGTCGCATGTTTCTTCTTACCCTTATTCACAAACTTTAATGGTTTCGATTTTAACAGAAAATCTTAGGCTCAGCTCAATTCAAGCCCCGAGCTAAAGAGTATAGTATATTACTGATACCACGAATATACAAAACTGCAGTTTTGCAACGCAGTTAGTTATTTTGAAACCCGCACTGTAAAAAAAATCCGAAACGTTACTGTTTATTCCCGTGGAACGTCTCGAGGTTTCACACGTTTTTAACTATTTCCCCGTAAAAACAAGTATTATTACAAAAACGTTTTCTGAATCGCTACAAGTTGCACGCGGGCTGACTTTTCACTGTTGTGGAAAATATTTTTAGCAACCAGTTTACTATTGAATGACCGTGTTTATTAAGTGTTATCAGCCTAAGATTGCTCACGGCCTGTCTAGGTTGACTAAGCTCCCAATGAGAGCGAAAAAGTCAATGGATAGCCACAGCTTTGCAATGGGGGGAATTATAGGCTTGGTTTCTTCTTGCGTAGCTTTGGCTGTGGTCGCTCTGATTTTTATGGAGCCTTCTTGATAAATTGAGAAGATTCTAATCAATTACAGTAAACCTACTTAATTTTTCCAGAAGGTTCTAGAGACATGACTGGCATTAACAGGGGCGATTTCGCACTTCTTCATAAAGTTTCAAGGTTAATTTTAGAAAGGTTACTAACTTTTAGCGGAAAGCGTTCCTGGTTTTTCCAAGATATGTTACTGGAAGAAATTGGGCACATCAGCTGCCCATAGTTTTCCAGGAACGTTTCTGAATCGTTTTTAAAGTACGGGAAAGGGATGCTTTCCAATCCAAAGGGAGCTCATAATGCGTTTTTAACCTGTTTCTTTCTAAATGACGATTTAAATCTTTGCAAATCAAATAAGATTGCGAAGCAATCGTCTGGGGTTGGTTTGCGTTAGCGAACAGGGGGCAGAACCCCTGGAATAGAAAAAAACAATGAACGTTGCTGGAAAATAATGGGCAGCTAATGTGTCTAATTTCTGCCAGTAACGTATCCGGCAAAAGAAAGGAAAGTTTCCCGCTATAAGTCAGTAACCTATCTGAAATTAAGTTGAAATCTCTGTGAGGAAATCTGACCTTCTCAATAAAAGACAGTCAAATTTCTGAAATAAGTCATTAAAATTTCAGAGAAAACTTAGGTAGGTTTTAAATAAGAAATTGACTGAAACCGAGAATGCTACATAAACAAATACGGCAGAATTGCAAGCAAGTATCTGTTATTTTTGAAATGCTACAGTATCCAAAGACGTATTTTGGGCCCACTCAATTTGGATCGGCCGGGATTTAGCCGAAGTCAAAGCACCTAACTAAAACACTGAGTAGATTTTGGAATTCGTAGCTAAAAATGTTTTCCATGATATAGTCCTGGCCCCACAATGTAGTCCCGTAAAAAATTTTAGGTCCAGAGATTTTCTCTTTAGAATCTTGATCTGTAGGTGTTCTAATGTGAGAATATCTTGGGTAGACATGTTGAATCCTGCGCGAAATTATTTTACAGGCCATCAAAGATAGCGGCCATTTTGGTTCACTTGCTCATTACGTTTTTCGCAACGGACGTACCTACAAATTTATTTTTAGTTTTGAACTGCAGTTTTTGGAGTTAAGGAAGTCAATTAATGTATTAATTATGTCATAAAAGCCGCTCAAGCTGTTTCCACAATTTTACGTGGAGATATCTCCGACATTTGTTGTTGAATATTCTGGTTACTAAAAAGGGTACAAAAATTAATAAATAATCCAAAATGCTCATTTTAAACTCCTGTTTATCACATACATGTTTCTTCAACAACGCAATAAACGAAAAATACAAGATTAGTTACTTTTAAAAAAGGTTACGATCTGTTTTTGCATTGCATGTTATTGCACTACGACGGACATCTGTATCATTCGATGCAGCAGCCACTCTTTTTGAGCAATTTTTATCAGCCCAGTCTATGTGTGGAAAAATTCGTAGATCTGCATCTTCTCTTGAGTTATTCTAATTAAGCTCTTCAATAATGTGTCTCAAATCTCCTATGAAAAGTATTGTAGATTGCTTCTTCATTAAATGTTAAACCACAAGCAATAGCTGAAAATGTAGCATTTTTGGACATTTCTTCTATTTCCTTGCGTGCTAGTTACTGTAAATTTTCCTTATTTGACACTGAAGACCAGAATTTTTCTACCTGCATAGGTACTAGTGTTTTTCTGTCAATTACAGCAATGTTTGTTCTGCCCTTAGTTGATTCTCTTCTCATCTTTTCGGATTATTTCACACCATGCTGCAAATAACTATCGAACACAGGATGAAGTTCATGAAAAGAGCATACAGGAATGAATCCGTGCAGAACATTGCTGATAACTTCGCCAAAAGCTTTCTTTATTTAGCGGACTTGTGGCATGAAATATATAACGAAGGCAGTTTTTATTGGGGATACTTTGCTGAATAAAAAATGTTCTGGGAACGGATATTTCTGCAATATAGCTTGGTAGGTGAATCCCCACCACCAGGGGCATGCACAGGGGGGGGGGGGGGAGAGAAGAGAAACCTGTTGGCCCGGGCCTGAGCCTGAAGGGGGCCTATTATTTTTTAAACTAGGGATGAAATATGTGCTTAAACAATATGGAAGGGTGGCCAAAACATTTGTGGGCATTTGTGACGGGCCCCAAATTTTCTGTGCACGCCCCTGACCATCACATAATGTGTTCGTTGGAAACAAGTCATGAGCTAAAATATTTTTAATGCATTCTCCCCTTTCTTTCGCTATTTCCATGTCTCTGTACCCTTGTTAAAGTTGATTCTTTCCCATTAGCTTAGAAATGATATTTTATGAAGAACTGTGTGCCTCAAAGCATGGTAGGTTGACTTTGGAAAGTAAATCAGACAATTTTTGAAACAAAATGTATCCAGTCTAAACTGGCGGTACTGTTCTGATCAATGATTCATGATATTCATGATGCTGAGAAGGCGAATCCTGACACTACCACTCACAAGTTGTTTAGTGAGAAAGCTGTAAAGTTGCTCTGTTTCAGAAATATCATAGGGATTTACATGTTGATAGATAAAATCAACAAGTCTTTTGACATTTTCATCAAAATACTGGCTACAATTGCCTATAAAAATAAGGATGCGGGACACTCTCACAGTGATCCATTAAATGAGAACTAGTAAGACCACGAAACACATTGCATATCATTAAAATTTCATGATACTCTAAATGCCACTCGGCAACATACTTTTTCTCGTCTGCCCTGCAATTTCTCCGGCACTTTTCTGTGACCGTTGAATCATTTGTTCCAATTTCATCTCTGGCTTCACAGCATTGAATTTTAACAACAAATTTGCCTTGAATGAATTTTTCTTACATGTAGGGACATTCATTTTCTAGCGCCTTTATCCTCTCTACGTACCATGTTTCATATAGTAAATAAATGATGCAGTCAAATACACGAAAGACTGGAAACAGTAATTCAACAGTTTGAACGTATAATTTGTAATTTTCTTCGCGATCAGCAATAATCAAGTGTTTTACAAGTGATACCAGTGAACGAAACACTTCCCAACACTTGCACATTTCTGATTTGTCACTACATCCTTTAACAAAAACTCAATCTCTGTTTTCAAGCTTTCAATATTTATGCGCAGCGATTGAATCATTATTTGACTTTTTTCCTCATCCTTTGAGCCAAGAGCATCCTGAACCGTCTTTACTTGCTTAGCAGAACTTCTCTTGTAGTCTAAAATCAACATCTTATAATGATTTTCTCAAGATTCTCAATGATTTTCTGCAGTCTTCACAGCTTCTTGTGAGCTAAAAGCAGCAGCAAGTACTTTTGGAGATAAATGACAAAAAAAAAACAACAGCAAAGGTTCATTCTTTCTTTTGGAAGCACAGAAAAGAATCCTTTCATTATACGTTGTTACGAGAAATAGTTTTGTTTTATTAATAAAAACCAAAGCATTTTCATCTACATTGAGCATTGAGCATCAACTCTTTTATTTCTGAAAGAATAAATTCATGCCCAGCATTTAACAGAGGCTTTAATATTTCATTTGCCTTTTTAAACAGTTCAAATTTTGAGGATAGATGTTGCGCAGACTGTGTATTGGTTTCTCGCTCATACTTTCGAATATAAGAACTTATACAGTTTGGATGTGCATATGAATTCGCAGCAGAAACATTCATATCGCTGTTAAGATCTGCTACTTTGTCAAAAACTTCGTCTTGATTTGGACCTCCTTCAGTACTTTCTGATTTTTTTTTAAACATTGTTTTCACTTTCAAAATAACTTGTCTGTGCATTTTTTATACCATTTTTTTTAGCGTTTTTCCTCTCGTGTATTTCTTATAGCACTAGTTGCTGCAATGACACACTACATTTTCTTGCCGCGTTTTTCAATATTGCGTGTTTGCGTATTTCAGCAGCTTCCCGAACTCGTTTTTGTCGAAGAACGTATTTTTTCTCTTGATTCCTTTTGACAAACGTTCGTTAAAACTGTCTTCAAGATGTCTTCAATTGTCTACCAAACTTTCTGAACTCAGTTTAGAAATATCAGCCATTTGCTAAAATAGTTATTGTCACAGAAAAACATGAAACAAAAAGTTTTTGGAACTGTGGAATATTTTTACTCGAAAACAATTACTTTGATAGCAGACGATAAATAACATTGAACAGCGTGGAGCGACGGGGGGGGGGGGGGTGAAAAAATCCTTATAGCCACTGGTTTTAACATGAATGCAAATTTTATTACAGTATAGCTTATGCATATGAAAGGGCTGTCTTGATCAAAAAATCCCCTTCATAAGGTATTTTCAATCAAAAAACCACCTTCAGAAGGTATTGCTGGCTGCACTGGTGACCTTGAAAAATATTGATTTACACAAAAGGTTTTACACTTTAAAATCGTTTGGTTTCATTAAGAGTTATTAATTTTTGTACATTTTTAAGTAACCAGAATGTTGAACAAAAAACGTCAGAGATACCTCACGTAAAAATTGTGGAAAAAGCCAGAGCGGTTTTTATGACATAACTATTACATTAATTGACTTTCTAAGGCCCAAAAATTTCAGTTCAAAACTAAAAACAAATTTATAGGTACGCACGTTGCGAAAAACGTAATGAGCAAGTGAACCAAAATGGCCGCTATCTTTGATGGCCTGTAAAATAATTTCGCGCAGGATTCAACACGTCTACCCAAGATATTCTCACATTAGAACACGTACAGATCAAGATTCTAAAGAGAAAATCTCTGGACCTAAAAATTTTTACGGGCATACATTGTGGGGCCTGGAATAATAGTGGAAAGTCTGGAAAATATTTTCGCATGAATAGTATTTTTAACAGGAAACTGGTGGAAACCCGTGAAATCCTGGAACGTTTTTCTGGAAAAAATGTGACGTTTCGGAGTTTATAGCGTAACAATAAATACAAGATGTGCTGTTGAGCTTTGAAAGTTTAACAATAAAGTTGAAAAGTTTATGATTAAAAATCAACAAAATGAACCATAAAAACCATTCTTTACGAAACAAGTCACACACGCAGACAAAAATAAAAATAAAAAGCTATATGAAGCTTTTCCGAAAAACAGCAAGTATTTTAAACAAATCCTTCAACTTTTCTCAGCTTAAATGCAAAGTCTTAGCAACCCACTTATCTGCTTTAAAAAGCAAATTAAAAGATTTTAGCAGCTTTTTTCCTCCTCTTTCAACGTACTTCACATTTCTAGATACACGTTTAACTTCATTAAAAGTCTCCTTGACTATCGGCGTTTAATTAATAGGAGAAAAGTCCGAAAAGGGACGGCAAAAAAATATTCTTCCTATAAAGATCCTTTTATTAGAGCCTCTTTATGAGCAAATTCGATTAATTACACTCTCGAATAGGAAAGCTTTATACTATCGAATACTTTTTATTAATCTTCGCTCGGATTGCGAACTACGTTTTTTATTTCAGGTGCAGCTTTCATTTTCTTTTTCTTTTTCCTCCATAAGCTTTCATCTCTTGCTTCAGCATAAGAAGTTTTTTTTTATTATTTTTAATGGATTTTTTTTTCTTTTGAGGTGATCTATCACCATTTAGGAAAAATATAGCGTCGCTTTTTCTTGAAATATATTAAATATTAGCCGTCTTCAACAAGTTGACAATTCTGTTAATAAGTTCAAAGTTTAATGTATGTTTTTTAGCATCAGTTAAACTTTAAGAAAAATGTCCAAAAAGGTTTGCTGTTTTATTTATTTATTTTATTTTTTTTTTTTTTTTCAAAAATAAGGAAAATGTTTGTTTAATCGGAATGGTAGGGAAGAGTGTTGTACATTGGGACATTTATACCTTGGGACACTGATAATTTCTAAGAATCTATTTTAACAGCCATGTTTTTCTAATCTCTAATAGTAACCTTCCGCAATAAATAGTGCCATAGTAACAATGAGCATCAAATAAAATATTGACGATTTTGGGAGAAAAAGAAAATTTAACGACTCCAAACGAAATATATTTTTCATTATTGTTTAATTTTCTGTCTTTGTATTTGTAAAACTAATCAACTGAATTTTATTTTGTTACAAAAGAGAAGAAATTTAAATATTTTGTTGGTGAGGAAATAATGATAGTGCATCTACATTGACCACTATTTTGGTTTTTCTTAAATCACGTGGTGATTGTACCTTGGGACACGTTCAAAAGTACAGCATATGCATGGCTCTTAATAATTAAGACATAATTAGGAACATACAAAAATATTCTAATCTTTTATAGTCCTTTAAACTCATTTATTGTTAGATAATAAATCATTATTCATTACTCATGATTTAATTCATTTCCATTAAAAAAATATATATATATATTGTTTTTACTTTAAAGGGATGACAATATTTTGTTTTCAAACTGTCTGAATTAAAAAAAAAATACACACACACAAACACCCGCACAAACACACACACACACACACACAAATATATATACAGTGGCTCTCAAAAGTGTTCGTACACCTACGACTTTCAATGAAATAGGACTCTATCCATTAGTTAGAATTAATATTTCGGAATAGGTATTTAATTATAAGATCTATGATCATTTTTCAACAAAACTACATGAATTTTTTTTAAAAAAATATTAAAACCTAATTTTTTAAAATCAAAAACCAAAAAGTGCCGGAAATTTTATCTCACAAAAGTCTTCGTACACTTTAAAAAATGTCTATATATTATTGAATAATCTAACTTTTTATTAAGTTATTATTTAGTAGAATATCTTACAGTATCAACAACACCTTTTAAACGTCTGGGAATAGATTTCTTTTTTTTCTTTCTTTTTTTTGCGTAATTTCTGAGTAAGTGCTCAACTACACTTCGAGTCTTACTGTTTCTAGCTCTATTTTCGTTTCAAAGCCGTATTTTCGTAATCTAGCCTCCAGATATCTCTAAATATGTTACATTAAGTTTAAATCTGGAGATTGAATGGTTTTTTTCTAAACTCTAGGACAATTTTTGAGGCACTAGACGCAAACGTTGAAAACCGTGTGCTTCTTATCGTTAACTTGATAAAAAAAAACCAAGTTGTTTCCGATAACCAAATTTTTGGCTAAGAGTTTAAAGTTGGTTTTTAAAATATTTAAATAAACAGCATTATTCATTATTTCATCAAAAAATTCCAAACTATCAAGTCCTGATGCTGATATGCACCCTCACACTAGAACACCTTCACAGTCCTGATTAAATGGTCAAACTCAGTTCTTAAGATTAAATTCCTAATATTTTCTTCTATTCACAATTATACAACAATTTAACCAAAAATGTTGAATTTTTCTTCATCTGTAAGTAAGACGTAATGCCAAAACATTTTGAACTTATTTATCATTGATATATATATATATATATATATATATATATATATATATATATATATATATATATATATATATATATATATATATATATATATATATATATATATATATATATATATATATATATATATATATATATATATGTGTGTGTGTATGTGTGTGTGTGGTGCAGCATTAAGAATATCAATAAAAAAAGACATTGACTTTTTCTGCTGAAACCTTTCATATTTCAAGTTTCTTGTAGGAAGAATAAAAAACAAACTTGGGTTCAAACTTACCAGATGAACTTTTTTCCTATCTCAACGCAAAAAATGTTGCCGTTTCGATGAGAGGGTGTCATCCATGTAACTCTGAAGGGTTTAGAAAAGACATCCCGATTTGCACATTTTTCCCTTTTCTCCTTCAGAGATTCGTTACCGCTGCAAGGGAACTGTCTCATAGAATCCGCAAACGCATCGATGGCCAGTAATTACATCGCTTCCATTACACACTCCAAAAAAGTTCTCTTTTTTTTTTTTTTTTTTTTTTGCCTTCCTTTTTTGTCGGAATTTCTGTTCTGTCATAATGTCAACGTTGGAAAGAAAATGTCGAACATTTTAAGACAAGTTACTTATACAATTCCAGACGTGGTCCATATGTGTTAAGTACAAGAACCAGAAGTAATTTTGATATCTGTATTTAATAGATTTGTGATGCTCTGTATGAGAAATAATCTCAGAAGGACCAATGTAGTTTTTGTTTTAATTACACAATTGATCGCTAACAGGTAATGCATAATGTCTTGTTGTCACAAGATGTTATAAAATACATCAAAAATTAAAAAAATTACCACCTGTAAATTAATATACCGAGAAAACATTTTCTATGTTATCTTCCATAAAACAAAGGTAAAACTTACAGTTTCGATTGAAAATGAAAGTTCTCTTGTTCCTTACACATTCCAAGTGTACGGCGAGAATTCTTATCTAAGATATAAGTCGAAACAAATAACTAATGATAAATGTGTGACAGCTTTTTTTTTTTTTTTTTTGAATTTAGCAGGAAATAAGTCCTGCCAATCAAAATGGCTCAAAGAAAATGGAAAAATAAATATGAACAATGATGTTAACATAGATAGCTTGTTTTATAATTGTTGATAAATAAACATAAATTAAGAGGTGAAAAGGAGCTCAAGTCAAGCAAAAATCAACGCAAATACAGTGATCTATCTCCAATTGTTCTCAAGTTTTTAGTAATAAACCAAAAAAAGTCTAAATTTTAAAAAATCTATTACTCCTAAACTACTAATAAAACTTATAGAAGTGTTCAAAAAAACTAGTATGCACTCCAAATACGTTTAATTTACAGAAAAAAACGATTGCACGAAGTTAAGAAAATGCTGAAACGTGCGAACACCAACAGTGAAACAAGATTCATACATGTTATAGAAGTGTTCCAAAAAAACTTGAATACACTACAAATACGTTTTAATTTACAGAAAAATACGAATGCACGAAGTTAAGAAAATACTGTAAAGTGCGAACACCAACAGTGAAACAAGATTCATACCTGCGCTGTAGCATTGCCTCTCGACAAGGAGAATCGAGAAGCAGTGGTTGAAGAACTTAAATTGTATTGGGGTTCCTTACTAACTATATGTTAATTCACAAGCAAGAAGCACCATAATCATGAAGCAAAACACTTTACTTCATTATAGAAGATAATGGAAGAAAGCGTCATTTAGCCCCAAGATGGTGGACGGTTCCATACTTAAGCTACGATCAAAGCCTTTTAGTTGTGCATGTTGACAAGTGTTTCAGCTCTTGAACATCACGATTAAGTAAAAATATTTCTATGTGTCTGAAGTGATAATATAGGATGTTTTTTTTTCATGTTTTCACATGGGCTTATATCTGTGCAGTGTCAGTTCTGTGCAGCTTTAGAAATAACTAACTTACATAGATTAAGGGGGTATTCTAGTTTAGAGGCATAATTTTAAGGTGATTTTACAGGCGTAATAAACAAAAAAGAAAAAAAAAAGCAGCTAATTTCACAATACATTTTTATCAGTTTTTTTATTAATATTTTGAAAGTATAAACATACATAATAGTTGAAAAGAAATTCAAAATTGTAGTTGGAGGAGGCTGGCAAAGTGTGAACTCTATAAAAAGGGGGGGGTTGGGGATCCTGGTTGACGTGATTCTAATTCTCCAGGTGATCTGAAACATAAAGTTAAGGTTAATTCTTATAAAACGAGGATGTAGAATTGTCTGGACGTAGCGGATTTGAAATTTTTTTCCACAAAAAATGGCGTCTTTTTGAAAAAAAAGTTAATTTTTTGGCTCCTTTTTTGAACTTTGGTATTTTTTAAAAAATAGTAAAAATCAAAACTTTTAAAAACTCCTACTTGGAGACTTTCGATAGTACTAATAAAATCTGTGCCAAATTTCAAGTAAATCGGTGAATTAGAACTTGAGATATCTTGTCAACCGCATCGAAAAATCTACTTTCGAAGAAAATCGCTTTTAAAGTTTGCAGTCTCATTTTAGCAAAAGAGTTTATTTCAACAAATTTAATTGTAACTCCAAAAATAATTTGAATTTCCATAAATACTCTTAGAAACTTATTCTCTAAGGCCAAAACTCTGAGAATATAAAGGGAAAAAAATGTGATTATTTTTAGTTTCAGGACTAGAATACCTCCTTAAGACATCTTAAAATTCTGGGCTGCTAGCTAGACAACAGTTAGAGATAGATCAGGCTATCTATAAAAGGAGGTAAAACAACGTGATTAGGCACAAATTTGCAGGGAACTACTGACATTTATTTCGGGCTTACAAGGAACCCTTTTTTTATTATAAAGAAAGTGAGTTGATGAATGAAAAGACATCCGACAAAAGCCTCCGTTGTTGGATGGTATATGTTAGGAGCTAATATTATACATATTAGTAATTGTTTTCTATTGTTATAATTTAGCATTAACTATGTTTTATATTGAAAAATGGAATTACTGGGGTGCACTTTATCAAAGTATTTTTATAACACAGTACTGATGCCTAATGACATTAGAATGTCAGTTTTAGAGCTATTTTTGCAGACACTAACCTTGCTTAGCTAAAATAAATATTTTCTTATCCAAACGAATTTTCGGTATTGTTAATATTCTGGAACAATTCGTTTTCATGAAATGAACTTTATGAGAACATTTACGATCAATTTTCGCATGGGAAGTGTTATTACATATTTAAAACAATCTTGAAATGGTTAGCCTATAAATTTACAATTTATATAAAATTACATAGAACTTCGAAATGTCCATGATTATTGCCTGAAACTTCCAAAGACCCCTATTAACGATCAGGGTTAATAGTTCTCACACGTATAAATTATTTGAATGGCAAATAATTAAATAGATTTTAATAATTTGTAATCCGAAAACACATTTGAGTAACGCATTTTGCAAATTTTCCACCACAACTTTTTGTTTTCTCATTATTTTTCTTACAAAGTCAAACATTTACTAGGAGATTCTCGATAAAATGTCCCGTGCGTAACGCTAAGTTTTTTATTTTATTCAAGTGACTAATAAATAAATATGGGATTAACTGTTATGCTTTGATGGTATATTAAAGCATGTATTATTCCCCAACAGCATTAACTTAGAAGGCTCTGGTTAACTGGAAAAAAAAAACTTCGCAAAACGCAAGGGACATTTTTTCAAGAGTCATCCTTTTACATAAAAAGATACTTGCTTTGAACTGGACCAATAAATGTTTTTGTAGTCGTCATTATTGAAGTAAGGGGGGGGGATGTTATAAGACTTTACACATCTCATTGCCAACTAATTTCATATTTGTTTTGATCTTAATACACGTACCTCTGCCCAAATTCCATACAATGAATTAAATATTAATTCCATTATTTTCTGAAACTCAAACACAAAAGAACAATAACAAAAATACAGGAGTTTCTCCGGAATCGGAGGCATCATCCAATTTCACATTCGCTCTTCCGTAAAAATGGAGGTGTAACTTGATTATTAAAGGTGCTTTAAAAAGACAGTTAATCAATAGAAATATTGCGTTAAGAGAAGATCGATGTCACCAAGCAGAAGATTCTTCTAAAACTCGTCTGCAACCTCCCTTCCAAATTCGATTAATTACTTCTTACTTTAGATCGAGATAAGAATGCTGTCAATAAGTTCCATTCAATAACTCTCCTTATGAACTGATTTCTTTTTATGTTCACTTTCTCTGCAATTTTTTCTTCTCAGATTTTCTATTTCTTTTTGAGCTTCCTCTGTCACTTGGTGTGTTTAATATTTCTTTTTCGTTCTTTTATCTGCAAGAAGAAAGTCTACTTTACTTGGCAACAAAAAATACTCCTATTAATTTAAGTGACATAAATTGAAAAAATACTCTTTGAGAATAAAACTAGCAAATTCTTTCTTTTTTTAAGGAAAAAATAGACAGGGGCGCCAAAATCCAAGACGGGTCCTTTGTCAGTTAGGTCTCTGGGGCCATCTCACCTCATAAAACTAAAACAATTTATGTTACTTTTTTTCCTCGTCGGACCCCCAGTTTCCGACTTGGCTGACATGACCTCTCGTCGGCCCTGATAATGGGTTGCAAGATAATTTTTTTCCTCCAATGGCAGATAACATGATTTATTATACCCTGAAAGTTATTGAAATGTGTTCCCAACTTGTTCCGAAAGAGTGTTGAGCCATATTGAGGGCACATTTTGAAACAGATTGGGAACTCATTTATGCAGCTGTTGGAGATCATCGCTTTCTTTCGTACCAATCAAGTTTTAACAGATTTATTTAACTTACCAGTCAGTAGAATCTCTCGATATGATACTTGTAACAATTTTGATACACCGAGTCCCGGTCGATTGAAGAGCTCAATTCCAAACTGCGTTGAGTCAATTTTTTTCCGTTCGTGGGAAAAGCGTGAGACTTAACCCTTTTGCAATTTCATCAACCGTTAGCTTTCTTCTGAGGAGCTAGAGAGGTGATAAGTTCAAGAGCACGAATATGCAAGTTGGGAGAATTAGTGAGGTATTCCTCCCTAAAATACTTTTGAAATTATCAAGGACGGATCCTTTTTATAGGGAGGTTTCTGCTACTTTTTTTTTCATTTTATCGGCATTAAACCAGAGAATCGGACTCACTGCAAGGTGCCCAATGTCCGAAAAAAGTTTTACGTCGTAAGAAAAAAAGAATAAAATAAAATAAGAAACTTGGAAACATCGTAGGCATCATACGAGTAAATTTTCTTCCCGTATTGTTTATATATTATTTTTAAGTTGATTCACGAATATAATTAAGATTAAAATAATTACGCTTATATATAATATAGCATTGATATGTATAGTTACATTGTTTGGGATGCACCATCCCCCTTTTTATCACTACTTTGATAAGGAATGCAGGGGGAAGACAAGTGTGTAATTAAGCACTGTTAGATATCTACTTTATTTACATTTTAAGAATAAATTTTTGTTTATAACTCATTGAAAACTAGATGAATGAGCAAAATACTAGACTGAAACTATAATTTAATTTCATGTGTGGGCCTGCAGAGTTTTGGATGGATTTTTTTTTTTTTTTTTTGCATTGTGCTCTGTCTTTACGAACTTAAAGTTTCATTACAGGATTTTTCTCTCAAGATTTTCTTTTCCTTCCTGAATAATTTTTTAGCCGGATTTGAAGCAAGATATTCTCTTAAACAGGGAGAAAAAAAAAAGCATTATACTTTGAATCAGTTTGAACGTACGTACGTGAACTTCAAAAAGGCGGACTTTCTTTTCCCAATATTGCAAAAAGACCGGTATTCGTCTGTAAGTTTGTTTTTGAGTTATAAGACGATATTAAAAATTCATTTGGGCGTTTACTGGCGCATAACATTAATTAGTTGCTTTGGAAAAATGATGTCCATTGAAATTTTGGTAGGATTTATGTTTTTCCTTGTCCAGAAAAACAAAAATAATAAAAATCAGTCTGTGATGCTTTTTCTGAATAGTTTTTTTTCTAAATTAAAGCAAATAAAATGCTTCAGAAAATGTTCACTGGATTGTGATACTAGAAATTGTTTACATAAGCTTTGCGCTAAGTTCTTTACTTGAATAAGGTTAATATGATTTGGTGTACATTATATTTTCTAAGTTTCACTTTTCACAAGCAAAAAATTGCTTATTCAAAAATTAACAATTTTTACAAAGAGGCTGCAAAAAAAGTTTTTTTTTTAAAACTTTTTAATTAATTGAGAATTAAACTGCAAACGAGCTGATGCATCACATGACTTCCTTTTACGCCACATTAATGATAATAGCGCCTTGGAGTAAGCAAGGAAACACTAAATATTTTTACCCCTAGTTTCTTGCGAATTGAAGCAAAAAAAAAAGTTTTACACAGATTTATTTTCCCATTGCTGGCAATTTTAATGTGATTCAGTGGTTACCCCTTTTAATATCACCAACATTGGCCAAATTAAAACCAGATTTAAAAATTAAAAAAAATCCGCCAAACATTTTGCCAAGATGGCGACAAAACTTGGTAGCCAAAAGCTTGGCGATATATCGACAATGTTTGACAAATTATAACACCACTTGAGTTAGCATTGAAATTAACAATGATTTCCCCCAAAAAAGGTCTAAAAGACCTCCTTAGGAACATCCGAATGCAACTAAAAGGGAAGGTGCCCAACTAGACCCCACATGGAGTCTACGTACCAAATTTCACCTTTCTAGGACATACCGTTTTTGAGTTATGCAAGATGCATACGTACATACACATATACGCATATACGCACATACGTACATATGGACTTCACGAGAAAAACTCATTGTGTTTGATCGTCAAAATGGATATTTCTGGTGTCTGTACGTTCCTAGGCAAATATCCACGTGTCTTCGGGTAGAAAAAAAAATCTCAACATTCATTCGGGGGTGAGCAAAATGGAAATTAAGGCCGATTTTTGAGTGAATTTTTTTTTACGAATACAATACTTCCCTTTTTGGAAAAGGAAGTAAAAAGGCCTACAAAAGTAACTCCGAAACTTTGCTGATGAAATGTTTAGTCTAAATTTTATTGTATTTTTCACGTGAATTTTCGTATGAATTTTTCGGATTTTATTAAAAATAAATTTCGCAAGTCCTGTAGGTTTTTTTTCGTGAATAGTGCAGTGCAAAACTTTTCACTATTCCTTTTAATAAAACAAAATGCTATAAATAAGTATTTTAATATGAATTATGCACATTAATGTTTTGCTTTAAATTTGTTTTAATATAAATTTTACTCAAAATCCGTGCTGTAAATGTTTTGTTCCAAATTTGAGTGACAGCTTTTACATAAGAACTTTTCCTCTGAGATTTGTTACTTTTAATTTGGATACCACCCCTTCATTAGATACAAGAAAAATGCCCCGTGGCAAATGATAGCCTTAAGAAAGGTTACGTATAGTCTCCCAATAAGAAAAGAAATAGGGGAGTAGAAGGGGTATAATGGAACCTGCCACTGTTCTACAGGAATGCCTTGCGAGATCTGTTCAAGCGGCAGATGTTCTGCCACCACATCTCAGACGAAAACAATCTTGCGGATCTGGAATGCATCGGGAAGAAGCTACACCTGCTCCTTCGACCTCGATTGTTTATTCGTTGGTAATTTTATTCAAAGGAATGGAATTTGTGCATACGAATTTAATTATACGACCTATATTGTGCGGTTGTTAAAGAATTTAAATTTAAATGGGTATAATTTCTTTTTTTTTTTTTTTTATGTTTAATAATTAGATGGATAAAGGGAAATGAAGTTCATAGAAACGCTGAGCTAAAAAGTAAAATTCTATTACATTATCAACTGCAATGATTTATTTAAAAAGCAACGCTTTTTATGATAATTTTAGAATTTAATCCGGATAAAGAATTTTTAATGATGGCTGCTAGGTACCAGTAAAAAAGCTTATTTGCTAACGTTTTTGGAAAAGTCATTAGTAGATGTATGAAAATATATTTTTTAAAGATATTAATCATCGTACATGTTTAATCTTTGTTGTAAAAAATGCATTGTTCAAAGTAAAATGAAATAAAAGAAAGAACAACTGGTAAATTAATTATTAATCAAGTTTGTTCTTCGATCCTTTTTACCAATCAAAAATCTAAGTTTTATAAAAGCTGAAGAATCAAAAGGGTCATCCACGGTCATTTAGTCCAGCATGTGAGGCCTCATATATTTCTTTAAAAATAATACTTTTAAATATAAATGAACAAATTTTTTCTGCTTAACACATTACAAACTTATTGTGATTTCTTAAGCAAAAATGTCTTCAGTACCTTCTAAAATTATTACTTAATGAAATATATGAACCGTCACGTGCGGGACGAAGGGTTGACTTTTTTGTGGAATGGCGTAAAACTTGGTTTTTTAACCTGTAATAAAAGAAAGTTTTTTATTGGAAATACTGGCCAGCTTGCCAACTTTTTTCAAACGAAATTTATCTAAGATTCATCTAAAACTTATTCGATTTTATAAACTTAACAAAAGTATGTGTGCCCGAATTTTTTAGATTTATAAGCTTGAGTTGAAATTAGTTTGGCTAGAGTCAGACTCAGAATAGCTTCTATACTGCCAAAAAAAAAAAAAAAAAAAACAACTTTGTGCAAGATAAGACAATTATTTGAACACTAATCAACCTAATTTAAATTTACAGCAATGTACATTTGTCTCTATCTCTAAGTGAACTCTTAGATAAAATTTTACAGATACACTTTCTTAATAAATAATATTAGTATGGTGTTTTTTGTATAAAATGAGATACAAATCATACTTAACACTAAATAACTTCTTGCTGAATAGATTATCAAAAATTGGACTTGGTAGATATTTCGTGTATCTAACTAGTGAAACACAATCTCATGAATTACTTACATAATAAGAGTCCAGTAGCAATGAACTAATCCCCCCCAGGTACTTTAAGGTTTTTTTTTAGATTTTAAATCTATACTTTAACTAATGAAAAAAAATTCCTTCTTACCTATTTCTATAATTCTTTTGAGCAATCTGTATTCAAGAAAATAAAAATGGATACAAATAGTTTTAGAAAGCTTAAAAGTTTTGATCGTGGCATGTTTTCAGATTCTTTTCGGGAGGAGAAAAAAATGAGAAACATTTGTAAAAGAAGATATCTATAGAAACTTTTATTTAATCTACAAAGATATCTATTTATATCAAAAAGTTAAAAAGAGTTTATGTCAAGAACAAAATACATCTCAATAAATTTCTTTCGCCATCAAGTGAGCTCTGCAAATAGCACTTTTTGAACATAAATTCAATCTCATGTATTCAGAATTGATTTATGAAATAATCATTTATCTATGATAGTCTATTTCTGTATAAAGTTAGGGACATTTACTATTTTTCAACCAATGGCAACTTGGATTGTAAGTTATTGAGGTTTTTGTTTTCAAGGCAGGACGATATGACATTATTATCTGTTTTAACATTCTGTCTCAAATTTATCATACCAATTATTAGTCACTGAAATTTTTTACTCTAATACCAGTGTTGATGCATTAATACATATATTCGTGTCATTAAAAATTATTATTTTCGCTAATAAGAGCAAATAACGACTTAGTTAGGTGAACCAAAAGTGATTTATGATAGTTTACCGGTTAGGTGCATTTGTCTGAATTGTTATTTTTTCACTTATTTGTCACACATATGTACGTTTTTTGTAGCATAAAATAATTTCTGAATTTGTCTGAATTGTTTTTTTACACTTATCTGTTACACATATCGGGTATATGTTTTTGTAGCATAAAATAATTCCTAAATTTGTCTGAATTGTTTTTTTTTCGTACTTATCTGTTACACATATCGAGTGTTTGAACTGTAAAATAATTTCTGAATTCGTCTCCCTCTTTTTTTACACTTATCTGTTACACATGTCAAGTGTAATTTTCATAGCATAAAATAATTTCAAAAGAATTGCTTGTGTGCCAACCGTAGAGCATAGTGTTCGAAAATTGGCTAATGTGTTGAAATTTCGTTTAATATGTGAAAAAAAGCTTTTAATTAGTTTTTACTCTTAATGGAAAATTGGGTACAGTGTTCGAACAGGAAAGAAAAGATTTTAACTATAAGAGAAGAAAACGAATGCACAAAAGTGCACCACACTTTTTCCCGATCCAGCGATTTCATGGCTTCCTTGACCGAGTTTTTATTATTATTTTTTTAATAATTGAAACAATGAGTAACGTTAAAAAATAATACTACACTGGTGCACCGAAAATTTTCAAGGCATACAATTTTAAATACGTCGAATTAAATAGATTTTAAATGAATTAAAGTGAATGTAGTTAAATAAATGTAAACTATCTTTCAAAAACCGTATCTTAACTATAAGTTCTAAGAATTTAAACCCATATAAAGTAAATAATATTCTTACTTGAAAATTAGAACTGCAACACCTCAAAAGGAATATCATTGCGTGCAATGGTGACGATTAAGGTAGTCTCTTCAAATTCACACGTTTTCAATCAAAGGAAATATTCCGTCATTTTTTGAAGAAAATAAAATTAACTTTTCTTTCGGGGTTGATCTATCTCAAAAACACTGCCCATCGTTTACTCACCTACTTTCTGACAAATTGTTGTTAGGGATTAGAGCCTTTAGATCTAACATTTTTCAATTCAATTTAACACGTTAAACGCAAAGGACCGGCATAACCTGAACGAAAATTTCAATCTTGGGACTGGAGTGGTGTTCATTATATTATTGGATGTTTTAGGGATTTTTCACATCATTTTTTTATGCGTGAATTAGTGATTCATTATTCAAAAAAACAAAAACAAAAAACATTAGAAGACTTTGCTCGTACAAAACATATACTCGGTAATCTTCCACCTTAGTATATTTTCAGAAGTTCGTCAATAGAGTTCGAATAGTTTCATTCCGCGCAAGTAAATTATTGTTTTTCCAAAGTTAAAATTATACTTGGCACTTATTATCTTCAAAATGCATAATAAAAAAATTAAAACTTATATTTCCGGACATTGTGAGACGGCAGAAAAAAAATCGCTTGGGAACCAAAAGGGGAAAATTTATTCGGAACAAAAATATGGTATTTGAATAATTATATTTTCGCCAAAATAGTGCTTTACTGGTTAAAGTCTAGTCTCTAGGCGCAAAGATACATAAAATCGAGAGCGTACATGTCGTGTAGTCCTACACCTCTTGTAACAAACTCCTCGAATTCTCGTTTAACTTGAAGTGCTCTATGCAAAATCAAATTCCTAGTCCAGTTTCGCCGCGAATAGAGCCTCCAACTGGTGGGGAAACTGGGCGACAAAATTCGGGTGGTAATGCCATCCGCCGATAGTGGTGACGTCATTTTCACATTAAAAATAGTGTGACAAGTCATTAAGGGGTGGAGGAAAAAAATGGAGAAAAAAAAATAGTGACTTTATTTACACATGAAAAATAGAGAGAAATGTCACCAAGGAAAAAAAGGATCAAAAATGGCGACAACAGGAACGACATCATTTATACATGAGAAATGCTCATGAAAAAATTAATGTTATATCGGGGGATCGCACTAGGTCTGCTAAGTTATCTAAGTTGTCTGCGAGTTAATCCAACGCAGCTCCATTACAAAGAAAACGAAAGTTATATTTTTTTAGAAATTATGTAGGAAAAATAAACTAAAGCCTATAGGTATTTCAAAATGTTGTATATATATATATATATATATATATATATATATATATATATATATATATATATATATATATATATATATATATATATATATATATATATATATATATATATATATATATATATATATATATATATATATATACATATATATATATATATATATATATATATATATATATATATATATATATATATATATATATATATATATATATATATATATATATATATATATATATATATATATATATATATATATATATATATATTAACAAGAAAAAAATCCCTTTAAATAAAACAAACCGCAACAAAATATGTTCCACCGTTCCTGAGGTAATGTACTTTAAAGATTTTGACGAAAATCCCAAGTGAGAAATCATGACAGGACCCCCATCTTCGGCGTCCTGTATCTTGACCCAGGAATGCTTTTGCCCCCCCCCCCAAAAAAAAACCGTATTTCTTATTTTTTTATGAATTTTAAAATGTGTTAAATTCAAACTAATCCGAGACCATCAATCTACGCTCTTGTTCAATTGAAATGGATTTTACCATAATCATTTCCACGAAGGGATATTACTGACATAATTCTGTTCTGCATATGTACATTTAGTTTTGGTGAGAAAAGTAGGAAAAAACTTGAAGTACAGTCTTTAAAACTGTATATTTTTTCCTGCATTTATCAAAGTTAGTGTTTTCATGTGAGGTACTAAACATGAAAAAATTGAAGAGAAAAATAAATTTATGTAAATATTACTAATTATTGAGTACAATATTTGATGCCAAAAACTACTAATTTTTCAACTTCTTCGTGTGTAAATAAACCCCTTAAGAAAAAAACATTTTTTTCACTAAAATTTCGGGGGTTTTTTAATAACCATTTCCATTTCTATAAATGATAATGCAAATAAAATCATTTTTCAGTGTTTTTAAGCATAGAATTGACTTGTTTAGTGATCACAAAGACATTATTACCGAATTTGCAGCAAGCAGAAGAGAAAGAAAAAGAAAATAAAAAAACAACAACGAAGGGGGAAAAAGAAAGAAAAACCCTCAATGTCTCACAAAATTACTCTATTGCCCTTAGCAACTGGAAAATTCTTTAAATTTTACTTCTACGTGTTATACAACATTTTCGCAGTACTATAGAACTCAGTGTATAAAAACAACATCGTTCGAAGATCGAATTTTTTCCCTGAGTTTACTTTGCGCATGTGTAACAACATTCCTTCTAATCAAAGCTCTAACTTCGATCCCAACATCCTTAGAAAATCCCCCTTGCTTGACGTAAAGCAATTGCAAGGAGTAAGGAAAAACAAAGAGAGAAAGAAAAATCCAGGTTCCCTTTAGACTCGAAAATAGGATGTCAAAAAATAAATCCTGCATTATTACTCCTGGGTGCTGAAATCTCCCTATCCGGCTCTCTTACTTCTTTACTCTTTGATCCAGCTCCTTTAATCTGGCATGAATACACCGGGAGAAAAATCGTATGTTCGTGGAGATTTTTTTTCTTTAAGTAGTAACTTTTTTCCCGTTGAACTTTAATGCATTATTAGTATACCTCTGTGTCTTGGATTAAAAAAGTTCATTGCATTATCAAATTGGAAAATTATAATGATTAATAACTTTCTAATGAAGTACTAAATGCATTAGAAACATTTGACATTTTATCTTAATAAGGAAATTATGGTTTAACTAGAAAATCGCTCGTCAACGTATAACGGGTAAAAATTTCTTCTACATTTGAACGAAGCATTTGCCTGTTTGATTTTTAACCGTAACTCCAGTGGATTAACCGTAAAATCCAATAGATAGCGTTCAAGTTGCAAATTTTTACGTTTCTTAATTATACTAAAATGACAGTATTACTAGTAAAACAGTCAAGTTACCGGATCCAGTTCAGCCTTGTCAAAAAAAAAAAAGCATTTCCCTGCACGGCAAATATTAATAAAATATATTATCAAATTATCATGGCGTGGTGTGACTTTCATTGTTGATGACGTCAGCGTTACTTGAGCATTCGCTATTATATATATGAAGACATTACGTATCATTTTAGACATAACATTACAAGAAATAGGTTGGAACAAATGGAATAGTTCCTTGTTAGAGCCCCTGTTTACCTATATCAGCATCTTTACCAACCGCTTTCAACAGGTTTGTGTACACCGCCGTTTTCATCAAAATAGCAAACTTTTAAGTTTTTGATCAGATATTTTTTATCTTTCCCTGGTTTGCAGTGTAACTACGCCTCGATCAGGCTGCATTGTGGCAAGATCCTTCCTATCCCACAATTTCTATTCAAAAGAAACCCCTCCCCCTCCCCCTGAGCAGACTACAGGGAAAGACGACACGTGTGTGTGTAACTTTGGCGTTCTAGTTTGTTTCCTAATTTTATTGCACCTCTATTTTCAATTTTTTCCGGGCGAAATGTATTTCCAGCAGGCGTAAATCGTAATCGTTTTTGATTATGATAACAAGAATAAAATACAGGATATTATGTTTATGTGTAATTACGAGTACAATTATAATCATCTTTAAAAAAGTATTTACGATTATAGAGAAGATTATCGTTGATAAAATTGTAATAGATTACGATTATTGTATCCCGATTACGACTTTGAGTGCTCGTGATGTAGAGGAGATGGCACACGTTGATATGCTTTTCTACTTTTAATTTCACATCTAATCAAAAAATAATTAATGAGCCAACTGACTTGCCTCCGTAAGGTACATTAGACATTTCTCACCATCCCAGTTTTTTTTTTTGAAAATTTTCAATTCATTAACTTTTTTATATCAATTTTTAACGCACTTATATGAAGCGGATCAGCGTGTCCCAAGAGCAGAGTACGTAGGTTCACAATACAAAAACAATTTCTGTAACAATTTTGATGATAAATAGTATGTAATATTACAACTAGCTAATATTATTCTGTGTTAAGCATTAAAAAAATTAAAGATCAGTATAACATGATAAAATATTAAAGTGACCCACTTCTACCTTTGCATTAGTTATGCCAGAACCATCTACATTTTCATAAGTATCAATACAACTTGAATCTTCATCAACTTCGCTGTTGCTATTGCTATAATCTTGCTCTACTAATTTTTCTAAAAGCTCTCGTTTTTGTGGGTTCTCTAAAAGTGGACCAACGCACCCCGCATTCTTCATCTGAAGAAATGTTCTCATTTTTTCCCTTTATGACAAAAACAAAGAATATTTGAAAAAATAATTATGAACGTAAAGGATTTACTTTAGTAAAGAGGAGTTATTTATTACTTCCTTCTTCATTAAAACAATTTAAAAAAGTTAATAGGAATAAAATTTGCTCAATATAACTGTACCCTTCTTTTTGTTAGTATAAAATTTGCAATTGTAACGGTGATATTTTTTAGTCATAAATACAAATCAAAATAATTAATAGTATTAAAATTTTTAAGATTTGTCCAACCGGCCTTATTTCCCCCTACTCTCATTTCTGTCATAACAACGCCATTATGTAAAATTATGATTTTTCTTTTAATATTGTAGAAATTGTTTCAATGATGCAACTATTGCGTAGTATTAACTTAAAGATTTTTACTGTTATTACTTATTTACTTATTACTAGTGGAGCCTCCGTGGTTTTATGGTAGAAGCTTCGCTTCATATGCCGGAGGTTGCGGGTTTGGTTCCCGCTGGTGCCATGGGTGTTATTTCCTCTCTATGTGCTGCAGATCCTTCTTGTGTTGTCTTATCTGTTAATAAAGATGTTCAATCTTTCGAGGCAATGGCACCAATCTTTGCGTAGTAGTTTATTACGGAGACGCCAACAACAACAACTTATTACCAGTGATAAAAACGTACTTTTACTCTTCGCTAGTTCTACTTCTCGCTAGTTTCGCCAGTTACATGCCAATGAAGATATAGAACTCTCTCATTTGGTGACGAAAATAAGCTAACAATTCAGAGTAAATATAGTTCTCTGTGAACTTGTAAGCGACGCTTGCTGAGTACCGTAAAAATAACTACACTGTAAAAAAATTCCGAAACGTTACTGGTTATTTCCGTGGAACCTTTCGGGATTCCAGAGGTTTTTACCTATTTCCCCGTAAAATGAAGTATTTTCGCAAAAAAGTTTCCTGAACTGCTAAAAGATGCACGGATTCAGACTTTTCACTGGTGTGAAAGATATTTTTTGCTACCAGTTTAAAGATTGACTGAATGTGTTTATTAAGTGTATAGGCTTTAGCTTGATTACCGCCCGTCCAGATTGACTAAGTTCCCAATGGGGACAAATATGTCACTGGATAGCTGCAGTCTTGCGAGGCAAGGAATATGCTTGGATCTTGCTAGCAATTTTCGTGTAGCTTTGGCCATGGTTGCTCCGATGCTTCCTTAGTAAATCAAGAAAGTTCTAATTAGGAAATTTAATTTTTAGAAGGTTCACGACTGTCTTTAACAGGAGAGATTTTCCAATATTTCAGAAAGGTTACTGACTTTTATCGGAGAACGTTCCTGGTTTTTGCAAGATATGTTACTGGTTGAAATTGGGCACATCAGCTGCCTATTATTTTCCAGGAACGTTTCTGAATCGTTTTTACAGTGTAAATGCACTTATCTACTGCAACAATTAATTACAATTAGGACTTACTTAACTAATCTAAATTACCATTTTCCAGAGATATTGTAAAAAGTATTGTTTTCATTGAAATTTTAGAACAGGTTTTCGAGAAAGTGTGCATCTTATTAATTCACGTTTATTCTTAGTTATATTCTTGAATTTCTTGCTTTGGGGTAATCAACTCTAGTGGCCAGTCTATTTCGACAGCGTGACACGGACGAGCGTGAAAAACTATTCTGCAGCGGACAGGTAAATGACAATATCTGCCGAAATGAGTTTTCACGATATTTGAGGAAATGTGTGTTGCATTCAATTTTAACAATCGAGATATGTTGGAATTAGACGTTTTTCTGCGCCTTTTTTTCAACGGAAACCAAATAAGCAAGCTTGTACAATAAAGCTAACGTACAATAGATTATAAAAATGCAAAAATGCAAAAACAAAAGGAAAAATGTGCAGTTACTTCCCATTACCTTCCCACGGAAGTATTCTGGTACGGTATTACCGGTAAGTAAAAAGTTTTAAATAATTTCTTAACTTTATACATTCCTTAGGACTGCTAGTATAGAGCGCTATGAATGGCAGTTCAATGAACTGCAAATGCCAATACCCTATTGCACCAGTTTGCCTGTTAGCTCCTCTAATTATCGAAGAATAAAATCTTTCCAACCAGTATTGATATGTTTGTCCCGTCACAATCAAACGCATCGGCTTCATTCAAGCCTCCGTTGAGTTGCCTAGTAATGTACCCAAACGGAAGAGTCGCCCTGGCGTATAAGGAGCTCTAGAAAACATTTTTACTTTCACCCAATTGCCGTTCTGAGCTCCACCAGTCCAAGTGAACCAGTCCTGAAGAACATCGTACAGTAAAACTTGTGAAGTTGACTAACCTTGTAAGTTAGCCACCTATCTAAGTTGACCGCTTTTTTCAGGCACGGAATTAACCCCTTATCATATAAATCAACCTTTGTAAGTTGACCAATAAAGTAGTGCATCGGAAATGGCCAACTTACACAATATTGCCAATCGCCAAACTTGGGGACGAAACTGGAAATGTCTCCCTTGTGGGTGGCAATCGATGATTTTAATGATATAGTTTTCAATTTGAATTTCCGGCACATAAAGTTTTAGAGAGATGGGACATGAACGCATGGCTTCATCCAAATATCTTGTCACCAACAAAACTATATTTGTCGCTGAACCTTGGGATTTCTTGTGTCACATCAGTGAAAAGTCTTCATTCGTGCATCTTTTAGCAATTCAAAAAACTTTTTTTGCGAAGATACTTGATTTTGCGGGGAAATAGGTGAAAACCTCTGAAATCCCGAAACGTTCAACGGAAATAACCAGTAACGTTTCGGAATTTTTTTACAGTGCAGAGGTGGACACGCGTGCAACGCACTGCCATGCATGTAGATACAGACAGGCTCTCACAGATTGTTTTTAGATTAGATACTAATGCTTTAAATAGCACAAGAAATCCTGAACATATTTTAAGAATCCTAAAAATTTTCAATAATCGTAAAAAGTACTTCTTTACAGAAGTTCTTTGCATAAATTGTGCATAGTACATTTGTTCATATAATAAGAACACTGCATAAAATGATCATAAAATAATATTAAAAATTGGAAAGAAAAATTTGCAACAATAGCAATAATTACGGTACATGATTATATTTCATTGTATTTCTAATTTACTCACATTTAGAATGTCTCAAACGATTTTGTAGAAAATTTTACTAAAGTTCCAAAATTAAATATGCTTTTTATTATTTCTTACCTTACCTTTAAATGAAGAATATGTACATGCTCACATTTTTTTCATGTTCTGAACTATGATTAGAAGATCCTTATTTTCTTGAAAGCATGATCGTAATACCCACCCCATACGTACCCACGTCTATTAAACATGCTACTTCATACCACTCACGACTTTAAAACATGCCTATTTTTATCTATAGCATTTTCAGCAGTGGTTTGAGGGGAACATTTTGAATACTCTTTTTTTTTAAATGTATAACTGAGAATATTATAGTAGGGGAATGTGGAGCAAAACCAAATGGTGAAATATTCACCCTGCTTTTAGCGCCACTCATTTGGTAATATATTAACTATGTAGTAGCACATGCAGTCTATTTCAGTCGCGAAAAAAATCACCTCTGAAGATTTATAGTTTCTGTTAATACAGACGATTTTCAAAAATTTAACTCATATTGTAATATTTTGTTGAAAGTCAAAAACTAGTTTTCTTGTTATAAAATTATAATTTTCTAATATTCGATGCAGTATTTATTAAGTTAAGATTATTTGTCTTTTAAATACTTCGCACAAATAGTCAAGTACAACTAGGACTAAGAGTAATAGTTTATTTCGTTTACTCAATCATTCATTTACTAAATCACTTAGTCATTGATTTATGAGTTCATTCATTTACATTCCGTCATATAGTAATTCATGTTTTTCATTCATTCATTCACTTATTTGCTTATTTATTCCCTATTTTTTAACTATTTTTTCTTAATATATTAATTAATCAATTTATTTAATTATTCTTTTATTGATTCAATATCTTTCTGTACATTCCTTAAAATCGCTTTTTACTCATTCTTTGATCAAAAATATTTCTTATTTTCGAATAGAAAATATTTTACTAGAAAATTATTTTGTTTTTCACTTTTTCCCATAAAAAAAAGTTTTTCACTTTTTGTTGAAGGCGCAAATTTACTGACAAAAATAAAAAATAACATGTCAATGCAAGTTTTATTGTATTGTATGTACTGCATGTACTTTAATTTTCAAACAAAACTTTTAGTTGTTCATTTTGAAAAAGTTCAATCATCTATACTTTTTTACTTGTCCCACATTCCCCTATTTCATGTTGTACGTTTACAATAAAAAGGATGTTCAGCTCAGACAAATCTGTAGCCACCTTTTGTAGAACCGAATAACTGACCGCATTAAGGGTGATCTGTAAAACACCGCGAGTAGGAAGCGGACCCAATATGTTTTTTATTGGTAAGTCTAGTTGAGCCTCTGTTATTGCTCACGGAAGAATCTGTTGGAAATGTTGCAGAAAAATTACATTCAAATGTTTTATTCATGTTGATAATTTTTTAGAACATGATACTGAATCAATAGTTTACAGTTCATAAAATTCAATTTGAAATCCAGAGTCTCCTTTCATATGTTTTTATGAAACTTTTCGATTACATAATACTAGTTTTTGAGATAATGTAAAACTGAGACGTGTACCAAGATAAAACTTATTTCATTAGCTATACAAATTGTTGATGAAAAAATTTATTTACTGGCGGCTTAGGTTTACCTAGTAGTCACACAAGCAAATTTGGAAAAAGAAAATCCGGAAATGCGCAGCGGCTTTTTCAGCCGAACATTTTGTTGACAAATGTCTACTACAAAAAAGTTAAACAAGCCATCTATGATTTTTATTCAACCGATGATTTTCAGTATGCTTTTTTTCTCATTTCAGTGCTCAAAAACCATTTTCAAAATCACCCCCCTCCCACAAAACCATGACAACTTTCCATTATTAAGCCTGCAATCTAAACTTGCAGCGAAAAAAATACATATCATCAAACGTGAAACCATCTAAGAGCATGGGTATAAAACTAATACGAATGTTTACCCATGATATCATACGTATCCTTATAATGCGTTTAATAATACCTGGATCTTTTTGGTGTACTTACATAAGAGTAAAAACATAATCTGTTTTTAATACCTAAAAAAAATTTGTTTAGCGAATTTTTATACAATATATAATTTTTTTTAAATACCTAAGAATATCATTATGCTGGTTTTTATCTACTTAACATACTTAAGAGTAGAACTCCTCTCTTTTATCATCTGCGCTCTCTAGCAGTATCTTTTCTTAATAACATTTTCCAAAAGTAAAATCCATTTTCTTTTCTTGGCGTGTAAAAGATCTGTGTAGAATGGGGTGAAAGAAAAGCAGCAAAATCGGATGTCCCAAAGGATTCCGAAATAAGATGTCAAGAAATAAATCCAGCATTATTACTCTTGGGTGTTGAAATCTCACTATCCGGCTCGGTAACCTCTTTCCGTTCTGATCCATCTCACTTCAATCCGGCAAAGGAGAAAAAAAAATTTAGGAATGCCTTTGTAATCGATGAGAGGTTCTTTCTTCCGTAAGATGCCACCATTTCATTTAATTTCAGAAACAATAATAATAATAATAATAATAATAATAATAATAATAATAATAATAATAATTATCACTCCTCAAATCATTTATTATTGCCTTATCATTGAGAAAATCTGTCAGAATTTTTTAATGTTTTATAAACAAGTTTTAGGTATCTAAATAAAGATAAATTACAAAGTATGTGTGTCTGTTTATTTGTGCGTGCTTTCCCTACGAAAAGTATCTAATATTTTGAAAAATGTTATTTTCAGAACTACATGGTGAAATGAATCGCTTTTTCGTGCACCATGTTTATTTTTTCCATTTTTCTGATCACTCACTTTCCCTTTTGTGAAAGTTAATTTTAAGAGTAATTTCGTATCTATTTGTCCGATAAATAATTTATTCCAAAACATCAATTACAGTAATACTTTAGAAATATATTTCAAATATTTGTCTCAACTGTACTCAATTTTGACAAAAACGTTTTTCTTGTCAGAATAACAAATGGTAATTTGTTGTCACCGATATTGGTTTGTTCTACTTTCTCTCTATTGAGCGTATTTGGCAAGATAATATTTAACAATTATATAATGCCTTGAAAATTTGTAAAGAGGTAAGGCATAATCAACTTTAACATATTTTCAGATACTTTGATGTTTGCTGTAAAGAATTTTGAAAAGAAAACGAAAACGATAAAAATAAACTGACAAGATCAAATTTAGTTAAGTTCATCGTAAATTTCAAACCAAAGGGCTAATAAAAAGCAATGTAATTGTAAAAAATACATTTTTTTGTAATTATTGCATACAAATTATTGCAAACTTGTAAATAATACAATTTTTGCAGAAAGTTATGAAATGTGGCAACGAAACAATACGCTTTCGATCATTTTTTAAGAAATTTCTAATACCGGTATTCCGGTATCACGTTTTAAAAATACCAGATACCAGTATCGAATTTTTTGTCTGGTATTGCAATCCCTATGCTTGAAGCATATGTGCATTCTTCAAAAACAATGCCATTAGAAAGAGATATTCTGACAATTTAAAGCAAAGTGATCAACTTATTTGGACGGCACAGTGATTAAAAAGAAGAAGAAAAAAGGCACTATGATGAATTTTTATGATTTTTTCTCACGAACTCGTTTTTTACGAGCACACGGTTATGACGAGCAAATTACACGGTCCTTTTACATCCGTTATAAGCGAGTTCCACTGCACTTGAAAGACAGGCTCGCTGCCTCATGATAGAGAAGTATAAAGCAAAATGAGGTCTTCGGGTTCGGAGTCGTGGAGTCAAAATCGGACTGAGTTTAGGGTAAAGGAGTCGAGGTCGGAATCGGGCGTCGAAAATTTCAAACTCCAAGGGACGTGATCAGAGTCGGTCATTTTGTTTCAAAGTCTGCAGATCTGCCAATACTTGTGGAGCCGGAGACGTACTAAGTTCGAAGTAAAGGAGTCGGAGTCAGAATCGAAAATTTTAAAATTCCCAGAGTTGGAATAAGTCCCCCCCCCCGACTCCGCAGCCCTGAGCAAAGCTGACAAATATCTGTTGATCTCTGCAGAGTCTTTTTTTCTTTTAATGTTGCCTCTAGAACTGTGATTTTTAAACAAAATTAAGTTACCCAAAAGTTGAGGTAGAAAGGTTATATTTCATAATATGCGTTCCATCATGATAATACATTTCGACTAAGGATAAGTTTTTCTTATAATTAATTTTGGTTTGTAAGAGAATTTTATTACCATAATAGGAATTCCGGAATAAAAACCAGCTTCAAACAAAGCAAAAAATAAAAATAAAAAAGGTTTATCCATAGACAGGATAAATGACTAAATTAATTGGTTAATTAAAAAATTAAAACGCCACTACAAGTTTTTGTATCGTGTATAATAATATACTCGATTTAAAAATATGTTACTATCTAGCAAAAGAAAATGTACCTTTATTTCATGATTTTTTTTTACTTAATTGATTTTTCAATGTCTGTCCCTCCCCCCCCCCCAAAAAAAGAAAAAAGTATTTAATTACTTTTTATGGTATTTTAATAATCCGCAGATATCTAGCAAAAGGAAATGTACAGTCATAGAAAAAAAAAACGAAACACTTTTAATTATTCAGCCATCATACATGCTAGAAAGGAAAAAAAGGTGTTATCCGACTTGGTTTAAAGTCTTCTTTAAAACTACGCAGGTAAAATTTTGATAAAGGACCATATACAAAGCAAAATGAGCACCAACTTTTGATTTTCAAATAGGAACCCCTATTTTTTGCTACATAATTGTGTTTAGACAGCAAAATACAGCCAGAACACGAATTTTCACTGCATTCCGTGCAGTAGAAAAGGAGTTATTAACGAAAAACGTTTTAGGGACCGTCAGCACATTGAAAACGCTTCTTTCAAGGTCACGGCTTATCAAGTAACGCAATGTAAAGAAAGAAAAGATCGAGATTATCCAGCTCAATTCATGATTTTGTGAATTGAGCTGGATAATCTCGATTTGATTCAGTTTTTTTTTTCGATACTTTTTGGCCGATAATGTTGCACCAAAAAAGTGATTTACGGTCGAAAACATTTTTTTCGAAAAAAAAAAAGTTGAAATATTTTCTGATTTTTGTCTATCTGGATTATTCTAAGAAAGACGGATGGGGTTTGGCTGGTTCATCGTATAGCTCGTTGTTTAATAAATCGAATAATGACAAATTAAAAGTAATAGAACTTTTTGCCTTTTCTAAAATGAGCCTATTGGATTTCTTACATAATCATTCAGCAAATTAGTCTCATAGAAATGTAAATATCCAACTTTATACCTAGAATCATGATGTGAATATGTTTGATAAACGTATTGCACCTATGTTACACGTTTATTTTGGAATGAATAAAAAGTCTTTTGATGTAAAATGGAATTGCGCGTTTTTAATTTCGCAGAACATCAGCAGAAGTTTGGGCCATCACACACAAAAATATAAAAAATATACTGCACAACATGGGAAGAACAGAAACAGGAGAATATAAATACACGTTAGTGAGCAAACCGTTTATACTCGAACTTTATTTGGGAAAAATTTGGTTATTTGAATTAACACAGTGGACAAACACAGTAATTGTTCTAGCGGCTTTTTTGTAATCAAAAAAAAAAAAAGAAAATTTGTTTCAAATCCAAATTTGATGCGAAAGATCATAATGTGTGGTATTATTTAAAAAAGCATAACACAATCGGCGGTTTTAGTTAAACATGTTATGACTCTTAAAAGCAATCAAGGAATGTAATTTCCCAATGCTATTTCAAGCAACGAGATTCGAGATGGTCCAACCCGTAATTTAAGAAGACAAAAATAATTTTAGCTTAAACCAAGGTGAACCGAAATCAGACTTTTTGTCATTTCTCCGATTTTTTAACTTTGCACCTGCGAACAAAGCTTAGCATTATTTGATTTTGTTTCGCGCACTTTATACTTGCAAAAGAACATTTTCTATATTATCAGGCATTAGGCTGGCGCACCTATAGCAATACTATACGTAGCATACCCGACAGGCGGGGTAATCTATCCAGAAGCTACAATTTCGTCCTTGCTGTGGATCTCGTAGACTGGAATCAGAACTAGTCGTGCGGGATGCAGAAGTCACCTCATTGAAGCTGAGAGTGCGAATAAACTGGTAGGTAAAGTAAAGTTATCTGCTGTTTGTTTATGGCATCTTACTGGTGAGATAAATTTTCTTCATCCACCAGTTTTTAGGCACTCTCAGCTTCAATGACATGACACTTGCTTTATTGTTCGGTTAAACCTAATTCAGGGCTGTTATTCTCATTATTAGGACCCACAGTAACCATCAAATAGGATAACCAAACCACAATTATATCGCAGTGTAGACGCGGGTCATATTCAGCCCGCGAAGCTGGTCCATATGGCCCGTTGTTTGCTTCAAGAATAAGATCAGAAAGTAGAATTACCTCCTGTGTCATAAAGTTGGAGCCCAGATATTAGATTCTGAAAAACATTCATTTAATAAGATAGGCATCTAGTAGTTGATAACAATTATTTATTATAACTTTCTTTCTTTGTCGATATTTTTCCATGTTATTCAAAAAAGAAGAAAATAATTTGAAATTTTATCTTTATCTTGTGAGAATGAATTTAATGTGAAATAAATGGACAATGACCTACAAAGTAAATAGGAAAATAGTATTTAAATTATAATTAAGAATAGACAAAAACTCAACTTAATCTAACACCCAAATTAATGTTTTGTTAAATTTTTGGCGAATTCAAAAAAAAAAAAAAAAAAAGCTCACAATTAGCCACAATTATTACTTTTGTGCAGAATACGGTTAAAAGCATTCGGCGCACTATTGCGACTGACATTTCCTCTCCTAGATATTAACAATATGAAAATTATTCAAACACTTTACAAAATAATAATAATAATAATAATAATAATTCCTAAAAACTAGTAAATTTATCTAAGAGCAAATATTAACTATTAACCCATCTGGATACTGTTAAAGGCGAAACTTCACGCTGTCGGCTATTTTTCGAGTGCTTTCTCCCAACTTAGACCAGGCAGTAATTTTTCCTTTTAGCAAATCATCACCGGGAAGAGCCATTAATTCTACAATGTCTATTGCAACATGACTAGCAAGACAATGAGGTTTTATTGTATGCTTCTGCGAAAAGGTTGTGCATGTTAATTCTTTTTCTGAGTTATTGTTTTACAAAAGGCAATGGCTAAACTCCGAAAGAAAGGAAAAAAAAAACAAAAAACAGACGTATTTTAAGTGTAGCTTTTAATTTTAAATGTTCTATAAAATATTCTTTTATGAGACAATGAAGTAGTATTTCGCATTATTTACACACTGTCGTTTGAACGAAATCCACAAAAAAGTGACGGTTGCAATATTGTGCTGTTCTTCTGCAAAGACAGAATAAATTTATGCATTTAAAAAATTCATAGACGTAACTCTAATGCAGAAAACCACGTTATAATTGGTTTGCTTACTTTGTTAAACACTTTTTTCCCTTTTTTTTTCGAAGAAACCAACTTTTATAATTTATGTTTTAAAAAAGTATACGGTCCCCTAAAGTGGGAAAAAATGAATTTTTAAGCATAGCCCGAAAACTGCTGAATATTTTGAGCTCAAATTTTGTATTCCCACATAAAAGCTTTTCTAGATTGTTTTTTTATTAAAATTTAATATGGTTTCAGATTATATTTTTTTCAAAAAATATTAAAATAATTCATAAAAAAAATTAAAATTACATTTTAGGTGTTGTAAATGATGTTTTTATTATTGAATCGATTCATATTTTGATATAAAAAAACAATCTTTGCCGTGCCTAATCTAGTTTTTGTGTTATGAGTAAAAATATCAAAATACGTTTTAACATTAGGAGAGGAATTTTTCAAAACTCGATTCTGAAATAACGGCTGGATCGAATTAAATAAAACTTTGTATACAAAGTTAAAAAAGGATTCTGATCACAAATATATAATAAAAAAGGGGGTTCTCATTGAAAAATTTGAAGTTGATGCTTGTTTTAATATGAAGACGACCCCTTAACAGCAATTTTTTAACATAATTATGTAGAACTTTTTATTCCTGAGACAACAACAATTTACTCGTGTCTCTAGTGTCAATAGTCTTTAAATACAATCGAGTGTTTCGTTTTTTTTTTCTATGACTGTACCTTTATTTTACTTATTTTTTTTACTCAATTGTTTTTTTTTAAGTATTTAACTAATTATAATGGTGATTTAATGATCAGCTGTAAGCTTTAATTGACTTTGAACAAAGAAATATTTGAAATATATTCTCAGATATTGAAACTTAATGTATCTATTGTTTACAAGCTTTAAGTTCAGCTAAAAAAACTCCAACAGCTACAAATGCCAACACAAAGTCTTTCTGGTACTTACTTTCTTATTAGTAAAAATACTTCACTTAATTATCTTTTAAATGTTTTTTCACAACTTAGGGAAATTTATTATAATGTATTTCTATGTATTGCAAGTGAACAAACATAAACGTTTAAATATCAAATGTTCAAAACAATCTTTCATTTAGTTGAATAAATACCTTTGTGGATGTCTTTTCATCCGTAAGCTCATTTCTTATGCATTGAAAAAGGCGTTCCTTGTAACACCGAAACACGTCGCTGCAATAATTTGCAATTTGTGCTTTTGACGTTGGTATTCCTTATTTTGGTACCTCAGAGCCTGCAGTCCAAAATTATGATTTTCTGTTTATTAGTGCATTAGATGTAGAAGCATATCCCGCATCGAGCTATGTGATAGTAATTCTTAAAAAAATACCTTTTCAATTTTTTACCAGGGTTAAAAGAGCGTTCGTCCCTTCCTTTGCATGTAAAAGAAAAAAGATTTTCTCTTTTCTACTGTATTAATATCATAATGTTACTCACTTTCCTCTGGCTCTGACGCATAGATTTTACACTTTCAATGTTTAAAACTAAATGTTACAACCAAAGCTTTTGATTATTTATCGGTTCATTTTATAATTTCAAGTTGAGGTGCAAACATGCAAACAAAACTCAAACAACCATGGACGTCAACCCATAAGAAATATCTCCTTTTTGAAAAAGCATCACCAAACATGCTTCTTCGGCATCATATTCCACCATAGGTACCTAGACACAAAATATTGATTTATTCCCGGCGTTTTATTCGCACCGTCTCATATAAAACTACCTCATTCCGTTTCATTTAAAAATAAAAACATGAAATATGAGTCTGTAACTTATTTTCTATTCGGAAGCGAGAGAACGGATGGACAGACCGACAGATAAATAAGCAGAAATGCGCGGGAAAAGAAGCATTACGTGACTATCGAACCGACTGTTCGCTTTGCTTTTTTCATCGAAGAACTTTTTTCCCGCCTTTTGATGACAGATTAAACGGCAAAGAGAAATTGTCGTCGTTTGGTAAATGTTGCCATGCATGACTGGAAAAACTTTGCTAGAGATAGGAAACATGGAGTCAATAAATGTAAAAGAGAAAACAAATTTATTTTTCTTCATAGTTTTAGATCTCCAGGTACGAGCGTATCATTACGATTTTTTCTTTCGTTTGCATTTTATTTTATAACTTTTTCGCTTGGGTTTAAGCTTTAACTTATTTTCAATGAAACGTGTTGATTTGCTTGCATTTTTTTAAAAACTGAAACAAATCATATGCTTCTGTGATGCCAAAGCACAAAGTTCTAAAACGTATCAGGTAACATAAATGTGATATCTAGTCAATATTAAACATGGAATCCTTTCTTAAAAACTTTTAATAAGTAAATAAGTAAAGAAATCCTTCGCAATTTGTAGATATACACTAAAAAACTTCCGAAACGTTACTGAATGTTTCCGTGGAACGTTTCGGGATTTCACAAGTTTTCACCTACTTCCCTGAAAAATCAAGTATCTTAACAAAAAAGTTTCCTGAATTGTTACAAGTTGCACGAATGCAGACTTTTAACTATTATGAACAATATTTTTAGCTACTAGTTTAAAGACTGAATGAGCGTGTTGATTAAATGCATCGGTTTTAGTTCGATTATGGCCGTCTAGTTCGACTAAGCTCCCAACGAGAGCAATTAAGTCACTGGATAGCTGAAGGAATTGAAGGCGAAGGTCATGCTTGGTTCTTACTTGCAATATAGCAATGGCCGTAATTGCTCCAATGCTTATGGAGCTTTCTTAGTAAAGCAGGAACGTTCTGAGTATTTATGTTGAACCTACTTAATTCTTCTAAAAGGTTCCCGAGACATGACTGATTTTAACCGGGGAGATTTACCAATTCCTTGTTAATCTTTTTATGATAATTTCAGAAGGGTTACTGACTTTTAACGTTTTCCTGGTTATTGCAAGATATGTTGCTGGCAGAAATTGGACATATCAGCTGCCTATTATTTTTTGGGAACGTTTCTGAATCGTTTTTACAGTGTACTTTCTTCAAAAACGAATTTTTTTTTGGCCGAGTTGATTTCAATTCTCAAAAAAAGAAAAAAAGAAACCTGAATCAAGAAAGTAGTTGGAACAACATTTTTACTGCAATAAAAAAAAGGTGTGCGTTTATTGACTTGAATCTCAAGTTGTATGTTTCTATCATCCGACATTTAATTTAAATGGTAACTGGAAGGAGTATAACACAAACCATAGGCAGCATAAAAGTTTGAAATTAAATCTCTTGTTTCTTCGACCCGATGATGAGGATGCAAGGTGGTCTTTGATTGCAGTTGTTGCACATGTCCTAATAGCACAGTGACAAGAACATGATCCATACGTGAAATATGGTATCACTTACGAATCTCCACTGACAAATCAGCAACATATTAACAGTGGTGGGAAAAGGGATGTTGCAGTGGCGTCTTCTTAGTTTTACGAAGTGGCCGGTCACAAAGTGTCAGTTGCACTGACGTCAAGTAAGAAAATACCGCTCGCAAATTAGTCCCAGTTAGATTCCCGTAAAATGTCCTGGTTCTACGACTTTAACTACCATTTTGACTCGCAGTGACGTTGCATAACTAACACGTTGTGCTATCAGAGTAGCTTCCGTTTAATACGTTGAGTATCTTTTGATCCGGCGTCCAAAGAGGGGCTCCAAATTTATATACCGAAACTTTGAGGGATATTCAAATCTAGATGATCTACAACCGGGTTTGATCACCTTCAATTCTATAATATTTTGCTGCTTTTCAAATTCTTTTTTATAATGGTTTTGTACCACGTTAAAATAGGGGTGAAGAAAATCGGCTTAAGAACTTGCGAAGTTAAATTGCAGTGTTACTGTCCATGCACAATATAATTCAAGTAAGAAGTAGCAGGAGGTACAGGATTTCCTCATCAATTAAAGGGTTGCAATGGCAGACAAACTCTGAGCCTAACGATTCCTCTTCTTAGTGATTGCTTTCCCTTGAAAGAAATGGATTTGCTCAAGGCAATAGCTCAACTTCTCAGAGGAGGACAGTACAACACGCGACAATTCGCACCAAATTTTCAATCACTAAATTTGAATGTTTTTGCTGGTATCGTATATGCCGAAAAGCATTTTTGTGCTTAGTTGAATTTTTATTAACGTAAATAACTGCAGTAGCGGACATTGGTTATAACTAAACTTAGTGAGAACGATTGTCAAATTCTATCTTCATAGCAGTTGCTTTTCAACTTAAATCATTTGCTGCTAATAAGGTTCAAATATTTAGATTCCTGTCATAAAACAGTTTTAGGGTTTTTTTTTGTCTATTACTCTTAAAAAAACCCGTTTTTTTGAGAAAAACTTTGTTTATAAATGACCATTTTTAGTACAAATTTCTATTCATAAAAGAGGTCTCAAAGTAGTAGTAAAGTGAAAGGACTTTAACAAAAGATAGTTTTTTTTTAGAAAAGAAAAAATAATAAGATAGCTTATCATTGTACACGTTTTTTTTTTTACTCTCATAAATGTGAAAACAATGATTTTAACAAACTGTAGAAATAAACTACAAATATATTTTTTACTATTACTAACAGAACCAAAGTTATGAAAAAGTATTCATTTAGAATTACTGCTGCTTATGTGAACTGTCGTTTAAGTAAAATAATTTTTTGAATTGCCTTCTTAGTTTTTTGCGATATTGTCAATGCGCTGCTGAGGGAAAATCGTGGTTTAGTTCATAAAATTAAAATTTTGAGTTTAAATATTGTGTATTAACTTAGGTTTCTTTTTAGAAGAAATGAGTATGCCTATTAGGCTTCATAATTTCTTTGGAGTTTAATAATGCGAGAACTTAAATGAAAAATTATCATATAAGCTTTGCGATACAATATGATTAAAGTGAAAAACCATCGTAAATAAAGCAAACTTTGAAGAAAATACAGCATATAGCTATTTCGAGGCGACAATGGAGTCTCTTCATCAGTGCAAAAAGATCACCAACACAACCGAGAGTTCTCTCGCGACTTTCGATTGGGTTGGTGAGCTTTCTGCACCGATGAATAGGCTCCATTCTAGCCTATGCTATAGCTATATGCTGTATTTTCTTCAAAATTTGTGCTTTATTTACGTTGGTTTTTCACTTTAATCAATGCGAAAACTTACTGAATTTATTGCCGCTTTAAGAGTGTTCATAAAATGAATCTGTTTTAAAGAGCATTTGTTTATTGTGTTCAACTGTTTTCTAATGGGTTCATACTTTTTTTTTTTTTTTGCATTATAAAACGTTTTTTTTCTCCATCACTGTACTGAAAATAATTTACATAAAAATGTTACGCATGCAAAACAGGCTATCTATCCTTATATATTATTTCTGTAGCCTATTTTTGGTTTCTACGCCAGATTTTCCTCAATTCTTGATCGATTTCTTTGATTTACGCCTTATTTTAAAGCGTATTGTGCTGGCTACTGACGAAAAATAGACCCACGGTCTAAAAATTGTTTTTTTCAGTCGAAAAAACCAGTTTTTAAGAACCAGAATGAGGTTTTCGGTTAAACTTATAACTTTAATTTGCGCTATGACCGGCAGAGCTGAATAGCTTGATCGGCAGAGCGTTCTCTTCGTAACCAGGAGAATGCGTGTTCGGGCCCACGTCCGGACAATCTGCATCAAAAAAATTAGAAAAATATCGCGCAGTACATGAACAATGAATAACAAATATGAGGAAATACAAGAGGTAGAAACGCTCGTAGCTGATATGAAAACTTGATGCAACGCGGAGCTAAATTGACACTCAATTGTATTTTTTTTTTTTTTTTAAGCTTTGGCTCCAGGAAGAAAATTACAGCATAATGTAAGCGAAAATATAAGTTTTAAGATTTCAGACTACATTGGAATTGTTTTTTGTTCAGTAAAATATAATAAATCGTATGTTGAAAGATAGATTCTTCTAATGAGTTTTTGACTCTTTGTACAAATAAAAAAAATACTACCTCAATTTAAAGGGTAATATATATATTTTTCTTCTTTTTGCAAAAAAAAAAAAAAAAAAACAAATAGCGTATCACATTTTTACGGCATTTGAAAAGCTACGCTTGAAAAAGAACTTAGTTCAAATTATTTTGTATTTTAACCGTGCTGTTAAATGATGAATACGTGCTGCCATCTAAGTCATAACGGTTCAAACAGCCTGCGATAACAAATTGTAAAAATTTTCAAAAATAAAAACACTTCTCGGCAGGAAAAAAAATTTAAAATTACCTGTGGGTTTTTTTTTTTTTTTTTTGCGGTAGAGCGTTCGGCTATAAACTGTTTGAACTTCGGGCCAGTTCGGGCTGTCTGACATAATAGCAAATTTACATTAATATTACGCATTACATGTACTCATAACATAAAACAGGTAACACACGTAATAAAATAAATGCAGTGGGAATGCTATTTGGTGTTTCGACTCCTTTATGCAGGCTGCAGCTATCATTCAGATAAGTTGACTGCTAATCAAAGGGTGTTCTTCCCTTTTTTTTAAGCTTTGACTCCGTCCAGACCACTGAGCATAATGTAAGCATAAAAAAAAGTATTAGATATACCTCAAGGGAATCCTTTTTGTGCAGAAAAACATTTTCATTGTATGCTGAAATGTAGATGTTTCTAATAGCAGTGTTCAACCTTTTGTACAAATGAAAAAATACTACGCCAAATTAAAACTACGAGTTTCAACCAGTAAACCTTTAATTTTTTATTCGCGCAAATACGATATAAAGCATTAAAATTATTATCAACTTCATTAGCAAGAAATCATCTTCTACTCCTCTGCTTTCTGCTGAAAAAAAAACACATTTTGTCTACGTTCGAAAAATTGCACTTAAAAAACGAACTCAGTTCAACTGGTTTTGGTTTTGAATTTTAAGTGTTCGATTAAAAGAAAAACAAGTACGGGCTTTTAAGCCGTACAGGTGAAAGAAGCTTGCTATGGGAAATTGTTAAATATTCAAAAATAAAAACGCTTATTTTTTCAACCGAATTTATTACTTCTCTAGAATGTTTGTTTCAATCACTACGTGAGATCTTCCTCATTCTTTAATCAAATTCCATATTTTACGAATAATTTTAAATCGTATCGTGCTGGCAAATACAAAACATAGACGCATGATCTTATTATATTTTTTTCGGCGAAAAACTTTTTTACTGTGTTTTATTACGCATTCCTTCAATGAATAGCTTTCGAAAAGGAAGGCACAGTTGCTAGGTTTGTTGGAGCGTCGTACTGTTAATCAGAATGGCGTCAGTTCGAATCCGTGACACTAAATATCTTATCTTATATATTATTCCCTTCTCATTTTAAAACTTATCAGGCTGGCTAATGAAGAAAAATAGACTTACGGTCGAAAAATCAAGTTTTCGAGAACGCCCCTTGCTGTTTGAAAACCTTGATGCAGCCTGTAGTTCTTATGCATTTTTTTTTTTTTTTTTGCAAAGTTCTAATGCAGTTTTCCAATTTTTTAAGTCGCTTTCGGCAAAAAAAAGCCTGTGTGTGTGTTCATATTTTAATATAGCTTAAAAGCACTGGAATTAGTTGTTTGGTTAAAGTGATAAGTTTTTTTCTGTAGGCTCTCCGACATACTATCACATTTATATTAGTATCACGCATTACATATACTCATAACATACACACGTAATAAAATAAATGCAGTGGGAATGCGACTTGGTGTTTCTACTCCTTTATGCACTCTACAGTTATCATTCAGATAAGTTGACTGTTAATCGAAGGATGTTCTTCCTTTTTTTTAAGCTCTGACTACATCCAGATCACTCAGCATAATATAAGCATATAAAAGTATTAGATTTACCTAAAGAAAATCCTTTTTGTGCAGAAAAACATTTTCATTGTATGCTGAAATGTAGATGTTTCTAATAGCAGTGTTCAACCTTTTGTACAAATGAAAAAATACTACGCCAAATTAAAACTACGAGTTTCACCCAGTAAACCTTTAATTTTTTATTCGCGCAAATACGATATAAAGCAATAAAATTATTATCAACTTCATTAGCAAGAAATCATCTTCTACTCCTCTGCTTTCTGCTGAAAAAAAAACACATTTTGTCTACGTTCGAAAAATTGCACTTAAAAAACGAACTCAGTTCAACTGGTTTTGGTTTTGAATTTTAAGTGTTCGATTAAAAGAGAAACGTGTGTTGGCATTTAAGCCGTAACAGTTAAAGCAATTTTCTATGTGAAATAGTTCAATATTCAAAGATAAAAACACTTATTTTCAATCTAAATTATTACTTCTCTAGAATGCTTATTTCAGTCGCTACGTGAGATCTTCGTTATTGTTTAATCAAATTCCATGCTTTACGAATAATTTTAAATCGTATTATGCTGGTTAATGACAAAATATAGAAGCATGATCTTATTATTATTATTTTTTTTTTCTTTGGCAAAATGCTTTTTTGCTGTTTTTTACTACGCATTTCTTCAATGAATAGCTTTTGAAAAGGAAGGCACAATTGCTAGGTATGTTAGGGTGTCAGGCTGTTAATCAGAATGGCGCCAATTTGAATTCGTGCCAATAAATCCTTATATATTATTTCTGTAGCCTGTTTTTGGTTTCTACGCGTGGTTTTCCTCAATTCTTGATCGATTTCTTTGATTTACACCTTATTTTAAAGCTTATCGTGCAGGCTACTGACGAAAAATAGACCCACGGTCTAAAAATTGTTTTTTCGGGCAAAAAAACCTGTTTTAAAAAACCAGAATGAGGTTTTCGGTTAAATTTATAACTTTAACTTGCACTGTTACCGACAGAGCTGAATAGCTTGATCGGCAGAGCGTTCGACTGGTAACCAGGAGAATGCGTGTTCGGGCCCACGTCCGGACAAACTGCATCAAAAAGGTAGAAAAATATTGCGCATTACATGAAGAATCAATGACAAATATGAGGGAATACATGAGCTAGAAACGCTCCTAGCTGTTATGAAAACTTGATGTAACACGGAGCTAAGTTGATACGCAATTCTAAGTTTTTTTTTTTTTTTTAAAGCTTTGGCTCCGGTAAGAAAATTAAAGCATAATGTAAGCGAAAATATAAGTATCAGGTTTAAGATTTCAGACTACAATTGAATTGTTTTCTGTTCAGTAAAATATAATAAATCGTATGTTGAAATATAGATTCTTCTAATGAGTTTTTGACTCTTTGTACAAATAAAAAAATTACTACCTCAATTTAAAGGGTAATACATATATTTTTCTTCTTTTTGCAAAAAAAAAAAAAAAAAAAAACAGCGTGTCACATTTAAAAAAAATTGAATAGCTACGCTTAAAAAAGAACTTAGTTCAAATTATTTTGTATTTTAATCGTGCTGTTAAATGATGAACACGTGCTGCTATCTAAGCCATAACGGTTCAAACAGCCTGCGATAACAAATTGTAAAAAATTTCAAAAATAAAAACACTTCTCTGTAAGAAAAAAAAAAAAAAAATTAACCTGTGGGTTTTTTTTTTTTTTTCGGTAGAGCGTTCGGCTATAAACTGTCAGAACTTTGGGCCAGTAATAAAAACACTTATTTTCAATCGAATTTATTACTTCTCTAGAATGTTTGTTTCAATCGCTGCGTGAAATCTTCGTCATTCTTTAATCAAATTCCATGTTTTACGAATAATCTTAAATCGTATCATGCTGGCTAATAACAAAACATAGACGCATGATCTTATTATTTTATTTTTTTTTGGCAAAAATTTTTTTTTGTTGTTTTTTACTACGCATTCCTTCAATGAATAGCATTCGAAAAGGAAGGCGCAATTGCTAGGTTTGTTGGAGTGTCGGGCTGTTAATCAGAATGGCGCCAGTTCGAATACGTGCCAATAAATACCTCTTTAATGTTTCTTTTTTTTTCCCGTCAGATGCTCACGTGGGCAGGACTATATTTGTCACAACCTGTTTTTTCACATGCAAAATTACTTCTTTTTCACGAGTCACTCAGTTACACTTTTAATGATATTTATGTTTGAATTGAAAATACGTACAAGAAAAGGTGAGCGATGATCAAATTATGACAACGTTGTACTTAACGAGGTTTTGTTACTGATGTCTTCAAATTAAATGCCTTCTCTTGTGCGCTTACTTATTTTGCTTATTTTTTTCGGTTCTTCTTCATACTGTTCTTTCTTTCAAATTTTTAAAGAGCGAAATGCCTTATGAATCGATTCGAAGTACAGTGCGGAGTTCCGCACGGGTCGACTAGTGACTAGATTAAAGCAAAATGCAGTCACGTAGTTTTTACTTTCAAAATATTATAATTTATTATTGTGAGCAAATATAATTCTCTGAATATTATAATTCTTTTTTGTGAGCAAATATAATTATCTGAATATTATAATTCGTTATTTTGAGCAAATATAATTCTCTGAATATTATAATTTATTATTGTGAGCAAATATAATTCTCTGAATATTCTAAAGTTTTTCTTAGTGTAAAAAAATCTTAGCACGTTGTGTGACAATTTTTGAGTAAAAATTAGTTTGAGGAAGTTTCCAAAGTTGTTGATATTTATCGACGGAAACGTCGAAAATAACATTCTTATTTACTTTTACATCGCCTTTTATCATTTTATAATTAAAAAAAGTAGTCAAAAATATTTAGAAAAATAGTCAGAGCTAGGTTTGTGAGAAAATTAATATCTCAATTTATCAGAAAAAAAACGAAATAGTCTTGAAGACGAAAAAAATATTTAAACAAAATATATTTTAAAAAACAATATTAAAGATCCGGAGATTTTTAAGGCATTTTTAAAAATAAAAATGACGTTATACAAAGGGTTTTCTTTTGTAGTTCTCGGTTCATGCTTTGTATATCATTAATTATATACTAATTGTTCAAGACACAGTAAGCAACAACATTAATAAATAAGTTTCTTTAAAACATTACACTTTAAAAAAATGGAATTGACGCACATTCTCTTGTTCGTTAGAAATAACATTTATGCTGCTATTTTATATAAACACAAATTAATTACCTAAGACAATTAAAAGTAATTTCTAATTAAAGTCAACTTCAAAATGTCTCCTTTATAATCTTATTTCTCAACTGATTCAGTCTCTTAGAACTTTTTCTGGAATTTCTTCATTTATAATTTAGAATGACAACAAGAACCGAAAAAAAAAAAATGTATTTCTACAAAATAAATTTATTCATTTCTGTAGACCTTTTTTTAAAAGTTTTCATTAGGGCTTTCCTTTGTTGGTTCTTTTAATAATATTCAAATTAATATTGATATTCGCAAACGAATGTAAAGATTGCTCAGCTACCGTAAAATTAAATTGCATAATTCATTAGCTTGAAGAAAATAAAGAAAATACAAGTTGTCTTTGCAACTGCGCCATTTAAAACAAGTACAATGCTTTCTTCGGTTAAGAAATAATAACTGGAACTCATTACATTTTCTTCTTGAGTAAAGTCTGAACAAATTTTATTATTATTTTTTTGTAGTAGCTTCTTAATACTGCAGCTTATATATTTGTTAAGAGATAAAAGAAATGTTTGTTTACGTGCGCAGCAGTTTTTTGTCTCCGTTGACTGAAGGTAATTTCAATTTTGTTCATTAGTTATAACTAAATTTCAATGTATTTTTCTCTGTACTAGTTGTGTGTAGTAGTTAGAGCTTACAAATCGGAGCTTGATTTTTGTTTTATTTTATAGATTAAAGAGAAAAATTAAAACTGTACGATTCTTGCATTACATTAAATGTTATTAAAGCTAAAAGGTAAATTATTTTGGTAAAAATAGCTTCTAAATGCAAAAAGAAAAAACATTTTCTACCCAAACATTTCTTTTTTCATTTAAAAGTAGGTTTAACGGGAGATATGTATAAAACAATAGAATTTCTTTGATCTATACGTTTTATGCACTGCAAGTTCCCAGTACACATTGGGAACTCGTTTGAAATATTTTAATTCATGAAAAAACGCTCCACTTAACTGAATGCGTACTGGAGCTCCAAATATGGTTTTAAAAAAAATCTTCAAATATCGGCTTAAATTATATTTTGTTCACTCCCGAATGGTTGTGTAGTTTTTACTGCCTGACCGCGCGGGCATATAACTAGGCCTGACCGCACAGGTGCATAAGAACGTTTGGTCACTAAATATCCAAGTTAATTACGTTGAGTTTTCTGGGAAGGTCTAATCGCATAACTCCTAAACAGTATGGCGTAAAAGGGCTAAATTTAGACTCTGATAGGGATTAGTTGCGCATCTTACCTTTTGCTTGTACTTAATTGTTATAAAAAGGGTCTTCTACACATTTTTGTGACACTTCAATGTTAGTTTCAATGCAAACTCAAGTGTCATCATAAGTTGGCGACCACTTATAGATATATCTTCAAGGCTATGGTCGCCAAGTTTTTGCTGCCAACTTGGCGATATATTGGCCATATGGTAGGAAATTTGGCAAAATAACATGAATTTCGAGTAAGATTTCGATTTGGCGCTATTGGCGATATTTAACGAATAATCCGTTGAATCATGCTAAAATTGTCGATATTTGGAAAATTGATCTCTGCCCCCCCCCCCCCGACGACCGATATCAATACCCCCTCGAATAAAACCCCGATCTAGTGAATTTTTACTATCTTCTGTTGAGAAATGCAGGATTGCCCTTATAGGTCTACACAGCCTTATTCGTAGCATCCACCTTGTACAGACCATCTTCCGGGAGAAAATCCCCCGTTTTATATATATGTAAGAAAGATATTTTTATCAGATTAGGAAAGAATACCCTATTTATTAAATGTCTCAGTATTTTTATGATTTTACGCTGAAGAGAAAAAAAAAGAACTATGGTGTAATTCAACCTGAATGATTAGAATAACTTAGTTCATCTTGAAAAAAAAAAAAAAACTTTTTTTTTTTTTTTGAGTTGACTTAACAAAGTAAATATTTGATATTACTTAGAATGTATATGAATGTTAGAAAGAAAACGTCATCCATTTAAAAAAGAATAAAATCACCCAGTCAAAAATCAAATCTTTACATATTTTTCGTAAATTAAAGAAATGTTAAAAGCTTATTTATAGCATGGGAATTTTAACATTTCTGTTAGGTAATGCTGTGTTAAAATTAGGTAATTATAAATTTTTGCTTCGTTATTTTCATTTAAGGACACTATTTATAGATGCACATAATAAAAAACCAAATGTTTGGAGTTATGTCCCGCCAAAATTTAATAGTAAATAATCAGCAGTATAAAAATAATAGTAGTAATATGAAATTATTTTTTATTTTTACGAAAGTTCTTGAAAATAAAGTTTGTTTAAAAAAATTGTCGCTTTCAACATCAATATCTTTAAATTTAACCTTATACAATTAAACACTTTAGAGTAACTAAAAACTTTGATGATTAAAAAAGAAGCAGTCCTAAGTTATTATTGTGTAGGAATTTCTCAAATACTAATAAGTTGGATGTAAAACAGCGAAAAAGGTTGAAATACTAGCTATAGAGTGCTTCTATTTGAAAATAGAAGTCAAATTCAAAACTTTAGTGAGAGTAATGTATACATGCTATGTTTTAGACGTAAAAGCATTTTAGAAATAGGATTTTGTATATATTTTTTTCATTCACTGATAAGAAAAACCGTTATCAAACTCGACTCAAAAGTTAGGGCACCTTGGCTCCAGCAGAGTGAACAAGCAATCGATTGCTTTTAAATATGCAGGCTTTTCCCAAAATTATCCGTGAACTATTTGTAGATAATTTTCTCGCTCCGGTAATTCGAGACAATGAATAGGTGCAGATAACAGGACAGGGTGCATCGTTTGGCTGCCACACCCTCCTCTCCAGGGAATGTTCCGACCTCGTGGTTAAAAGTTCTTGAATCTCAGTGGATCGTTTTCGATTGTTTGGAAGCTATAAAAACGTCCAGGATGATTTAAACAATGGGTTGTTGGTTTAAGATCATTGAGTTGATTCTATCAACGCTGGTATCATGCCAGATGTGTAAGGAATGTGCGATATCCAAGATTTGATACCTTTCGCGTATGAATTGACAACTGAGTGTAGTTCTCAAGAACTGCTGAAATGTATTAACATCATAAATATGTGTGTGGCCTAAAGTACTCTTTGTCTCGTAACGTTTCATTGAAGTTGCTGAAATGAGTATATAGTAGAACTAGTTTACGTATAATTTTGCTGTTACGAATTGCCAAATACCTCTGAATGCTCAGAGCTGGTATGCATACGGTGACGGTTTATTTTTAACCCAAAACAAACTGTAGGTGAACTACAAAAATAAATAAATAAAATAATAATAATAATAACAATAATAAATAAATAAATAAAATAAATATGCTTGCTTATTTTTTTCCGCTTGCTAAAGAAAATATAAGTTCCAAATATTTCATTATTTTTTAAATACATTAGAAAAAACACAAAATTACAGAAAAATGATTGTTGTTATCATCAATTTGATGCTTATTCCAATAAATGCATGTTTTGTTAGAAACCAATCACTGAATAGTAAACTCTGAATTTCTAACATTCTCACTAACTGCGCTTTTCGACTTGCAACATTGGAAGGAAAAAAACGAACCATAAGGATCAGCTTTGCAGGTCGTAGGTAGGGCAACATTGGTCTAAAACAATCGCAATTTAATGGTCGACAGTAAGTACAACTTATTCAAAGTAACTCAAATGCACGAATTCATGAAAATAAGGTTCTATAAATGTATTTATTTAAAGACCATTAAATGAACAAGATCGCTTTGAAAGTTACAACGACCAAAAAACATTTACGACGTGTTATTTTCTCATTTCACTAAAATGTCTGACATGCTTCTACATAAAAAATGCTATTAATCGCAAGAGTTGTAAGCAGGCTAAACGGATTGCGTAGTAAGAATTATTTGATACTATTAAGTATCATATTTCCTGGTATTTATTACAAACATATAAACTTGATGGGAAAACTATAATTATTGCACTAAACAGAGCAGTTCTACTAAAAGAATCCGCTTTTATCGACGCTAGCAATTATTGCTAAAAACTTCGATACTGAAAATAGGATGTGGGGGCACATATTTTGTCTACTTCACGTATTTGAAAAGCAAATGTCTCTAGTCACGAATCAGTCCAACTTCAAAAGAAAAAAAAAGTTTCCTCGTCTTAGAATGCACTTAAGATACATTTGTATCGAACATCACGTCTTCTTGCAGCGAGGTTAAACTTCATTCTTCACCACACACAACAGCAATATTTCATTTTTTCCCTCTTCACCACAACAAAAAGCCGCGGAGCCTTTATTACCAACAACAACTCCAGCCTCAATGGCAATTTTTTTCACTCGTTGCCGCAAAATCGAAATTACTTACACAAGTAATCGATCGAGTTTAGCCTGTGTAGGATTCACGGCCAATTGAGTTAACACGGCGATTACTTTTGTTGAGGAGGAAAAAAATTAATCGATAGTAGCTGGCCTTCGACCAATTGAATCGGTATGTGATTATCTCCAAATGCAGCTTGCATGGTGCCATAATTACAGCCATTCTATCATTCTATACTCACTGTGCGGAAAAAGATTTCTGGATTATCATACTGTAATAGTGGATTATGTCCAATTTTGAAAACAATTCAATTGTTATATTCTTTAATTACGAATAACAATTCTTTTCGGTAAAAATGATACACTTTTAAAATGTTTATTTTTGCGAAATTAATACTGAATAGTGAATCCTAGCAAAATGCTTAAAATAAACTACCAACTATTTGATTTATCATTCTATTTAAATGTTAGTACAGAAAATGACATTCAAAAAATCTGTTTCTTATACTGTCGAAGGATATACTGGAGAACGTCGACATTCACCAGTGATTCATTGCAAATATTCGGCCTTTCTTTGATCTCTTCGCAATGTGAACGTTGACACAAATCGGCGAATGTCGACATTTACCAAGTATCGAACTTTCACAGTAACATAGCTTCGTTAAAATATTTTATCTCATTTTTTTTTTCATTCTATTTAAAATAACTTTTTTTTTTCAATGCTTGAGGTATGAATGTGTTATGCTTATTCTGAGGCTAGAATATGATAGTTCAGCAATATATTAGAAAATTAGCGGCCTAAATTAAGGTGTTTCATTTTATTTTTTTCACTCATTGATACTTTTACTTATTATTTATATCAAGCATACCAACCATGCTTACAATCCTTGATTTTGCATATAAATAGGTAAGGAGAAGTAATTGAAGACAGCCACATAAATCCCAACTAAAAAACTTAGAAATTTTAAACTATTCCTTTAATATCATTTTCAAGACGTGTTATCATAACGAGCTATATTAAAAAACGCTCTGAAATTCAAAAATTACCCACTAAAACACCCGCATATTCTTAACGAACTATTGGTACGCGTTGCACAGAAATTTAACTACGGCAGTACATCAACTGCGCCTTAAGACAATTTTATTTTTCATCAGATAAAATTAAAACTACGATGTTTACCTTAACAAATGAAATTCCTAATTTAACTAATACTAGTATTGAAAATAATATTTTATTAGATGTATCGGTTACCATTGTTATCTCATTTAATGGTTTAAAGAAGAAGTACGTTAGTGGACATTGTTCTGCATTCGAAAGTAACGAAGAGTTTAAGCAATTTTTAAAAAGATTCCTCAACTATACTTATTTGGTTAAGTTTTTCAATTCCGTTGTGACTCACGTAAGAGTCTGTCCACGAAAATGTGACACTTGGCTCCGTCTCGTTTCAGAATTGTCCATTTTCGTAATGGGACGATATGGTGAGGAAAGTTGGAAGGTAATTTTTAAGTGCGTCATTGATTCTAGAGATTGATTACTTCACCTTGAAATTTGAGGAAATAGCCAAAGAGGTAACACATTTTAATTTTGTGCGGCAAAAGGAGATGTCGCAATGGACAGGTCACATTCTACGTAAGTGGGTGGGTCTTGGTTTTACTTTTTTCAGCAGCCGTTGGTCAGAGATAACAACGCCTCCCATAATTAATTTCATTTGAAAATTGGTGCAAGTCGGGTTGCAATAAAGAATGCAAGGCTTGTCATTTTTTAACTTTTCCGCCAACTCAATGCAGTTATTGCTGCAACTAACCTTTCAGGTCTTAATATTCACATAAAGAAATACACTAGGAGTATGTATTTTTTCATATCACCAAAATGTTGCTAAACTCCAAAATATGACACGCGCCATTTCTTCCTTCTCTACCTATTTTAAGGAATGGACTCGTTTTTTTATATATGTATGATCGACAAGGGTTATTTGTTCGTGATCGGATTATATTTAGTTTTCATAATTTTTTGGAATGAAAGAGAATTTGAAACTTGATGAGTATAAAATGAATTCAAACATAAAATTTGCTTTTAATAGTTAGTTTTTTAACTACAATAAAGTAATCACGTCTTCCAAAATTACCCATTCTTCCTAAGGGAACAAGATAACGTTGAATGTGCTGCTTAAGATAAAAGACTTTTTTTTTGAAATAAAAGTTTTACAAAAAGGTAAATAATTTACTGTATGAGGCGAGAAATAATAAAAGAAAAGCGGTTTTGGCGCGAAATAAAATGTGAAATTACAAAAAAAAGGGGCTCCAAAATGTCTAAATATACATTTTTCGTCTGCAAATACAGCTACCTGAAACCTGAGCTGATCTTGCTTCAGTAAGATTCTGAGATGGTTCAGGCTTGTGTTTATGTTTAAGTAATAATTTTTATTTTAACTATCCATTAATCCATTTATAATTCATTAGTTAAAAGGAACAGGGAAATTTAGGTAAATTAAAACCACAATTCTACTAACTATAAATTTTTCAATTAACAAAGAAATTCAATTAACAAAATTTCGAAGAATATAGCTTTAATTTTTAGTTGTTTTCAAAAGCAAACAAAACAGATTTAGCTAAAACGACTTGCAAATCACGACTCTGCAATAAATAGCATCGATTGGGTTGTTAAGATTTCCAACGTGATCTCCATTTTCTTTAACTTGTAATGAAGATATAACCAGCATAAATTAAGCTTTCAGAATAAAACATGTTCAAAAACACAAGATATGACATAATAGGATTAAATATACTCCTAGGAAGAGAGTCCAGGATTACTTTGAAACAAGCATTCAGTGCTCTAAAATGTTTATTGTGATTTATAATGATCTATTATTTGAGCTATTGTAAATGGTGGTGAGCTTCACAAAGGATAATTTACTTATCCTCAACTCTTATTAGCAAGCTCAAATTTGCATATCGAAGGATGAATTCAGGGTGGCACTTGTGTCGGGAATAAACATAACCCTCACAGCGAGTATTAGTAGTAACATTAAACGCGAGATCAACTGAGCTTTTCGCGATGTCTGCTAATGTAAACCAATGTGATCTAATTAGTAGCTTGATATGCTTTCCGTGAAATTCAGCTTCACGTAGGTTTCTGTTTATAATAAATGAAATATTATTCCAGATGTGTGTATTAGGATTTAACTAATATACTTTCAATCTAGATTTGTGGAATGTAAATTCCAAGCAAGAACTTGTTTGTTTGTAAAAGTGCTTGTTAAGCTTTTTAGTGTAATTACCGCCGGGGTATGCACTGATTAGACAGTTTGTGAATAGTTTGTTAATTTTACGTGATTTAACTTGAAATGTTGTTTAACTAGTCACAAGCATTTCACTGTAAAAACGATTCAGAAACGTTCCTGGAAAATAATGGGCAGCTGTTGTGCACAATTTCTGCCAGTAACATACCTTGCAAAAACCAGGAACGTTTTCCGCTGCAATTTCTGGAGCCTTCCTGAAACTATCCTGGAAGCTTCCTGAAAAATTCAGAAATTTTCCCGAAGAAGTCAGTCGTGTCTCTGAAACTTAAGAATAAACTTAGCTAAATATAGTTTAATGTCTCGGCTCCTTCCTGAATTATTTAGAAATTTCCAAAAGCAGTATTGCAAACATGGGCAAAGCTATGCAAGAATTGCAAGTTAGTATCAAGAATCTTATCTCGCCTGTAATTCTGGCAAAGCACCGTTGTCCATCCTTAGTCGCTCCCTTTAAAAGGTTAATCAGTATGGATGGCCGAAATCGGGCTGAAGCCGATACACTTTATAAATAAGCTCAGATAGTCTTTAAACTGGGAGCTAAAAATATTTTCCACAACAGTGAGAAGTCTGCATTTGTGCAATTTGTAGCGATTCAGGAATCTTTTTGACGACGATGCTTGATATTTCCAGGAAGTTGATAAGAACCATTGAAGTCCCGAAACGTTACACGTGAATACTCAGTAACGTTTTGGAATTTTTTACGGGGTTTTTAGTGTTTTGCATAAACATAAATGAATCCCGTTAGCTTGAAAACTGCATAAATTACTAAATGACAATTATATAAAAGTAAACTACCTGTTAAAATGTCTCTTATGTAATCAACGAAAAACTTTCTCCAACACCAATTATCATTCAAAAATTAATTTATATTAACCCACCCACATACGTAGGATGTGACCTGTCCAATGAGACATCTGCCTTGACCGCACAAAATTATAATGTTCTACCTCTCCGGCTGATTTCTTAAATTCCATGGCGATGTATTTAAACTCTGACGTATGAAAACCAATGACGCACGTACAAATTCCGTTGCAACTTTCCTTTCCATATCGCCCCTTCAAGAAAATTTACAATGGGGATCTTTCCTTCAGTCAAAAGTAGTACTTTTAGTCACTGAAATTGATAGAATAAGCAAAGAATATAACATGGATCCAGAAAATTCTTTTATTTTACTAACAGTTATTTTTTAATTAACTTTTTTAAATGTCCGATTTTGCAAACAAGGCGTGGTCTTGATGACGTCCCAAATGATGCTCTTTGGCGGATTTTGTACTGCGTTTACACTTTATGATAATGAAGAAGCGAATTTAAATTGCGCTCTACGCTTGCTGACAACCATATCGTTGCCAATACACGTGAGTAAAGATGTGACTTAAATATTTTGCGCTGTGAATGGTAACTCAGAATGACATTTGCGATGTCATCCGCAAGAAATGTAAATAATGAAAGCGCACCGATTTAAGTATTTTTTTAAACATTAAACTTAAACAAATTATTAAAAAAAGGGAAGATCCTACATTTTTAAGCATGTTCTTTTAGAAAAAAAATACTTTTAAAATTTTGGAAAGGACACCCATTATGAACCAAAGCGGATCCAAGGATCTACGTTTCGCGTTCAGACCTTATCAAACATGAGTGAGACTGCAGTCTTAGTTTGTTAGTGATGATTTGTTTGGTATTTGCTTGCAGTTCTGTCTGAGCTAAAGCTAACGGGCACTAACTTACAGCTTTGAAAATAGATTATAAAAACGGCACTGAACATTAGTTTTGTATAAACAAGAACCTATGTTGTTATTAAGATACATTTTTATTAAAAAAATATTTCCCTATTTTCTTCACAACAATAAATATTAAATTTATTAAACAATGTCATCTCGCACGGAATTTCCTTTTATTGCAATCACAGGTAAAAGATACCTAAATAACAACGCATTTATATTTTTTATGTTCTTTTTTTTTCTTTTGAGATTGCGAAATGAAGCTCAAATTGTTCTACAGTCATCCGAACATCGTAATAAACACAAGAAAAAGTTAATGAGTTTCAGATATTATTCTTGAAAGAGAACTGCATATTTGCTTTAAATTGTTTAGCTGTAAAGAAATTTCTGTTTCCCTTTCTTTTGCTCTAGTTAATGAATTATGCAATTTAATTTTACGGCGGCTGAGCAATTCTTACATTTGTTCGCAATTATTAGTATTAGTTAGAATATTTAAAAGAAAAGAACTGACGTTTTATTAAAAATTTTGTAAGAAAAAACCGCAAAAGAATTGAATGAATTAATTTATTTCTTGGAATTGCATTTTTCGACCATTGTCTTTTAATTATGAAGGGAAATAGGAATAGAACATTGCATTGAAAAAAATAAGTGAAAAAATTTGCTTTTCTATTGTTATAAAGGAAATATTCAGAAAAAAAGTGTGATATTAATTAAAGTTTATTTCCCACTTTTTATGTTGATGAGATTTGTAATGAATAACGTATCGTGTAAGGAGCATTAAATCTTGATGCACATCAACATTTAATTTTTAAATATATTTTTATCACTTTTGGCTTTGTATTTTTATACGTAAAAAAAGCACTTTAAAATCCTCATACCAACACTCGCATTTACTTCTATCTGATTTTTTTTTTCATATCTTCGATCGCTTTTCGCTTTGTACCGTTATACGCAAAAAATGTACCTTAAAACCCTCATACCAACATTCACACTTACTTCTTCTTTCTCATTAAAAAGAAAAATCTTCGATCAATTTTCACTTCGTACTGCTGTACGTAAAAAAGTACCTTAAATCCCTCATGCCAAGACTTTCATTTACTTCTCCTTCCTGATTGTTTAGAAGAATATCTTTGGTCACTTTTCGCTATGTACTTTTGTATGTAAAAACGTACTTTTACACCCTCATACCGACACTCACATTTTCTTCTAGTCTCTGATTATATATATATATATATATATATACGATCATTTTTTGCTACGTACATTTGTGCGTAACAAAGCACCATAAAGCCCTCATTTCAACACTTTCATTTACTTCTACATTCTAATTTTTCCAAAAATCACTTTTCGCTTTGTACTTTTGTACGTAAAAAAAGTACCTCAAAACCCTCATACCAACACCCACATTTACTTCTACTTTCTATTTTTTTTGATTAAGTCTCAATTCTTTATCCTCCCCTCCTCCTTCTGCGTTTGGCAAATTACCGAAACTTATATACTCCTCGTACTTGGCGATTAATTGAAACTTCCACATCGCCTCCTCGTTATTTGGCGGTATTGTATTTTTGCAATCAAATGAAGCAGTGAGTAGCAAAGGAATGTAAGTGGGCGTTTTGAAGTTTTGTGTAAAACGCGTTTAAGTTCAGATCCTAGGTAGGCTTTCATTGAATTTGTCTTCTAAATCATTCTGTGCAGCAGCAAGTACTATGTTCCCCCATCGTTTGTACTGGTTATTTCAAAATTTTTGTTACTGCTATTATATATACCTAAAGAAAATTTCATGCAATACTATAACTATTTTTCTATCAAATAATGATCACAAAATCTTTCTCTAAAACAACTTTTTCATCGAAAAAAAAAATCTTACTTCTTTTTTTTTTCGAAATTGTATGAGTTGACCTACACTAAAAAAGAAATCCGAAACATTACTGAGTACTTTCGGGTAGCGTTCCGGGACTACAGGAGTTTACACCAGTTTCCTGTGAAATAAAAGTTTTTACAAAAAAGTTTCCGGAGTCGCAAAAAGTTCCATAAAAGCAGTTTTAACACTGTGGTGAAATTTTTTTTAGCTACCAGTGTAAAAATATATCACGCTTCTCCATTAGGTGTTTCTTTTACAAATTAATCACAAGCTCCTGCGGGCTGACTGAACCCCAATCAATGACAAACTGCAGCCTCCGGACAGTTTAGATTTGAAGGAATGTCTTGTAATTTCGTTCTAGCTTCGGCCATTTTTGCTTTAGGAATTTTCCTGCTAAAACGAAAAGCTGCCAAGTTATTACTAAATACTCGTATAACTTTTTATTCAAGGTTTCTGAGTTATTTCAGGGAACATGAATATCTTTAATTGGAAAGGTTTCTGAATATTTCAGTAATATTCCTGGTTAATATCAAGAAGGTAACTAACTCTTAGCAGAATGTTTTTTTTTTTTTAATCAGATATGTTAAGAAATTGTGCATATTAGCTGCCCAATATTTTTCAGGAATGATTCGGAATGTTTTTCAAAGTGCACATTGAGTCAATTTGATACATATGGAAAAGAATCCCCCGATAGCTGTATAGGGTTACCATAAAACAGCACGGTTACCAACAAAAAATAAAATAAAATACTGACGCAAAAAATTGACTACCGTCCCAAATTCCAAATTATCAAAATTTCCCCGAAAAACCTACCAGTGTAAGCTGAGGCAAAGAGCGAAAATGAAAATCCCTTTAAATACCTTGCTTAATTAATTACAAAAATTTAATTTCTTAACGAAAAGAAGATGGCATCAGATAAAATTTTTAAACATCGATATTTTTTAAACACTCGCCAACACTTTAATCGCATAAAGGCTTTCTGGAGCTGATGAAGGGAAAACATTTTATTGTTATTTATCTTTCACATTGTTGTATTACGCTCAAAAAACCTACTACAATCAGCCGCCCTTAAAGCGATAATCGCCAAATTAAATCATCACCTATTACCCCATGTAGGTTAACTATTACTTTAAATTTCTCCTAAATTGCAGCATTACTTCTTCATTGTAATAACGATTCAGAAACGTTCCTGGAAAATAATAGGCAGCTAATATGCCCACTTTCTGCCAGTAACATATCTTGGAAAAACCAGGAACATTTTCCGCTAAAAGTCAGTAACCTTCCTAAAATTAACCTTGAAATTTTCTGAAGACTTGAGAAATCTCCCCTGTTAGAGCCAGTCACGTCTTGAGAAGCTTCTGTGAAAATTAAGTAGGTTTAATTTTTATTGATCAGAACCTTCCTGATTTACCAAGAAAGCTCCAGAAGCATTACAGTCCACGGCGAACACTATGCAAAAAAGAACCAAACATGTCGCTTAACTACAGCTCTGGCATTGCAAAGCTGCTGCTGCCATCATTGCCGTTTACCGCTCTCACTAGGAGCTTAATCAATCTGGGTGGGCCGTGCAGTAGTGTCAACATGACTAAAGCTAAGACAGAATTGCAAGCAAGTGTCAAGAATTTTACTTGCCTGCAATTCTTGCAAAGCCGCGTAGTCCAATAGACTGATCTGCGCTCTTTGGACTTCTTATCAGTCTGGACCAACCGCAGCTGAACTGAAGCTGATACACTTTATACACACGCTTAGTTAATCTTTAAACTGGGAGATAAAAATATTTTTTACTACAGTGAGAAGTCTGAATTCTTGCGACTTGTAGTAATTCAGAAAACATTTTAACAATGATACCTGATTTTTCCAGGAAATGGATAAAAACCATTGAAATCCCGAAACGTGACATGAAAATACTCAGTAACGCTTCAGAATTTTTTTACAGTGTAGTGCGCTCACAAACGTTCAGACACCTTTTTCAGCATATTCCAAAATGCTGAAAAAGGACTCAGCACACCTTAAAACGTGATTATCCGTCAAAATTCAAAAATTCACGGTTTTAATATTTTCTTCCATATGTTAGATACAACAAAAGATAAAAAAAGTCAAACCCGTGGAAACTTATTCAGCATAACAGTTTAGTTGAAATATATCAGCAGTACAGGTTTTTCAAATTATCGAGACAGTGACCCGTCTAAGTTTGACTTCACGTTTTAGAATAAATCATACTGTTTCCAACTTTTTTCCCTGAAAAAAAAAAGGAATACACAAAACAAAGCACTAAGACTACTATGTGTGGGCTGAAACAAATTGGGAATATATTGTAAATGACAGCTTTAGATAAGTGGGTTTGGCTTATAATCTCGCAGGAGCATCACGCAAACGATATTCCTTAACTAGTTAGTTGATTGGTTGGATTTGGTTTATTAGTGCTAGAGATATACTGAACCAATTAACTAAGAAAAAAAATGGTTCTCATATATGTTTGATGAAACTGGGTAGATAAACCTTTAACAAATCCTGAATGTTGTTATATTCGGTATTGGTGTAAAGAATTATTTTAGGCTCTTAAACACAAGTGCTGTAGAGACGCAATATTTGCAGATACGTATTTTTGAAATAACGTTTCTGGATTGGCCATCTTTAAATGACTACCGGTGTTTAAAAATAAAATTTTGCAAAGTAAATGCAGTTGTTAGATTTTTTACTAAATTTCTATTCTTCTTCATTTTTAATAAAACCAGGGGGACCATTTCTCAAAAGTAGTGTCGCACAAAGTTATGTTGTTTTTTCAAACCCTAAATTTTTCTATAGTGTTTATATTTAATCAATGGTGTAACTATAATTGTACACCAGTACGTAGAATTATTCGTCATCTAGTAAACTAATTTTCAATCCTGAAAGGATAAAAAATCAGTAATTTTTTATTAAAATGTCTGTAGATGGGACATTGGAAAATAACCAGTTCCAAGTATTTTGTCATATATTGTTTGGAGCAAAGGAAAATCAGATGGAGCAATACCTGGAACGTTCTTTCGAGCAATTGTAATTAAAATGATTGTGGTTCTGAAGCATAATTATGCACTGCCAAATGAAACCTGAGAGAGAAAAAAAAACATAAAGTAATGAACCACGGTGAATGACTTCACACATCATGCTTTCTTGACATTGCACCACCAGATTTCCTTTTCCTCCGATTGCTTTGTTACAAAAATGGCTTAAAAACGGATGATATTCAGTTTGGTATCTCCAAATATTTTGCTTTCAAAACCATCCAATTTTTTTTTATAAATCTTAAATCGGAAATTGTATACATTGTAAATCTTAAAACGATTTTTCAACTCGAACACTTGTCCCTCTTTTGGAACTAGGTAAAGCATTCTTTTTGAAACACTTTTCTGAATATTTGAACGTAGTTCAGAACATTTTTGGAGCATTCACACTCACAACTTTTTAGAACACATTGAAGCTCACTTTTTGGGTCACGTGTTTGAACATTTATGTAGCACTCTTCTTTTTCCACCAGTAATTTTTTTACAAAATCCCAATCAGCACGGTCAGTCACCAGAGTTGGGCAAATTTTAATTGCATTGACAATTAAAGATTAACAATTGATTAATTGGTAAACGTAACCACAACAACTAACAATTGATCAATTGTAATTGTGGAAAATTACAACTCACAATTAATTAATTGTTAACTGTAATTTACTACAGTCAACAATTAATTAATTGTTAGTTGTAGTTTACCACAGTTAACAATTAACTAATTGTTAATTGTAGTTTACTACAATTAACAATTGTCGATTGTTAATTGTAGTTTACTACAATTAACAATTGTCGACTGTTCTGTGAATTTTAATTAAAACTAACTTATAAACAAATTACTGGTTTTGTACAATATACTCTGCAGACTACAGGTCTACCTGGGACGTGGACGCTAAATGGGTACCATATTACTATCTAACTATTTAAATACACATGTTAGCAACAAATAACATATCAATAAAATATCAGTAACTTTCAGTAAATTACCGCCCAATAGCCAGGGCTAAAGCAGAAATATATGAAATACTCGAGTTGAACCGAACCATTGCTTCGGTCACTCATCTGGCCTACGCTAATTCCATATTAGCTACCAGCTTGTTTGGCACTCTTGGCTTCCTTAAGACGTTTTCCATCTCCAGCTCAGTCATTTTCCTATGCCGGGCTGATGCGTGCTAATGAGCACGAAACTGCAGGCCTCGGCTGGAAATGACTGAACTGGCAGTGTATTTCATGTAGCAGTAACTTTATTACGAGCAATAAATTATTTACTGCAGCACATGACTTTTCTGAAAAAATGTTATGGCTGCAGCAAAATATCCTCAAAAAAGGCATATTTCAATTAAAAAAAAAAAATCCGTACTAGTAAAAGTCCAAAAAACATCTGAGGGAAATTACAGAAATGCAATTTAGTTACACGATTTAAAAAAAAATAAAATAAACAGAGCGGTCTCTGAGATCTTACGTCCCCTGTTATGTCCCTCTTTCTGATTTCTCTTTTTACAGGTTAAACTATAAAACAATGATTTGCACAGTTTTAAAACACGTAATTAAAACACAAACATTTACGTGTGGAAAAAACTTGCCAAGACGAGAATAGTTCACGCGGCGGGCGAGCAATCAAAACTGAACGAAAGTACGAATTCGAATAATACTTTGAACTCTGTACGCTGCGCTGTACCTATTGATACATTAAGTTAATTGTTAGTTTTAATTGTTTCATAAAACAATTAAAAAAATTAATTGCAATTATTTTAATTGTGAAAAGTGATTAACGTACATTAATCTAATTAAATAAATTGCAAAGTACAATTAATAGTTTAATTGCAATTGATTTAATTGCAATTAATTTAATTGCAATTACTTTTTCAATCAATTAACAAGGCAATTGAAAAAATAATTGATTAATGCCCAACACTGTCAGTCACCAATCAATAAATGGTTTTCGATCTGGGAAGGTCCATATGTGTATCATGTGTATGGGCATTCGCGACGCCCTTTTACTGAATCATCATTATACCAAGATTTCTAGTCGTATTATATTGAGGAATTTTAATGACTGACAGTTAAAAAAAATTTTTAACTCTTAGAGAACCATAAGCTTTGTGGTAGAATATAGAAATTTGCAGGGGTTCTTTTTTCCAAACGAAAAAAACATAGTGTAATTACTTTAGATCATACATTTTACTATCGATTATCGTTATAACTCAAAAAGAAAATATGTCACAAATATATCTAAATGTATTATCATTTTTTTCTCAAACGGTCTCTCTAATCGATCCTTAAATGTGTTTCGAAGCTGCAATTTAACAAATATCATGATTAGAACAGATTCGATGTACTTTCGAAATACGTTTCAGCACTTTTTCCACAACGATGCACATTCGTAACGCGTTATAATAGTCCAACATGCTCCCTCTCGCTCAACTTCAGACAAAAAAATTCTGACAGTAAATATTGAGCTATAATTTCGATATGGGAAACGGGGACACATGTGAAATTTTTTTTTCCATTCTTCATTTTTCAGAAAATATTATCAGTTTCTAATAAAAAAAGGCACCCCACGATTGAATAGTATTTTGCTTGTCCCATGGATTTTTTTCAGATTTTTAAAAAACATATTTCTTTGCTTCCTGGAATTTTTAAAATATGCCTTCAATTGTTCACATGTGCCCTCATAGAGGGTTACATGTGAACAAGCTTGGGGCACGTGTGAATCCGATTGAAAAACGCAAGAGAAGCATCATATTTCAAAGAAAAACACGTTATAATGAAGCATATATGTACACTGTAAAAAAATTCCGAAACGTTGCTGAATATATCCGTGTAACCTTTCGGGATTTCTATGGTTTTTATCCACTTCCTGGAAGAAACAAGTATCATTGTCAAAAAGTTTCCTGAATTGCTACAAGTCGCACGAATGCTGACTTCTCACTGTTGCAAAAAATATATTTAGCTCCCAGTTTAAAGATTAACTGAGTGTATTTATAAAGTGTATCCGCTGCAGTTCGACTGAGGCCCGTCCGGACTGATAAGGCGTCCGAAGGGTGCAAATCAGTCTATGGACTACGAAGCTTTGGAAGCGAAGCCGGACTGATAAGGCTTCCAAAGGGTGCAAACCAGTCTATGGACTACGAAGCTTTGGAAGAATTGCAGGCGAGTAAAATTCTTGATACTTACTTGCAATTCTTTCTTAGCTGTGGCCATGTTTGCAATACTGCTTCTGAAGCTTTCTTCAAAACGCAGTATGGTGCCGAACTATTATAGTATGCCCACCTAAGTTTATTCTAAGATTCCAGAGATACGATTGGCTTTGAACGGTAAGAGTTCTGAATATTTTAGGAAGTTTTCAGGATAATTTCAGTAAGGTTACTGAATTTTAAAGGAAAACGTTCCTGGTTTTTGTAAGATGTGTTACTGGAAGAAGTTGGGCACATCAGCTGCCCATTATTTTTCAGGAACGTTTCTGAATCGTTTTTACAGTGTACGTATAACCAATTTCATTCAAAGGTTTGTAACCTATACTGTGTCTGTTTGAATTTTACAGTAGCTGTCATTAAGAAAATACTTTTTCTGAATTATAGAACTGCTCACTGTCAAATTTTAAAGTTTCATAGCATAAATAAATAAATAAATACATAATACATATGTTTGTAATAATACATAAGTTTGGTTAAGAAGTAAGGCTGGTACTGCAATTACTTGAGAAGTTTTAAAGATTTTTTGCTTGACTTCATCCTAGTAAAACATACCATGATCACTTATTCCCCTTGCTCAAATGTGCCCCCTTTTCCCCTATATGATTCCAAATTTGTGTGGCAGATGCAAAACAGTAAATAAACAACTTAGTAAGATGCAAGTACATTAAGTGCAATTTTTAAATGTTTCGGAAACCAATTATTGAGATTTTTTAAAGGGATAAATAATAATAATGACGTTTAGAATTTTGTTAGGAAAACGGTCTAAAAATAAATGGGGGTTAAATTTGGTAACAACTAAATAAAAAAGGAAATAATCCTAAACAAAAAAATAAAATAAAATTGAGAATTTCCGTTTTAATTCTACTGAAACATGGCTATTAGAAAGCAGTGTTGTATCAAATCAAGATATTGCTTAAGGAATGATATGATGCGGTTTTAAAATTCGAAGTACAATTGGCATATTTTCAAAATACCCAAATAAATTGTTACACTCGGACTCGCATGCCCAAATCTTTTTGTCGTATTTATTTATTTATCATTTATTTATTATTTATTTTTTATTAAAAGTATTGCACACCACAGAAAAAAATCTAATTACAGTGGCAAAAATGATATACAAAATAGCAATTAAAAAATTATACATTTAAAATATTAAAACATAGACTTAAAATTGTAAAATGATGTGTTAAAATATCTAAATCATGACAATAAATGTTAAACGGTTAGTGAAATTTAAAAAATACAAAAATTATCAACATAGTTAAGTCTGGTAAAAAAATTGTAAAACAAGAACGATTCCTTGAGTCCTTGGGGGGACAGCAAGTTGGATCAAATTAACAATATCGGAGAGGTCAATCAAATTATTTAGAGCCATATGGAAAAAAAGAAGACACAAAAGTTCACGGCTTGATTTAAGGGTGGGAATATTATAATAATTACATTAATAAGAGTAAGAATAAGTCAAAAAATCGTGATTATCAGTTCTGTAACGTAAGTAAAAAATAAATTTGGATTGGGTCTGCTCAAGAGTTTCAGCTTTGTTATTGTAATAGGGATCCCAAATAAAACCACAGTGCTCAAGTTTGGAGCGCTGAAAACAAAAATAAAGCGTTTTAAGCCCTTGGCTCATTAGAAAAATCCTTAGTCTTACGTTTAGGAAAACCCAGAACATTTTATGCTTTTAAAACGATGCTGTGAATATGTAGCGTAAAATCAAACTTAGTACTGAAAGGGATACCCAAATCCGTAACAAAGTCAGAACGCCATTCTGACTTTGTTGCGAACAAATTCAACAAAATTATTTCAGGAAAAATGCTTTGAGTAAACCATTTGTCAAATTGACGAACATTTCGTATTGTTTCTGAATAAATTTAGAAAAGATATTTGAAAAATAAAGCGCTCAAATCGTTGTTATTAGGTTTATGCTATTATGATGGCATACAATCGCCAAGTTACTATATTTATTATAGAAATAAAGATGCCCAATAATAATATGGTCACTATAAGCATTGCAAGGTAACTTAATACGAAACAATTTATGGAAAAGTTGTTAAATAGGTGCTCCATGATACTAATTAAAAGTAACTGACTTGGTTTTACATACCATCATACGATTTTTTTAATTATTGCTATCGTTATCGTTATCACTATTGACATTTGATGGTTTTGAAGGATATATTTCTTAATTGTTACTATCATTATCGCTATCATTATTTTCATTTGATGACTTTGAAGGATCCTTGTAGTCAAATCCATAACAAAAGCAGAATCCTGGATATAGCATAGAGAAGTTTCGGCATGGAGCAAAGTAGTACCTGCAACAGTGTACCTGCAACCGTTTAAGTTGAGCATTTCGCTTGAAAATGACAAATGTCCTGGATGTAATTCATCTAGGTGTTCCAATGGTGACAATAGATTCTGTGATTCATTCAGCATCAAAATGTATTTCCAGTATATATAACCACAAGCAGGATGGACTGCCTCTAGAAAACTTGAGGTAAATTATGTTTCAAAGCGAACGGAAAGAGGCATCTATGTGTCCAAAACTTATTTATGGTGGAAGCGAGACTTACATTTTTGTACATTGTATGTTTTTGGTGGGATACTGCATCTTCCGATATCCAGAAATACGTACATCTGGAAATATTTTCCAATAAAGCCTCTTCAAAAGCGTGAGCGTTTCAAGATTTCCTTGTGCTTCCCGTATCCTTAACTGTGAAAAATGATAGAAGAAATATTACCTAAAAAATGATTGCAGTATAATAAGCAGTGTAGAATAGTTGGTGCACTTATTTAAGCGTTTAAAAATATTAGAAACAATATATATATTTTATTTTGGCTGTTCATGTCTGATTATCTCAGTACAGAGTTATAATCGAATGAATTTCTCTGATATGGTCTTATATACATTTTTGCACCATGTTCCGAAACAAATCTGAAATACTAAAGAAAATACTGCTATTTCAGACTATTCCAGCAAGCAGAGCCGACTCAACAAAAACTTGAAAACAAGGAACATCATTAATCTAAAGAATTACATTTTCTGAAAGTATCAACTAAAAACAATCATCCGGAGTTAGTTTTTGCTTAGTAACACGACATTTCAAGGGAAAAAATCCGAGAACTATTTAGAAGAAAACATTTATTTTAAGTGCAGCTCAAATTACAAGCTATTTTGTGCCCGTGAAATAATGTCTGTACATTAAGGTATTAAATGGCTTAAGCTTATGACCCTTGAAGATAGCACTTTCATTTGAGAACTAAAATTCGGTCAAGATTTCTTAGGTCATTGCAGTAAATAAAAGATAAAACAGACGTCGCAGAAACAAAACAAAAAATACAATTATTATTGTAACGATGAATACAAAAAAAAAAAAAAAAATGATGATAACAATCATAATATATTGGTAATGATATTAAATGTAATGATAATGGTAATAATAATGATGTTAGCAATAATAATAACTATTAGTATTGTTTTTATTATTATTATTATCATTGCAACGATGAAAAAACAATAATAATATTGCTGATAACTAAAATTATGTTAGTACATTGAAGGTGAAGATAATAATAATAATAGTAAAATTGAGTATAACTATGATAATGATAATAACAACAATGCTGATAATGACAGTGATGACGATAACTGATTGACAATATTAAAAACTATAGAAGTACATGCGATTGGATAGATAGATATGTGAATAGATAAAAAGATAGATTGATAGATAAATAAAAATGTAACAAAGTAGACACGTTTCAACTGTGACGACTCGAACCCAATTGATATAGTAACCTTGACATCGTAACAGGGCTTTTTCCTTTCTTATTTTTGGAAGATTAAACTTAACATCCTTTAATTTAAATTACACCGTTGGGTGTATCTTTAAAAAATCCAATGCATAATTTAACTTTTTTTTTCCTTTTTTTGAGCAATCATGATTGCTTATTGCTTTTATTTGACTGTGTTGATGTGCTATCATTTTATTTTCCCGCCAGCACCCTCGGCAGCATCACCGTCGACGGCTCCTTACGATGCTGCTTCTATAGCGAAAACCGTCTCCAGGTTTCGTCAATATCCTGCATTCACATGCATCCATACACAACTACACACACACGCGCACACATACACCTACACACATACACAAACAGATACGCACACACAAACACATACACACACGCATACATACAGACACCTACACATACACACACACACTTACAAACAACTACCCACACACTCATCACACTCATGCCTACATACAACTACCCACACACTCATCATACTCATGCCTGCACACAGCCACAAACACAAATGCCAACACACATACACATTCCTTTACCACACACAAACTCATACACACAACTACCCACACACTCATACCTGCACACAGACACAAACACACATGCCTACACACATACACATACCCCTACACACAAACACACATACCCCACACACACATAAACACACATGCCTACAAACACACACACATACTCGTGATTGCGAAAAACATAATTTGAATTCAGAAGGTCAAAATTCAAATTATTATTATTTTTTTTTTGAATGAATATTTTAGATGAGATTTGGAGGATTCAGTCAGTCGGAGGCAATCAATGGGCTGCATATTGGATAAGCGTAGAATAGAACATACGAAAAGAACACTATTAAATTAGATGAGCTAGACAAAATATGGTATCGTCTTTAAAAAAGGGTAAACATGAAGCTGTGTTTCTGCTTTGCAAATTCCTAATATGCATTTGAAACACTTTTGGATCTCTTTTATTCAGAAAAAAGTGTTCCAATTGCCTGAATGTGCACTTAAAGGTATTCCTAATGTGCTTCGTTCCTAAAAATATGCACTGAAATCTGCTCGGAGTATGTTCGAAATGTGATGATCTTAAAATTGAGAACAGTTTAGGGCACGCTTGTGAAATTCTTTCTTCATTTCAAACTTAATTTCCACATTAAAAAAAAAAAAAAAAAAAAAAAAAAAAAAAAAACAGTCAATGGAATCCCTGGCTTCGATGATAGTAGTTTTTTTTCTTTTTTTTTTCACAATAAATCGGAATTAACTGGCGTTGCGAGTGTCTTCAAAACGAACAGCCAAACCTGATAGAAGATTGGGCAATTTAGGGTCCGACGTCGGCTACTCGATATACCTGCAAAAGTAGTGAAAAAAATTATAAAAAAATTAAAAATATTATTAGTTCAAATGTGTGCTGCCAAGGGTTTTAAAAGTGAAAAAGAAATAATAAGATCTCAAATGTGTTCCTATAAATGTGTTGAACCACATATGTTTTCTCAAAAATGATTTGAAATGTTTCATAAAAAACATATTTCAAATGTTTTAAACAAGAGGACATGCGTCTTTAATCAAAAAGTGATCCAAAAGTGTTTGAAGATTTGCAGAGTAAAAGTAATAAATCAATTATTACTGAAATTAAACCGCGAGAGCTTGAATATTCTGATTGCTTGTTATCAATGTAGATATCGATGCGTACTCAAAAGCTGAAAGTCAATAATTAAGTGGTGAATGTAACTGAAAAGACAGGCGTCATCACTCTTTGGTTCCCAACCCCTTATCTAAATCCAAGTTAACAGCCAAATAAGGAAAGTTCCACGCTGTCAAAAATCTCTCAAAAATTGCTTCCCAACTCACGCGTATGCCTCTTCACTGTCCGATCACGCGCAGGTCAATACAATGATTTATTGCTCCAATCTGAGTGGTACTGTCGACTGAGTCATAATATTTTTTATCCAACCCCTTGGGGGGTAAGAAGAAGATATAAAGCCTGTTATTCAATTCCGAACCCACTTCACTTCAGATCTGAGGACTTAAATCCTCAACCATTTCTCAAGGACTCCTTGTGTAAAAAGAAGAAGAGTGTATCTAACTCTCTTATCTCCCTTAAACCTGGTCAGTACTACTGGAATTGATTGATGTATAGAAATGCATTTCCATGTGGGTTTGCAGATATCTCAAAGTAGGAATCTATCATGTCTACGAGTTTAAATATTTAAGATATTTACATAACTAGGTGGGGATTTTTCTTTTAAATAATAGTCTTACATCAAAACACAATTCAGTAATTGATTGAGCGAGAAAGTTTGGAAGAGATATAAATACAGTCAATTAATACAGAGACTCATTGGTTTTTTAAAGTTTTACTTCTCATGGTATTAGAAATGGTTCTGGTGAAATATCAAGAAAAATCATTTTTAAATATTCTTTCTAAAATCATCTGTTTTAAAATAATGTTAAATGGATATTGTAAATTTTAAAGAACTTTATTTGAATTATTTTATTTTTAAGTTTAAAATGTCCAACATTATAAATCTCAAAACAGAAAAAACATACATTTCCTCTTTACCATCTTACCTAAATAGAGAGCTACCATGGTCTTCATTGTTTTCTCATATGACTTATATAAACTGATTTAAATAAACAACCCCCTGCTCTAGAGGGATTGAAGCATGAGGTTTGGATAGATAAGTTGTACTTCAAACATACGTTAACATTGTACTTCAAACTATTCTTACAACTGGCATGACAAAGTTTCTACAAACACATGCTCTTTCATACATGCTTTGTATTCATGCAATCAGCTCAAAAAATCCGTTCCAATGTTCTAAAAATCCGTTTTAATATTCAGAAAATTGGTTCTAATCCTCTAAAAATTCATTTTAATGTTCTAAAAATTCGTTTTAATGTTTAAATCAACGTAAATACGGGGATTGTTTTCATTTAATACATTCTTAAAACTTTTGTATTGTTCAATCTTTTTCCATAAAATCGTTTATTGTTGTTTATACTAACAATAGTACACACCTGATGGTAAGGCAATTGTCGAAACAAAATACATAAATATATTTATGTATATATATTGTCGTGAAAGATTGAAATTGGGGAATGCTGACTTTCACCGGAAATATTAGTTCCGTCTTTGATGGCATTGATTTGTGAATGTTGATATTCTCCGAACAGTGATAACCAGATTTCGAGCATTTACATTAATACACACACAAACATAGTAACTGTTATTATATCGAACCGTTAATCGCTTAATCGGCATTAAAAAGGAAAGTTTTTCCATACTAATATCGATTAAAATTGCGTTTCTTAAAAAATGATTTTTTTTCCGAACCTCGAAAAAATCGATTTGATGAAGTTTTGTTTTCGGCTTTTTTCATCAAAAAAAAAAAAAAAACTTTTATTTCATTTAAAAACTTATGAACTTCATTTCTTTGTAACTAATGAAAATTGCAATATTAATATCCCTTTCAATTTATTCTTTAATGATTTTTCGATTCTATTATTCTCCGGTGTATAAAAATAGGTTGCACGTCAAGAAAAAATAGTAAGATAAATGAAAATATAATCTTTTCTCATTTCTCCTTTTTTGATTTTTTAAATTAAAAACCGAACATACACTGATAAACTTTGATTAAGGTGATATCATAATAGTTGTTTCAAATTCAATGGATCTTTTATTGTAATATTGCTCTGAAATAATAAAAGCTTCGATCTTTCACATTCTCTAAATAAAGTCTTGGTTCAAGTTTAAAATTAATGTGTATTTTGATTTGGATCAATCAGTGTTCCTGCGACATCCCAGTTTGCTTAAACTTCATTTAAAAATATGTTTTTGATTTTTTAAAGTATAATAGTAGAGCAAGTCGGGGTATCATGCCTCTTCAAATAAGTTGCTCCAGTAACTGTATTTCAGGATTTCAGCAATAGAATCTGCCTGTGTCGTAATTTTTAAGAGTATTTGTGTATAAAGAAGTTTTATGCATACAATATAGCCTTTTTTAGTACATCTTTAGGGGGTAATTGCAGCGTTTAGCAAAGTGAAAAATAAGAGCGACACTTTTTAACGCTTGATCTAAGTTAGTACTTTTAAGAATTTTTGTTAAAGTAACTAGCGTTCTAATAGTCTGTTAAGTTTTCTGTTTTTGCAGTAAGAAGGCTCTTATGCCGTTGACTGCAACAAAATTGGATTGATGTTTGAACAAGAGGTGATAGGGCGATTAACTTTGACAAAAAGGTTATATGCCCCAACTGATTACAGATTATTTGCTCCACTGATGACTCGACAGGATAATATGCCTCACATTGAATAATATTCACTCGTGTTGATATAAATCCGAGAAATACCTTTATTGATTTTCTTTTGCCAGAAATCGCATCCGCGTCTGCATTAGAAAGTTTTTATTTTAAATGTAAAAAAAAAATATATTTAAGTACGTTTAGTCACAACATTTTAAAAAAAAGCTTACAAAATATGTGAAAAACTGAAAACTACGACGAAAAAGTTTTTGAGTGGGAGAATTGTTTTCTGAGTTTTACATTTTTTTCCGTTCTATGAAACCAACATACGAATTATTTAATTTTCAAAAAAGTTGCTTCAAATTATCAGTATCAATGATAATAACAGGATATAACAGGAAAGCTCCAGGAACGGTTCAGATTTACGTCTGAGACTGTGGCCAAACTACCAGCAAACGCCGCGCCGAACATTTTATTTGCCTGCTATATCTTGGCAAAGTTGCAGTTTCCAAAGACCACATTTCATCCTCGATTGGAGCTCAATCCGTCTTGTTTTGGACGGGGCGCAGCCGAGGAGAATGTACAACACTGAAACATATATTTAAGCAGTAATATTATAGCAGTTAAGCATATCTGGTAGCTTAGGTGGTAGCTAAAAACATTTTTCTCAACAGTGAGAAGTCCGAATTAATGCAGCTTGCAGCAATTCAGTTAACCTTTCACAAAAATACTTGTTTTTCAGCAAAAAATCGCTAAATCAAATAAAATTATCTAAAAAACCTGTAGTGTTTTTGAATTTTCTTACCTTGTGTTTGTGTGTGTGTAAGTGCGTTTCAGTTATAAAGAGCCAATGTACATTCTAAAATTATACTGTTGATATAAAAGATATCCTCAGATTTATTAAGATGATTATTCATAGCTTTCAAAGTAGAAAAACAAATACCTTGCTTTTTAAAAAATCCTCTTATAAAATAGTTAAACATTTATTTATTTAAACTGAAAAAGAAATCAAATTAATAGAACCATTTTATAAAGAGTTAAAAAAATATTTCGAATATTAAATGTTTTCAGAAAGTAAATGCTCTTCTTTATGAGGTCCTTTCGGACTACGAACAAGTATTTTCCTTGATGCAAATATGTTGAAATACCAAAGCATTAAAAAAGCATATATTATAAGTCTGGTTTTGTCAGAATCATTAAGGATTATAATAAAAAACTAAAAGTAGCATCGTTTTCAATTAATATTGTGGTAAAAAAATCTCAAGAAGCATGTTCACCAATTTTAAAAAGCCCCAAATTAAAATAAAAAGTATTTGATCGCGGATTGACACCGAATAAACATACGTTGCTTCCCATATGCATTTGTAATTAGATTATGGGGAAAATATCCGGTGGAAGACTTCTATTAACGTTTTTTTTAAACCAATTCTCAAGAAAAAAAAGTAGAAAAGAAAAATTGGTACAATAAAGACCGTTAATAGATACATAATAAACTTAAGTAATTTACCTCTCTAAGAAAGCAGACGATATTTATGTATGTATTAGGGTGGTTCTTATTTTCTTTTCTAGTGAATCATTTCCCCCCTTCCCATTTTTTTTACAACTGATCTAAAACTCTAAAACTAATAGCAGGAAAAACTTACATCATTCCCACAATTTTAAATAACTGCAAAAGCTGAAAAAGTGGCTTGAAAAAATAATAAAATATAAAAACATCAAATGTTCTTCAAATTTAAAAGAAAAAGAAAATATAGCTTTATGCACCGAAAAAATGCATTAGAACATTGACCGCATTCACCTGCACTTCACAGGGTGCAACGTACTTGACGTTCCTCTTGCAAAATATTTCATGTACTGTCTGACCACGGATTGTATGGAAAGACAAACATCCGTTTTATAGCCAGAAATGGACGAATCTATTAATTTTAAGCGATATCATCTTTTGCAGATGCAGATTCTCATTCAAATGAGCGGAATACGCGCATTAAATTTTTACTTTTCCTCCTCATTCAGACAGATTCGTCTCATCTGGACGTTTGAAAATTCCATACAATCCGTGGTTGGACAGTAGTTCTTCCTGCCTTTTCTTGGGGTTGGTAAGCGTCAGCTAGAAGGAGCGATTGCTCCCTAGTTATGTTATAGTCTAACTATATGGATATTAAGCTGTTACATTTATTTTTCCGCTTTCATATATTTTTTTTTTCAAATTGAAATAGAGTGAATAACTGATAGTCAAAAAAAAAAAAAAAGGAAATAGGAATTAGACTATTTCTTTTCAGCTCTTCCCCCCTTTTTGCGACGCATGTTATTATTAATTTATTTTTTAAATATATTTTTTTACCTGTTACTTATTAAAGATTTATATTTTTTTAAACAAACTTTACGCCTATATACTAAAGACCACCCAGTAATATGTAAAAAAATATCTCTTTTTTTGCGGTAAATCATCTCTTTTTTATTTGACAATAAATAGATATCGAGTTTTTCGTCTCTTTCGCAAGATATCTGCTTAAAAAGTTTAATGCGAATTATGTGTAAGTAATGCGTTTTCATGCAATAAAATATGGATATAGTACGGAATAACAATTACACATACTAACCTCTTTATACTACATTCCTTAAACCATTTTGTACCTTAAGAAGCAACAAAGGCTTTCGATTTTCCTTCCTTATTCCTGCGAGTCAATATTGAATTCTCACCTCTGACTATAAATCAACTTGGATTCGAATTCTAGTGTTTGACGACACCGCAGCTATGGGTGCAAGATTTAAAAAAAAAAAGAAAAAAAAGAACGAAAAGAATATCAATTCGAGTCTTGCGCTGGCATATGCAAACATTTCTGTATCACATGTAAGGATTCTAAGTCTTCCTATTTGAAAAATCTACAAGCTTCCTAGATTTCAGTTCGAAGGGGGGAAAATCTAGAATGTTTCATTTCTCTGCTTTAAAAGTAAATGGAAAAATAATTTTTAAAATGTTTATTGTTATGATAATTATCGGCTTATAATTTGCCCTAGCTATTTCATGTAGTTAGTATTGTATTAAATTTAACATTAAAATCTATTGCATCATTAACTCTCAAACTATTTATACTTTTTTTCAGTTTAATAATATTCGTTTAACTCTTTTATCCAATAACTTTTTCCAGAGAAAAATCGTTAAATTTGGTGAGAGTGGATCACATTGAGACAGGATTCCAATTAGTGGAAAAATGTGGGCTGTAGTTGCTCTTATTATTATTATTATGATTTTAGTGGTATAAAAAATATTTTCATTAAAATCTGAAAATAGAAATTTTCCTTCTGTAAAACTAATTAAATTCCAACAGGAAATAAGAAAATGACATTGAGAAGTTTGTTTCTACAATTCCCAAAGAGACACGAAATATTCGACTATAAGATGTGCATTACGACTACAAGATCTGTATTCAAAGATGCCTTGAAAATAATAATTTTATACGTAAAATTGACATTGATATTCGACAACATATCCTTTGGAGTATCCGATTGCAACAAAAAAAGTAGGTGCAAAACTCAATGAAACATGAGTTTCAAAAAGGAAATTTAAACCTTTCACAACTAACCGTTTTTGTGTTATGCAAGATACATCTCGTACATACGCACTCTGATAGACACAGAAAACTTGTCAAAATGGTTTTGGGCACAGTCAAAATGCGTGTTTTAGTTGCTTAAAACTGCACACACACTGATATCGTGAAAAACTAAAACGTAATTCATTTCGACGCAACTAAAGCGTAAATTTATGTTGAAATTTTAGCAATAAAATTTGCGTGAAGAAAATACTTCTTTTTCTTTGCACAAGGAAGTAAAACGTGTCCCTCCTATGTCGTCCGAATAGTGTCACTTTTCAATCAGGAAGAATTTTCAGGATTATTCGAATTTCCAGTAATCCGAGGTGACATGAGCCCCAATTAACTCGAATTTTCGAAACAGTATTGTATTACTATTATTGTTATTAAAATGCATGTAGTTAGTTTTAACGACAGTTATATGCATCATGTCAAAACATTCTTCGTCTTCTTTACTAATAATAAAGCTGAAAGTCTCTCTGTCTAGATCTTTGTCCGGATCTCTGTCTGTCAACATCTCTGTGACGCGCATAGCGCCTAGACCGTTCGAACGATTTTCATGAAATTTGGCACAAAGTTGGCTTGTAGCATGAGGGTGTGCACCTCGAAGCGATTTTTCGAAAATTCGATTTTGTTCTTTTTCTATTCCAATTTTAAGAACATTTTCCCGAGCAAAATTTACATAAGATGAACGAATGAATTTTGAAATTATCATAACGTGGAACCGTAACATGGGCAAGTCAATTGGCAAAAAATTCACCCTACATTATTCGTAAATATACAGGCAAACCAAAAGACCTTTTAATTTTCTACCACGGGTAAAGCAGTGCGGGTACCACACACACACTAGTCTATGATAATATTTGTTTAACTCTTTTATTCAGTAAACTTTTTCAGAGATAAATCGTTAAATTTGGTGAGAGTGGCTCCCATTGAGAGAGGATTCCAATTAGTGGGGAAAATGTGGGTTGTTGTTGCTGTTATAACTATTACTATAATTATTAGTATTGTTATTATTATTTTATTGTCGTTTTTGTTGTTTTTGCTGTTGTTATTATTATCATCATTATCATCATCATCATCATCATCATCATTTGTGTTGTTGCTGTTATAATTATTGTTATTGTTTTTGTTCTTGTTGTTACTGCTACTGTTATTATTACTATTATTGATTTTAAAATTCATGTAAAAAGTCATAAACCCAATTATATGTATCATGTCAAAAGATCCTTTGTCTTCTCGAAAAAAACAGATCGATTAATGTTTTAAGCCAATTGTTTAATTTATTACTTTTGTTTAATTTATTATCTTTTTAACTGTCTCAAGCTGTCCCATCGTATAAGGTGGTGCTCCTCCAGACAATGTAAAGATATCTAAACAGATATTTCGTACAATATGTATAACCTTAAAATCTATCCAATAAAGTGAACAAAGGCTAAGAAAATGCCAGGTGAAATCTCCCAAATAATTGGCCATTGTTAAAAATTGAAAAAAAAGAAAGAAAAAAGTCTCCCTAAGGCAGCCCTCTTATTTAAGTATTTAGTTATCATGGTTAGAACTCCTACAAGAGGGCAGGCCGACTTATCCGACATTTTGGTTCCAAGCCAGCTTTTGATCCAACCCTGTTTCCAGTATTTATAAATACGTTATAACATTTGCTGGTTAATATGTCGTAAAACAATCGATGTTCAATTGAGTAAAATGTTACTTAAGGTCAATCTAGAACGATAGCTTAATTCACAAATTCAACAAAAATGTTTCAGGAAATTCCACACCTAATTTGTTTTCTAACTTATAATTATTAAATCTTTTTTCATGTACAGAATAAAATAATCGAACATCAATCAGGCAACTCCGCTAAAGCTTGGGCACCAGTTTTCTGCAACGAGACTTTATTTATAAAAACTAATTTTGTGCCCTTGCAATTTTTGAACCAAAATGTCGGATGAGTCATTCCCCATATATAGTGACCTTAATCGGGGGAAAATAGTTCAGGTTCATTTCCATTAAACACGAATAAAAATTAAAATATTTTGAAGAGCTGGGAATACACTGTAAAAAATTCGAAATGTTACTAGCAATTACGATGGGTGGCCAAATTATTATGGACACTTCTCGAATTCTCTTATTTTCAAATTTGAGTTCACTTTTTGAAGAAATAAACCACGAACCATATTTTTTAAAAATTCTAAATTGCTGCTGGTATCATTATTATAGTTTTTTAGAAGTGGAAACACTACCAGTCTGCGTCATTGTGCAAATATTTAAGGTTATGCCAGTTTTAGTCTCTAATGAGAAAAAACTGCTGTGTGTTCTCGTGAGTTTATGCTAAGTATTCTGGAATTATTTCTTAGAAAGTTTTGGTGTCTGCTATAGTTAATACGTATTTAACACTTATTAATAAAGCAATGTTACTATAGTTTGCGATTAAATTTCAATATTCAGTTTGTTGCTTGGTATTGTCAAGACTGTTTTTAAGAATGGACAAGGCTTCAAATATGTGTCCTAAAAAGTGTAGGGAAATACAAGTATTGCTACTTCCTTCCACACATACCCAGAGAGTTATTGCAAGTATAGCAGGCGTTTTTAGGTCAATAGTTGGATTTATCAAAATTAAAATTACCCAAAACATGCCACTGGAATTGGATCACTTAGGAAAACGTGACAGAAAACACATCATCAATGCTCGTAGCAGTGACTGATAGTGATATTTCCCTCAAAAATCGCAAAAGGAGTGTAGTCCGTTTTACTTATGAATGAATCGGGCATTGAGGTTTCTATTAGGACTGTCCGAAGGCTATTGGTAGAGGAGTAAAAAAAATACACGCCGCACCGAGGCTGAGAAAAAGCTTATACAGTGGGCAAAAAAGAAAAAAGACTGTTGAGGACTGGAATCTTGTAAGTACTAATTTTAAGGAAGGCGAACGCCCTAATTTTCGAAAAAAATCAATTTTGAGGAATTCAGAGCCCCAGTGCTCTTTTTTATAAATCCGCAATTGTTTTTTAAATCGGTGAATTATTTGAAAAAACTAGAAGAAATTTACTAAACGCAATTGCACTGCTTATAACAGAAATTTACTTTTTCTTTCTTGATTTTCTCATAACCACGTTTTCAAGTTTTTATTTGCGCCAACAGCTCTATAGAAATAAGTATTAATTCTGAAGATTTGAAACTTTGCAAGCATGGTAATTGTACACATTACTGTGATATAAACTTCAGAAGGTATAGAATTTGTATATGCTGTGTTTTTAATGAAGTTATCAAGGTTTTCCTTGAACATTTTAACTACTTTACCAAACCTATAATCAAATCAACTGTGATTATATGTTTGTGATGAGGATCAATAAAACTAACGTAATTATCGTCATTACACATACAAGGAGTACTTTCAGGTGTCGAAATAATTTTAGATTTCAAAACTTTCTTAACTGCAAAGCTTATTAGTAATGAGTACTACTATCAAAAACTGCATAAACATGACTTAGAAAATATAAATAAATTGAAAGAACAATTCATAATAGTTCCTATTGACAAAGCAGCAAATAACTACGGTATCATATGAAAACAGTTTTGCATTAGTACATGTATAAAAGAGCTTACTTCATCCTTTCACTACAGCAAATCGAACCTTAACACCGAGATTGTATTGAAACAGTTTATTATTTTTAAAAAACTATGCAAATCGAAGTTTGCTCATAATTTTTTAATTTTTAATTATCAGTCTTTACCATTCATTTTCATGACTCCTAAGTTCCATAAATCCCAAGTCAAGTTTAGATTTATTTGTTCAACCAGAAACAGCTTTGGTAAATGTTTTAACAGCAAACTTTAGTCTTTTTTAAAACAAATCTAAAGTTTTCTGAAGAACAAATACATGCACTCGAGTTATTTCTGGTGCATAGACAACAGTTATGAAATTAAAGATAAAATAAATTCCACTTCCACACCCACATCTGTATATACATTTGATTTTAAAAACCTGTTTTGTAATATTAGAAGACCTATATGCAACTCTTCTGAAAATTTATGATTATTTTAATATTGGTGAGGAGCTAGAGATAGATAGAAATTTTTCCGACAGTCTTTGCCATTTTTGTACTTCGAATAATTTTGTCACCTTCAATAGTGTTACTTTAGAACAAATACATGGATTCGGAATGGGTACTAATTATTTTAGCACTGCCGTGAACTTATACCTTTTCTACTTTGAATTCAATTACACGGTCAAATATAATAAAATAATCGAGATATTCAGATATATTGATGATATTCTTGTTTTTAACAAAAATACGGAGGAAGAATTTAAAGTTGTATATCCACAAACACAAAAATAAAGCCAGTGAGGTAACAAACTCTACTAACTTTTTAAATATTTCTTTTAGATTCAAAATTTTCAACTTTTGACAGATTTATATGATAAAAGAGGACATTTCAATTTCCAGACTAAAAGCATGCATCATGGGTTTAGCAATTTGCATAAAGATATTTTTATTAACAGCATCATTGGTCAACTTAGTAGATTTTTTTTAAATATCCAATGATGGCACTCTTTTCAATAAACAGGTTTACAAATTTATGACTAATTTATACTATCAGAACAACTATCTTGCCAAATTTATATTTCACTACTTGAATCTGTTCTGTAACTCTTTTCGGCAGAATCGATAATTTTTTCGCCCATACAACTACTTAATAGCAACGGTTATCCATTCATTTCTGATGATACGTAGTACTGAAACCCGATTTAGGGAGGTAAAGTGAATGTGAGACTTGGCTACCCTATCGACTGGAACGAATTTGACCTGAGTTTGGATTACGGACTTGTATTTTTGAAACTGGGTGAGTAATCTGTTTTCTTTTATTTACAGGTCAGAGCGGGGGGGGGGGGGGTTGCACAAGTTGGCAGTAGTGTGGTATTTTTAGGCTTTCTAATACGAAAATTAAACTTTCAATGTAAACTTTCAATGTTAACTCGTGCGCTGCCGACCTCTTCAGAAACCTGCAAATTTTTATATACAACCACTATTCCCGCTCTCCGTCCACGAAGCAGTGCCCACCCAGTTAATTTTTAATGTAGTTGTGTTCAATTTGTCGGCTTTGCTTATCTTGTTCAAAACTTCTTTCAATTTTATGCTATTTCGTTATTTTGTTACTTTGCACTTACTGTTCACGCCTGGAGGTGGACTACAAGCATAACACCAAATATATATTATTTATTTTAAACTTTTGATGCGTGCAGCTACTGACTTAGAAACACTTGCAATAGTTTTCTAGAAATGTAAGGAGGAGAGTAGTAATGCTTTTGTTTCCCTACATTTTCTAGGGGACGTGTCTGAAACCGTGCCTATTCTTAAAAAAAAAAGTTTTGACAATTTCAAACAATAATATAAATCAAATATTGAAATTTAATCGCAAATATAGTAACATTGCTTTAATAATAAGTGTTTCTTACGTATTAACTATAGCAGACACCAAAACTTTCGAAGAAATAATTCTAGAATACTTTATATAACCTCACGGCAACAGCAGTTTTTTTTCTCACTACAGACTAAAACTGGAACAATCGCAATTATTTGTAAACAAACGCAAACTGGTACTGTTGCCACTTCAAAAACTCAGTAATAATAATACCAGCTGCTATGCAAAGTTAAAAAAAAAAAGTGGTTCGGGGTTTATTTCTTTAAAAAATGAATGTTACCTTGAAAATGCGGGAATTAGAGAAGTGTCCCTAATTATTTGGCCACCCACTGTACCATGGAAAAATACGAAATTTTACTGGTTTTCACCTATTCTCCGTAAAATGTAGTATCTTGGAAAAAAAGGTTTCCTGAATACTTTATTTTGCACGAATGCAGACTCCTCACTACTGTGAAAAATATTTTTAGCAACCAGTTTAAAGATTATCCGAGTATATTTAATTAGCATACTATTAGTATATTATTAGTATTAGTCGTCTGTATTTTGATTCCGGCCCTTCCACGCTAACTAAGCTTCCAATGAAAACGAATAAGAGTTCTAAATAGGTGCAGCTTTGCAAGACAAGAATTGAAGGTTTTGGGAGATGCTTGATTTTACTTGCAATTCTGTCTTAGCGCTGTGGTCGTAGTTTCATTGAAGTAGTTTCATTCAGCTTACGTAGTAAATCAGGAAGGTTCTAATCAGCTGCATTAAACCTGCCGAGTTTCGTTTGAAGGATCTAAACTAGCTTTTAACGCTGATATCTACATATTCTTCAAAAAGATTCAAGGCTAATTTCAGGAAGGTTACTGTTTTTTTAGCAGAAAATGTTCGTGGTTTTTGCAAGATATGTTATTGGCAGAAACTGGGCACGTTAGCTGCCCATTAATTTCCAGGAACGTTTCTGAATCGATTTTAAAGTGTAGCTGATATTAATGGATTATTTTTTCTTGCCTTTTCATTTTAAAACACATATGCATTAATTATATTTTTTTGCGACAACATCAATTTCATACATTTGATCTACGTTCCTTTCTTAATGGATATATCAGAAAGATGTACCATTTATTTTGTAAGCCTGCATTGGTTAGATACTATTTTACTTGGACCATTTTCAATTCGAAAATATATTCAGTCTTCTCTCAAAAGTCAATATTGAATCCCGAACTTTTGACACCATAAATCAAACTAGATTGTGAGGCTGCTGTTTAACGACACTTCTGGTTTAAGTTTCGAATGAAAAACAGAATGAACACTGTTTGTGAAACTGTTTTTCTGGGTTGGAAATCAATGAAAATATTTCAAGTTGTACCGAACATTTTAACAACAGTTTAACGCCAAGAAAGAGTTTTATCCATTCAAGATAAAGTAGGGAAATGTGGGGCAAAGTGAAATAGCGGGGCAAAGTGAAATGGTGAAATATTTTCACCGCTTTTATTGTCGCTTACCAAATAATATTTTAAATAAGTAGAAACATATGTAATATCTACACTGTAAAAAAAATCCGAAACGTTACTGGGTATTCCCGTGCTACGTTTCGGGATTTTAATGGTTTTTATCCACTTCCTGGAAAAATCCAGTATCATTGTCAAAAAGTTTCCTGAATTGTTACAAATTGCACGAACGCAGACTTTTCACTGTTGTAAAAAATATATTTAGCTCCCAGTTTAAAAATTAACTGGGCGTATTTATTAAGTGTATCGGCTTCATTGAAATTACGGCCCGTCCATGCTGACTAAGCTCCCAAAGTTAGCAGATAAGTATGGACTACGTTGCTTTGCAAGAATTTCTGGCGAGTAAAATTCTCGTTACTTACCAGCAATTCTGGCTTAGCTTTGGCCATGTTTGCGATAATGCTCTTGGAACTTCCTTGATATATCAGGAAGATGCCATGCTATTATATTATACCTTTTTAAGTTTGCACTATTTTTCCCGAGACACGACTGGCTTTTAACGGCAAGATTTCTGAATTTTTCAGGAGGCTTCCAGGATAATATCAGGAAGGTTACTGAATTTTAGCGGAAAACTTTCCGGGATTTTGCAAGATATGTTACAGGCAGAAATTGGGCACATCAGCCGCCCATCATTTTCCAGGAACGTTTCTGAATCGTTTTTAAAGTGTAGAGGAGTTAGAGTTCGGAGTGAACTAATAAAGCTTACTTTCCAGTAAAAATCGTGTTGTTTGATGTTTTGAATTTCAATTTTTATATCCTCAATTCGCATTTTTTTTCCAGACTCAATTTAATTCTAATTATGTCAAATACTTAGTTTCATAAACTGGAACAATTTCGATGCATTTTTACAATTCTTTTGTGAAGGAAAAAAGCATCAGCTATTGTTAGAAATGAAAACAAAAACTCATTTTTCTTCTTTTTGTCTTCAAAAATTTGATTTTCTTACCATTTCAGCTGTATGATAACCGATTAATTCTGTCTCCATAGTTTACTGCCAAGGTTAAAAATCGTGAAGAGAAACACGACTTTTTTTCTGCGAATTCGTAGGAACACTGTAAAAACGATTCAGAAACGTTCCTGGAAAATAATGGATAGCTGATGTGCCCAATTTCTGCCAGTAACATACCTTGCAAAAACCAGGAATGTTTTCCACTAAATTACAGTAGCCTTCCTGAAATTATCCTCGAAGCTTCCTGAAAAAAATCAGAAATCTTCCCGTTTAAAGGCATTCGTGTCTCTGAAACTTAAGAGTAAACTTAGGCTAAGTGTAGTTTAATATTTCGGCACCTTCCTGAATTATTCAGAAAGTTCCATAAGCAATATTGCAAACATGGGAAAAGCTATGCCGGAAATGCAAGTAAGTATCAAGAATTTGACTCACCTGCAATTCTGGCAAAACAACATTGTTCATACTTAATCGCTCCCTTTCGAAGCTTAATCAGCATGTTGGAGTCGATACACTTTATAAATACTCTCAGATAATCTTTAAACTGGGAGATAAAAATATTTTTCACAACAGTGAGAAGTCTGCATTTGTGCAACTTGTAGCTATTCGGGAATCTTTTTGACGACGATACTTGATTTTTTTCAGGAAGTGGAAAAAAAAAAAAAAAACCCATTGAAATTCCAAAACGTTACACGGAAATACTCAGTAACGTTTCGGATTTTTTTTACACTGAACGACTATTTGTAGCAAATTTTGTATTAAAAAATGTTGTCTTATTAAGCGAATCAAAATTTAAAAAAGAAATTTCGTCAAGCTATGACTTAGCTCTAATAAGACGAACTTCAAAGGATGAATAACTAAACAGTTTCGATTGCGTAGGGGTGTCCATAGGGGCAATATAAAATATTTTGAGCAAAGATATGCATATTTTTGTAGCTGGTACCTTTATTGTCCATTTGGAAGTCAATAAGTTTCTAAATATGTTGCATTGAAATACGAAAACTAAAGTCGTCTTTGCTTTAAAAATGTTAAGAACTTTCTATATCGTCTCAAAATCTTTGGAATGGATCACCTATCCATTCCCGGAGATACTAAACAGGGAAAACATTACATTTAAGAATAAAAAGTGAAAAAAAAAAACCCCTCAGTTGTATGCAAAACAAATAAAAATAGCTGGCCATATAAGAATTTCTAACGATTAATCGACTGCGATATGGTTACTCAACACCCTGCAAATGTAACGTACTTGTTCTTCCTGTGAATAAATGAAGTGTTTTAAGGTCAGGTCTCTTTTTATCAAAGTCAAATTATGAAGTCGAACAAGAAATATTTTAGTGCCAACAAGAAATTTAAATGTTTATTCACGAATTTCTTGCTGCGTGTTAAGCACTTTTTGCACTGACGAAGGGGCTCGATCGCAGCCTTCAAATAGCTATTTGCAACACTAGCTTTTCCGTGAGTGCCTTATTTATTTTGTGTTTTCATTTCAATCATATACATTTCTTAGTTCATTGATCTCATACAGAAAAGCAACTCAGATTAATTAGTTCAATAAAAATCAAACAATTTGTAAGCTTTCCTAGTTTGTATCTAAGGAAATCAAAAGTTTGTATCTAAGGATCTTATTTTTTTAATTTTTTGCAGCTATTTGAACTGCAAAGCATTGATTTCTAATCTTCTTATTTGTATTAATTGACTTTTGATATTTTTTTACGTGTTACCAATGTTCAGTAGAGCTCCAACTATCCGAACTCCAACCCTCCGAAATGTTAATTATCCGAATTGCTTTCTGTTTTGAGGGAAAAAATAAGGATAAATGATCGTAGTTAGTTTTGTTATTATCCTTCCTTCCACGAAGTTAGTAATCCAACGGCTCATTTTGACCGCGATGTTCAGCAAGCAATAATTTATTAACAGTACTAAAGTACACACAATTCAAATGTACAGCACTAGTAAGTACGCTAAGCTGAAAAAGTGTCAACTTTCTCTTTGATTATTTAGCAACTCTTTTTCTTTGGAAATAAAGTGTTTTTTTTTTTTCTAAAATAGGCTTCCTTTTCAAAAAAAATCGAATTTTTCGAATTTTTGATTATCCGAATGAGGACTAGTCCCAATTGATTCAAGTAACTGGTGCTTTACTGCATATCACTAGCCCAGCCAGGAATATCTTATGAAGGGGGTTTTTGTTAATCAAAAATACCTTCTGAAGAGGAAGGAGGTTGGTCAAAAGAGCCTTTTCATATTTATAAACGACTGTATTAGAATTAGTATTTATGTTAAATCCAAAGGCTCTGGGAGGTGTTTTCACCCCCCCCCCCCCGCACTTATTCCCCCCCCCCCTGCATCACTGAATCACCGCTATATATTAACGACAATTCGTTAAAAAATAGTTTTTCCTTAATAGTATAATTAATTTCTTTTAATACACGACACCTGACACCCTCAGAGACCACCCGCACCTACAATTGCTCGGTTTATCGGATTTAAATGCTCAGATAAACCTGAGCAAGTGAGTCTCTGAGGAACTTTATTTAAATACATAAAAAATCACATTATTATCTGTTACAATTTTGATTCCCTCTTGACAAAAATTTTGGTAGATTAACATCAATATATGTAATAAAGTAGACAAAACCATTAATACACGACTGTTTAGTCTTAATTTACTCTAAGCATCCCATTCCCAAAGTACATTACTGAAAAGTCCACGGTAGTTTCTCTTAAGATATAGTGTGACATTACAATCGTATCGTTCAAAATAAAAATAAGTTCAATGCTATTGGTCCTTAGCATTGTATCACCCAAAACTACAAAAAGCATTTTTCTTAGTGGAGACAAAAAGAACAGAAAGTCAACTTTTCAATATATTTCGGACAACTTCAGGACTTAAAATAAATTGAAAAGGACCACTTCAATGCAACCAGAACATAAAAATGGCTGTATAAATCCAGGAAAAACTAGCAAATGCAGTTTAGAAAACGAAGGCTTTTCCCTAAATAAAATAGGGACAAAATATAATCGACTTTTTCCAAACTCTTCTTGAATGCCTTCAATTCCGTTTTCCTCTTACAATTATTTCACTCCTAAGGAAAATTTTCCTTTTCTTCCTTACACTAGAGGCATTTGAAACGTAAGAAAGTTCGAGTACACCCCCGTACTTCTTACAGAAAAGTAGTAATCGATTGGTTTAGGCTTAGAATGCTTTTATATCTATTTTTCTTTTTCTTTTTTTGTAACATTGACAAACAAAAAGCCCATGGTTTCTTTTTTTAGAAAAGGAGGAAAAAGAAGAGTATATGTTTTCTTTTAACTCTTTTTTTTTCTTTTCGAAAAAAGAAATTCGTATTTGATATTTCCGAAAGGGGAAAAAGAACGACAGAATTGATTTTATGTGGGGTTTTATATATTTATTTCAATGTTGTTGACTCGTGCAATAAAATAAGTGATCCAAGCATTTTATTGTATTTTGTGTAATACATATAAATCTGTTATATAAGAAATATGACATATTTTGAGGCTCTTATTTTGCCGGTTTGAACGATTTCAATACACGATTTTGAGTAAGTAAAGTGACGTTTAGTTCTGCAGTGAGTTCCTCTTATTTTTTTTACTCCAATTTAATTTAAAGAAAAAAAATTAAACCACTTAGATCTAAGTTAAATAAATACCTTTGTGCTTAAAAATAAAGTAAGAAATAACAACTTCAAAAAGCATAAATTGCAGATTACTGCAATTTGTGTTTTTTGAGGATGTTATTTCTTATTTGGCTTAGATCTAGTTTGGTTTTACAATACAATACTTTCCGGACTAACTTGGACTAAAGACAAATTGTATAAACTAATATCTGGGTAATTTGGGTAATGTGAGTACTTAGCAAAATAAATCCTTAAATAAGTCAACGGATCTTTTATTACGGAAAAAACAACGCTTTTTAATAAATGGGGTTGTTTCCTTCAGTCAAAAGTACTCCTTTTATTCATTGAAATTGATGAAATAAGCAAAAAAAAAGGACTCAATGCTTAATTTTTAATTAATTTCTTAAGCTGCTCGATTTTTAAAATAAGGCGTGTTCTTTGTGACGGCACAAATGATGTACTTTGGAGCATCTGTCTACCACGTTTCCACGTTATGAAAATCAAAAAGCGAATTAAATATTTGCCCTATACGCTTGTTATCAACCATATCGTTGAAAACAAAAGTGAGTAAAGAAGTGAATTAAATTTTTTGCTCTGTGAATGGCATCAGTGAATGGCATTTCATCATTTGTGATGTCATCGGCAGAAGCATAAACAATAAAAGTGCACCGAATAAAATATGTTTTAAAAAATATTAAACTTAGTCAAATTATTTTAAAAATGGTCCGATTTTTTGTTTTAAGCATATTCTTTCAGAAAAAAAAATACTTTTAAAACTTCGGAACGACCCTATTACATAGGATTGATTACTGCCAGTACTTTATCACTAATAGTTCAATTAAAATGGTGTCAGACTGACGCTCCAATGCACTCTGTGATGTCTGTTTGATAGCTAAGACTTATATTACAATATGTGCATAAATTGTACATTTAATGAAAAATAATAAGCGAATGTTTAGCATTCGTATAGCCTCGTCTTGTTACAGTAATTAAAAATTAAGATTTAAGTGAATTTTTTGTTAAACTACCTATTTGAAGGTTGCACTGTATTTAAATATTTTCCCTGTTAGATACCCTCATTTTATCCGTAAGTTTCCTTTTAGGCTAGTGAAGTAGATTTTGTATAAATAGGGGGGGGGGGGGGGCATACTTATGTTTCTACGTAATTTAAAAAAAAAGCACGTCAGGATACGTATATTTGCCAAACTTTGATTAATTTATTGTCCAGCTCATAAATGTTTGTATTAATCTCAATCATAAAATAAAAATTAATTGTTTCAATATTTTTTTTTCCTTTTTGCCTTCACAATAATTCCATGTTGCACAAAAAATAACTATATATTATTTTTTTTAGTAGTAATGTATTTACTTATACCTGGTTCTTAAAAATTTTTTTACCATACCTGAAAAAAAGGCTCTTCGCTATAGCAAAGCTAGCAACTCGTGCTTTAAAAAAATGTATGGTCACTTATTCCATTTTTTTTTTTTTTGCTGTTTTAATTTGTTTTTAAAATGCTTTTATTTTATTTTTTCATTTTAAAGAAATTAATGATGTGAATAAATGAAAATATATTATAGAAAACAACTAAAGAATTCTACGCTTCTTTAAGCTTAGTAGTATCCAAATAAGGTAAAAAATGCTAAAATGGCTGATTCAGTAGGAACAAAAAATATCTACAAATCAAGTTTTCGAATGTACGTGAAGTTCATTCTTTGTTTCATTTACCACCACCAAAAATGTGATGATATTTGATTCTTACTTTGAGTGTACGTAATATATTAGTTAAAAGTTTCTCAGATTGTTTTATGAAATTAATATCGTGAGTTTTGTGTAATATTACTAATTTATTACGTACTTACCTAAGGGCTTGAGAAATTTAACATTTATAAATACTGCAAGGAAAAATAACCGTATAATTTTAATTTGAAAAATACAGATCATAGAAACAATATGTTACATTTCAGCATTTCTAAATGTATTATCTCAATCTCAATTGTTACATGTTAGATGACCTGCTTTTTGTAAGAATTTTTTATAGTGTTCCAAAGGCTCTTATTTTGATGTCAACTAAATTACTAAAATAAAAAATGACAAAAGATCCAGGAACTAGAACTGAAAGTATCTTTATTAAACACATTTATTCACCCAAATGCTTTTAAAATTCTTCACACGATAGTCATAAAACAAATAATATAAAGGAAACTCTTGCAAAGAATTTTTAAAGCCAAGTTTCTTTCTTTCCTTATTTTATTTTAAACAAAAGTGAAGAAATAATATTGTAGCTTTCGTTTCAATCCCAGGAGCAAATTTTTACATTTAGTGTTGGAAGAGGTATAACGCAATGACAAATGCTGTCTGAACTTGCCTTAAACGTGATTCTTGAACAATTTGCACTTGATGCTGCTTGTTATTAACGTGTTACAGCAGCAGGTGGATGAAGACTGGGTTGACAGATAAGGTCACAAGGTTATCTTAGACAAGATAATTTTTTCACTATCCGCATTCAGGTAGTTTCATTTGTCGCTTTAGCTATTAAGATGTATTCAAATGATAAAAGAGAAACAATTAAGAAAATCAGATTGAATCCTACGTTTCTTTTTTTTTTTTTTTTTCACTCTGATGAGCTCAGTTCTGTCATTCAGATGGGTTCTGCATTAGTGAGAAATGTCAAGGACTACACACTATTGATGAAATATCTCGTTCATCTTGCGGGACTGCAAATGTTTTTGTATGGAGACAAAGTTTTGACTCTCTAAAATCACAAATTTGTCAATATGGGTTTTTCAAAGTCTAGCAGGTCAATGTCACCTGAACACACCTGCTGATTTGCGCACGCTAGGTACCATAAATTGACAAGATGAAAGCGTCCGTCAGTGACTTATTGAGATTCAGTCAAGGAGCAAGTCATTCAAAAGTCAAATTTTTTTCAAAAGTTGCTTTAATGTGTAGTTCTTTCTGATTTCAAAGTGCTAAATCCATTTTATTTATTCTTAGAAAAATATCATTAGCTTATGAAAATAATATTTAACGATTTGGAATGGTCCAATCGTTCGCTTTTAAATACAGTTGTTCATTAATGATTTTAAGTAAGCAATTTAAAGGCAGAGAGGTATGAAGAAATTTTTTTAAAAGGTGATTGTCATACAGCTTTTAAAAAAAAATAGATTTTATGACATTTTATTAATTTAATTTTGAAATTCAACTATAAAAAAGTACAGTTACCAAAATTGTAAAATGTCATTTCAAATTGTTATGGCTAGTTATTCATATTTAGTCTCTATAAATTTTAAAGTTTCCTAAAACCGATTCGGCAGTTATTTTACTCAAAGAAAAATTTAAAAATCCAGCTGTTAATTAAATGTTTACCACGTGGTTATAAGTTAAATACATAAATTTTAATACGATTTACATTGAAATAATAAGGAAAATCATATGTACTCATTATTTAAGTTTTACCGATAAAGCTTTGAATGGAATCACATTCTTAAAAAGAAATAATTTTTAACATACGCTTACACCAAAAAAAAAAAAAAAAAAATCTAAGCATTACTGAATTGTTCCGGGTAAAATTTTAGGAATTCAAGGATTTACAACAGTTTCTCGTGAAAATCAAGCTTTTTGTAAAAAGGTTTCCTGAATCGCAACAAGTTCCATGAATGCCGAGTTTTACACAGTGATGAAGAACATTTTTGTCTATCAGTGTAAAAATATAACAGAAGTTTTTATTGGGTGTTTCCCGTTCAACCAGGGAGTATAAATCAAGGAGACTGGAAAGATCGTAGTTAAGTCAAACACCTGATGAAGATACTGAATTGCTGAGTGTATATTTACGCTGGGAACTGTAAATATTTTTCACAAATGAATCGATTATTTCAGAAAGGTGTAAGTTCAACTAATGCAACTTTTCAGGAATCAATAAAAAGTGATTATTTCATTCAGAGATGAACTAAATTCTACGAAATTTTTTATGCCTAATCTAGCCACTAGTAGGATCATTACCTCAGCTTAAATTACGTTTCATTATTCACTGAAATTAATTTAAAAATGTTTTTTAATTTGGACTTATGCCCTTTCTGCAATAAATATCCTGAAAGACTAGTTTACACTGATGAAAATGTAAATCAAGTGAAACAGATTTGTTTCAAACTGATGTATGACAATAGAAAATAATATTACAAAGTGACAAAAATAATTAGTGGATTCCGTATTCATAAATTCATTATCTTAAGAAAACACATCATCTATTTTCCTCTTTCTCTCGTCTTGTTTTAGTGAAATAATAAAGTCCGGCATAAAAAAATATAAAAAAATACAAAAACTAACAAACTGAGACAAAAAGAAAAAGTTTTACATGTGTATAAAACTATATTCATATTCATATTTATCAAATACATCCTGCATGGAAATCTTTTTTTTTTTTTTTTTTTAATCCTTCTCTGTCTAGCTTCGTGTACCATGTTCGATGTACGCATTAGTATGACTATGATTAAAATTTCACTAAGTAATCATCTTGATATTGTTATTTCTTCCAACATTATTAAAATTTTCCCTTTATACTAAATATTGGCACAGGTAATTCAGCCGACCTGCGTTACTTAGCAATATTATCTTGAAAACCGTCTATAAAATAGCTACCCTGAAGCCGTTCCTTTGATATTGTATCGAATATTTAAGCATTAAGAATGTTGATAATTGAAAACATTTGTCGCCCACTAGACTCGTTTTCCAAAATATCAATCTGGGAGCTATTTTCTCTTAAAAAATGAAGGGCACCTGTTTTAGCAATTACAGATTTCATTGCTTTCAACAGTTTTGACGGTGAATCTTGATGTAATTTTAGGATTTCCCTTATAAGAGATTGGATTTTACATGGTTACAATCTGTCATATATGTTGAACATTCACTTTACTTTCCCAAGATCCCGGTCGCAAAGGACAAATGAATGTCCTCTCAGAGAAAAGTCACCAGCAATCTTGGTAAATCTCTTTAGTGATATTTCTAAAAAAAGTCACCAGCAATTTTGGTAAATTTCTTTAGTGATATTTCTAAAAATAGTCTCCTGCAGTGTTGTTCTTATTTTGACTGGTGTATATCTCAATGAAAGCATACAGTTTTTCGCAGTTACAAGATTGATGTTAATAAAACCCCTGAGAAATGAGCGAATTTCATTCATATTCCGGAAATTCGAATCCCCCCTAACCCCCCGAACTGACAAACCAACCAATACTGAAATTATGTTAGATGAAAGAAGTTATTTGTTTTTACTTCATTACGGCAAAAAAAATCTAGTTCTTCTATGATCTTGCCATCGCGCCTTAATATTTCTTTCTTCGCGTTTAGTGCAAAAAGTGCGTTTCTGCACTAAACGAAAAATGTGACCCCTAAATAAAGTGCTTTGTTGTACAAGAATTGACTTCCCTGCTACACTAGTCGATGTCTCTACATACAAGCATTGGAAAACCACAGCTAACTCTATTTTGAAAAAAATATGACTTATGACAATTCTGCAATAATCGATTCAAATGTGAGCTGTCTGCATTCATGCAACTTTTAACGATTCAGAAAATCTTTCGCAAGTAAACTCGTTTTTTCACAGAAAACTGATAGTAACCTAAGAAATCCCGGAATGTCGCCTCTAAATAACCAGTCACGTTTCGAAATTTTCCTAGCAAAACACACCATCAGGAATGTACTTGGGTCCATTAACATTTTTTAATCTTCATCCGACTATAACACTTCAATAGAAATATGAGTTGTTTCGTTTCCCTTGTTTCTATTGAAGGAATGTTTGTTTAATAAATAAATTCATCATTACACACCCGTACAAAAGTTATATGGTGACCACGCTGCATTTTCTACCTTATATAGTGCAACACGATATTATTAATTATTTTTGCTTCAAACGGCATCTAAGTTATGAACAGGAAAAAGCAAAAAATACAGCCAATTAAAAAATTTAAATATTTAAAGATGCTACCCAAAGAAAGGGTGCACTGTAAAGTACTAAAACATTGATATTACCGCCATAAATTTCTACATAACTAGCAGTATGATAGCGACTGAATAGAACATAAAATCATTTGCATGCGAAGACTCAATCACACCAACTACTATCTATTTGCCCTCCGGTATCCACATCTCATGATCCAAGCGTCATCAGCGGAAGACAAGTGTAGGGACAATGTCATTTTTCAACAGGTTTGCCGATTATGGCCAAGTTACGTCCAAAGCGTGCAGCTGCCTAGTGTACATCATTCATCATTTTGCAATGCAGAAGGCTTTTGACCGAACCTGTCGAGAAGTTATGGCCAAGGTTTTCATTAGGCCGCGACGTTTTGCCGTTAATTGTAGAGCAAATTCGTTTGGCGTGGTGATGGAATGCTCTTTAATTTCTGAATCGCAGCACGAAATTTGACGTTTTTTTTTTTTATTTTTAGAGATGTTACAATGTATCTAATTATAACACACGGCAGGATATCTTGTTTCAAAAGCTTTGAGGACTACCACCTGTCTTGAAAATGATGAACTCTTCCGAAAATGAACTTAAGTTATTTGAAATACAATTTCCGGTAAAGAAGTTCTCAAACATATATTACATCCGTCTTCATACAATTTGACTTGACACATTTTGAGGATCGATAAATATTAACACTCATTTACAAAAGTAACAAGTTGTTATGCAGGGTGTATCAAAAGTCCTTGATGCATTTTTTAATTCATAGAAAAGCAAGAAACTGTCATATGAATATGTGGTTTCCGCCATAATACTTCATAGGTTCAAGAATTGTCTTGCGTTTATTTATGTCAAATCGTGTAGCATTGCTAGCATTGAAGATCTAAAGGCACGAATTACATAATCAGCACCAACTGTATCCACAGTCCATGCTTACTAGAACATAGGATTAACTTAAGTGCTGTGGTTTGAGAAACAAATAGTACCCAAATTCAACTCTAGCAATGAAAGGTATTGCTTTTGTTTAAGAAGATGATTAAAAACATCACATTACGTTTGTTTTTCAAACTGTAACGGTACAACGCCAGCTTTAAACATAATTTTGAAATTTTCTCTTCCTTTCTTGTTTCCCCCCCCCCCTTTTACAATGTCCTTTTCTATGAATGTTTTAAATGCGTCAAGGACGTTTTGAAAATCCTACATTATTACCCACTTAGTATTCTTCTGGCTCATTTGTGAATATTACAGCCTATAAATCTGATAAAATCATGTAACTTAGCCTACTACAACAAAGATTTTTTTCATTGGTTCGAGTTAAAGCCCTTCCAATCAGAAATGATCTTGCTTCTGAGTATGCGTTACAACTAACGTTATTCATCTCAAACAGTCTTGGGTTCCTTACAAACAGTGAATAACCATAAGCCTCGTAACCATTAGATTTTTTGAAATCGTGGAATATTTAATCTCAGCTCTTAATCGTAGAAGTTGCTTAACTCTAGCATCATAAGTAGATAGAAATTAATGTTGAGCGTTGTTTCAAGCCTGACTATGATGTTTAAAAATATATTTATTCTGAGATTAAATTAGGCTTAATCGTACCCTCCTAAAAAATCAACTAACGAACCATTTTGAAACATCTGAAAGCAATCAAAAAAGGTTCACAATCAAATGTTCTACAGTTTTACTGTACGAATGTAAAACCATCTACGGCTGTGCCTGTGTGATTACGAATGACCAGTTTCAAATTTTGATTTCCAATATTTTCGTAATTACACACGGCATACTGATGTGGGTCGAATTTGTTTCAAATTTAATTCAAATGAAAGTTGAGGTTCAAGTTTCAGTGGGAAGTTTTCTGTGAATGTGATACTTATTTTTGCATGTATAAGGACGCAAAGAAATTTTAATGAACAGTTTCAATGCACAATATACTCAATAATAAATTGTTCCTTGAGTCATTTTGATGATGGATATTGATTCTAAAATCATTCTGATGTGAATATCCCTTAACTATCTTTTTCGCTTCGTAAAAATAAGAACTTTAAAAGAGTTTTTTTTAAATACATAAATTAGTGAATTATAATGAAATAATATCTGTACGTCAGAGTCGCAAAGACGAAAGTCATATTATGATAATTTAACAGGAGAGAGGAAACACTTTTTTCTGGCGCAAACTGAGGGTGGGACGTGCGCTCTTTTAAAACTGGCAAGAAATTGAAAAGTTTTTTTTTTTTAAAGAATTGCGTTCACGTGGCTCAAGGCTCAATGCGGAATATACTTCTAGATACAATGCACAAATAAACGGAAAATCGTAATTTTTCGACTAAATCAGTCTGGTTCAGAGGTATTAAAACTCTACTGCCAATTATTTTTAGGGTGGACAACGTTGATTATGTAAATAAACATATTCTGATGTGAATAATACATGACTTCCATACTCGCGTATTAAAAATAAAGACTTTAGAAGGATTCTTCAAACAAAAAGAACTAAAACAATATTAATAAAATAAGATAATGCTTCAATAAGCAAAAACAAAAATCACTATTTATTAACATTTGTTACTTATGACATTCACAGTGCTACTTTTAATGAAGTCAGATTCCTAAGACGTTACAAGAAAAAAAATAAAATAAAGGGAAATATTTGCTTCTTTTTATTTTATTTCTTAGTGGATCTGGACTGAAGCAATTTAGACACTGATACATGTATTGCGGCTAAAAAGTGAGTCAAGCCAGATGGCTTGGAAACTTCAATTTCGATTGAGTTTTTCTCCAAGTTAGGTCGATAAATTTAAACAACAAGACATTGTGAGAGGAATGCCCTTAAAATCGATTCTAACTTAGTTAACATCAAAATAGGAGTTTCTGGAATTTTTCTAAGTTCCAACTTCAAAAAACAGCCATTCGAATGCGAATTTAGAGCCATACATAATTTTCTGTGTCATTTCTTTTTTATTTATGCGTTTATGAAGTTAATCAGAAAAACAAATTCAATTTCAGAAATGTTTTGATTCCCCTCTTTCTTTTTCAGAACGCAGTAAGTTTTGTGAAAACACTTCTTTTTTGAAAATCAAACGTAATTGTATTTGATTTATTTGTTTTCACTGTTGGATTTTTGTAAGATCAACATCTAGTTTATATATATATATATATATATATATATATATATATATATATATATATATATATATATATATATATGTGTGTGTGTGTGTGTGTGTGTGTGTGTGTGTGTGCATATACATATATGTATATACAGGGTGAATTCTATCGAATCTGCCATACGAAAGGGGGTGATAGAAGAGCCCCCGGGTCTCATTCTTTAGCCACCTATATCGCCAGACCTGACACCAGTGGACTTCTTTTGGAGATTCTAATAAAAAGTATACAAAACAGAAGTAACCAGTTTGCAAGAATTGCGCAACCGGTTTGATGGAGCAGTAGTAAAACTAAGAAATGAAATTTCACTAGGGTCGACGGTTGTTTCAGTTCGCAAAAAGGCGAAAGCATGCCTCAGGTGACGCAGCGACCAAATACAGCATCTATAGTAAATTTTAAAGATTGATCAAACGTACTAATTGATGTAAGTGTAACTTTTTTTGTTAATGATTTTTTCTTTGTTGAAAGCGCGGGAAAGTAATGATATTTTATTTCTGCTTATTGTTATCTCTTGTATTTTTTCACCTATTAAAATGTAAAAATTATTATTTCAATACAAAAATATCGTTTTTTTAAACAAGGAAATCAACATGCTTACGTGAAACTGAAAGTTTAAAACAGAAAAATGCGACTCTTCGCCGATTTTCCTTTTTTTAACGAATGCATATTTTTACACTGTTTCAAACAAAAACCTAAATTTCTGCTGAACTTTAAGCCCAATATGATTTGTTGTTGCATCATCTGAAAGCTAGTGAAATGGGTCAGTTTTTGTAGATTTGACCGATTGTAGCTCAAATGGTTGTTTTTAAAAATGTCGATTGAAAACTTTGGCGCCACTTCAGTTCTGAGTGTGTCCAACGTTTCAAAGCTTGTAGCTTGCTGTAAAATGCGACTACCTTGATGGGAAAGGTGTCATTTTGTAGAATTTAATCAGCTCTTCCTAAATATGTATTTATTTATTTATTTATTTTTTTTTTGTTGGTCCTACAGGAATCTCAGAAATCGGTCGTTTTCTCAGAATTTTATTTTTCCACTCATTTCCCTGATATCTACCATGCCTCGGTTACGGTTCAGGATTGGACACGATAATGGGTGGTTCTATACTCCGCTTGGGCTCTTCTATCACCCCCTTTCGTATGGCAGATTCGATCGAACTCACCCTGTATATACTGTTGGCTCTCTGTTTAACGACACTCTATTTAACGACGACTTTTCACGGTCCCTTGATAGTTGTTAAACAGTGAGTTAACTATATATATAAATATATATATATATATATATATATATATATATATATATATATATATATATATATATATATATATATCCTTATATATTATTTCTGTAGCCTGATTTTGGTTTCTACGCCAGATATTCCTCAATTCTAGATCAATTTCTTTGATTTACGCCTTATTTTAAAGCTTATGGTGCTGGCTACTGACGAAAAATAGACCCACGGTCTAAAAATTGTTTTTTTCAGCCGAAAAACCTGTTTTAAAGAACCAGAATGAGGTTTTCGGTTAAACTTATAACTTGAATTTGCGCTATGACCGACAGAGCTGAATAGCTTGATCGGCAGAGCGTTCTCTTCGTAACCAGGAGAATCCGTGTTCGGGCCCACGTCCGGACAATCTGCAACAAGTAAATTAAGAGAAATATCGCGCATTTCATGAACACTTAATTAAGTGAATAACGACTATGAAGGAATAAAATAAATGAGAAGGAAACGCTCCTTGCTGTTATGAAAACCTGATGCTAAATTGCTGCTTAATTGTAAGGCTTCTTTTTTTTTTTTAAGATTTGGCTCCGGTAAGAAAATTAAAGCATAATGTAAGCGAAAATATAAGTAACAGGTTTAAGATTTCAGACTACAGTAGAATTGTTTTTTGTTCAGAAAAAAAAATAATAAATCGTATATTGAAATATATATTCTTCTAATGAGTTTTTGACTCTTTGTACAAATAAAAAAATTACTACCTCGATTTGAAGGATAAAATATATATTTTTTCTTCTTTTTGCAAAAAAACAAATAGCTTATCACATTTTTACTACATTCGAAAAGCTACGCTTAAAAAAAGAGCATAGTTCAATTTATTTTGTATTAAACCGTTCTGTTAAATGATGAACACGTGCTGCCATCTAAGTCATAACGGTTCAAGCAGCCTGCGGTAACAAATTGTAAAAATTTTCAAGAATAAAAAAATGTTTCTTCATTATCTTATCTTATATATTATTCCCTTCTCATTTTAAAACTTATCAGGCTGGCTAATGAAGAAAAATAGACTTATGGTCGAAAAATCAAGTTTTCGAAAACGCCCCTTGCTGTTTCAAAACCTTGATGCTGCCTGTAGTTCTTATGCATTTTTTAAAAGCAAAGTTCTAATGCAGTTTTCCATTTTTTACGTCGCTTTCAGCAAAAAAAAAAAAAAAAAAGCCTGTGTGTGTGTTTATATTTTAATAAAGCTTAAAAGCACTGGACTTAGTTGTTCGGTTAAATTGCTAATTTTTTTTCGGCAGAGCGTTCGGCTATAAACTATTCGAACTTCGGGCAAGTTTGGGCTGTCCGAAAAAATATCAAATTTGTATTAGCATTACGCATTACATGTACTCATAACATACAAACGTAATAAAATAAATGCAGTGGGATTGCTACTTGGTGTTTCGACTCCTTTATGCAGGCTACAGTTATCATTCGGATAAGTTGACTGTTAATTGAAGAGTGTTTTTCCTTTTTTTAAGCTTTGACTACATCCAGACCACTCAGCATAATGTAAGCATAAAAAAAGTATTAGATTTACCAAAAGGAAATCCTTTTTGTGCAGAAAAACATTTTCATTGTACGCTGAAATGTAGATGTTTCTAATAGCAGTGTTCGACCTTTTGTACACATGAAAAAATACTACGCCAAATTAAAACTACGAGTTTCACCCAGTAAACCTTTAATTTTTTATTCGCGCGAATACGATAGAAAGCATTAAAATTATTATTAACTTCATTAGCAAGAAATCATTTTCTACTCCTCTGCTTTCTGCTGAAAAAAAAAAATACATTTTGTCTACGTTCGAAAAATTACACTTAAAAAACGGACTCAGTTCAACTGGTTTTGGTTTTGAATTTTAAGTGTTCGATTAAAAGAGAAACATGTGCGGGCATTTAAGCCGTAACTGTTAAAGCAACCTTATATGTGAAATAGTTCAATATTCAAAGATAAAAACACTTATTTTCAATCTAATTTATTACTTCTCTAGAATGTTCGTTTCAATTGCTACGTGAGATCTTCGTCATTCTTTAATCAAATTCCATGCTTTTCGAATAATATTAAATCATATCATGCTGATTAATGACAAAACATAGAAGCATGATCTTATTATTATTATTATTATTATTATTTTTTTTTTTGGCAAAAAGCTTTTTTGCTGTTTTTTACTACGCATTCCTTCAATGAATGGCTTTCGAAAAGGAAGGCGCAATTGCTAGGTTTGTTGGGGTGTCGGGCTGTTACTCAGAATGGCCCCAATTCGAATCCGTGCCAATAAATATCTCTCAGTCAGTCAATGATCAATCAATCGTCAGATGGTCACATGGGCAGGACTCTGTTTGCCACAACCTGTTTTTTTACATGCACAATTATTGCTTTTTCACGAGTCACTACTCAGCCACACTTTTAATGATATTTATGTTTGAATTGAAAATATGTACGACCAAAAGGTGAGCGATGATCAAATTATCACAACGTTGTATTTAACGAGGTTTTGTTACTGATGTCTTTAAATTTTATGCCTTCTCTTCTGCGCTTACTTTTTTTTTCGGTTCTTCTTCATAATGTTCTTCCTTTGAAATTCTTAAAGAGCGAAATACCTTATGAAACGATTCGAAGCACAGTGCGGAGTTCCGCACGGGTCAACTAGTATATATATATATGTATATATATATATATATATATATATATATATATATATATAAATATATATATATATATATATATATATATATATATATATATATATATATATATATATATATATATATATATATATATATAAATATATATATATATATATATATATATATATATATATATATATATATTTATATATATATATGTATATATATATATATATATATATATATATATATATATATATATATATATATATATATGCGCGAATGCAGACTTCTCATTGGTGAGAAAGATACTTTTTGCTACCAGTTTAAAGATTGACTGAGCGTGTTTATTAAGTGCATCGGCTTTAGCTTAATAAGGGTCCGTTTAGATTGGTTAATCTCCCAATGGGAGCAAATATGTCACTGGATAGCTTCGGTTGAGGCAAGAAATGCCGGTAAGGAATATGCTTAGTTCTTGCTTGCAATTTTCGTGTAGCTTTGGCCATGGTCGCCTTAATGCTTCTGGAGCTTTCTTAGAAAATCGGGAAGGCTCCAATAAAAAACATTAGATTTATTTAGTTTGTCTAGAAGGTTCACGAGTGGCTTTGAACAGGGGAGTTTTCCTAATATTTCAGAAAGGTTACTGACTTTTATCGGAAAACGTTCCTGGCTTTTGTAAGATATGCTACTGGTTGAAATTGGGCACACCAGCTGCCTATTATTTTCCAGGAACGTGTCTGAATCGTTTTTACAGTATATATATATATATATATATATATATATATATATATATATATATATATATATATAATGGCCACGCATCTAATTAGAAACCTTTAAAAAGACGTCATGAAAACACTCAACAACAATTAATCAGTAAATTAAAAGTTAGTTTAAATTGCGAAAATACATTTTTCGCTGAAAGAGTAATACTAAAGATTGGTACAAAGTAGCAAAATCGAAATGCACTGTTAAAATTTAAATTTTAATTGCTCGCAGATTTTAAGGTCTACCTTTTTTTCAAACTGCACTGGAACAAAGCGTGTATCTACAGAATGAGTTTCTTTCAACAACAGATTTTGTCCATTCAAGTTTTGACTAACATTTTAATATTAAAATCACTTTAAGCTCATTTAAAGTCTCAAAGCAAGCCATTTTCTTTTTTTTTCGTTTAGAAGGTGCTCGTTTTCTTCTAATATGCTACACTTATTTTCTTTTTCGAATGTTTAACTCAGTAACAACAAACGAAGAATCCTCCAATCTGTATTTTTCTTCCTCTAAAACAGAAGCTTAAGCCAAAAGTGTTCTAGATGCAGCTAATAATTGATGTTTTGATGATTGAAACATATTTCTAATAATTTGCGTTATACAATAACGTATAGCAATTTCGTTAAGTAATTATTATGAAACTCTTGAAATTCAAACACAGAAGCGTTAGCATTGATTTGTCCTGCACACAATGCTCGAAAACAAGTGGTTATTAAACTCGTACCTCAATAGAGTTGTTTACAAATTTAATCACTCATTTCAGGAAGTTCCTGTGTGGATGCAAATCTGTAGGTTTTTAAAGCCTTTGCCAGAGTTGCATTTATAAAATTTCATTGTGCTGTTATGGCTTTCACACGCTGCAGCCTTTTTATCCAGTAAACTTGCTGTCCAAACTGCTCTTAAATTACCACAAATTCTTAACAGTGAACTTAAAAATACAGTTAACTCTACTGTAAAAACGATTCAGAAACGGTCATGGAAAATAATAGGCAACTAATATGTCCAATTTCTGCCATTAATATATCTTGCAAAAATCAGGTATGTTTTCTACTAAAAGTCCTTCCTGATATTTTCCTTGAATCTTTCTGAAGAATTTGGAAATATCCCTGGTTATAAAGACAGTCCGGAACCTTTGAAGGAAATTCTGTGATTTTGATGTAATTGATTAGAATCGTCCTATGTTACTAAGAAAGCTCCAGAAGCATCAATGCAATTATGACCAAAGCTAAAGCAGAATTGCAAGTAAGAACCAAGCATCTCCTTTGCCTCCATTTCCTTCCTTGCAAAGTGGCAGCTATCCAGAGACTTATTCGCTCTTACTCTAACTTTTTTCGAAACAGATCCAGCTAGGTGACCCCCAAAACGAGGAGGGAAAGAGATGGGGAATTTTTCTTTTGAACAGACTGGTCCAGACACTCGTTTACGTGCATAAGTGTTGTAGATTAAAAGCAGTAAGTAGAGTTGATCTACAGATCATGTTTCAACTAATCAGGTTTCGGTGATATTGGAAGGTTTTATGTCATCGTTTAAACAGGAAGAAATAGGAATGTATAAAAATATTTTATTCGCTTGTTAGGTTGAAATGGGTGCAATTCATGTACATTCAGTCCAATTTGTCCAAAAAAAAAATGTTTTTCTTCAAGGGGTGAAAGATTGCGGATGTTCCTTGCCACGGATAACCCGACTGCGGATAATCGGGAGTTATTGAATTAGTTTTTCAACTCTATGCTGAAAGTTTAACGAAAAAAAAGGCAACGGGGTAGGGCAGTCTGACCATTGTACAAAAACCTAAAAACCATTTAATTTTCAGAAATTTATAATATCATTAAAAGCTAAAATATTTGCTACATGACGTTAATTTTTTTTTAAATGTATAATTAAATATTTTTTTATAATTCTGATTCAGCCTTTTTTTTTAAATGAAAAAATGCACCATCCAGTAAATAAACAGCCCCAATCCGTAGAAAAACATTAATTTTTTGATGTTATATTTTTGTAAATATAGAAAAGGTGGTTACTGCTGCCAAATCATCGAATAACAATATTTGAAAGATCTTTTTTTTTTCAATGAAACAAAAAATGAACTGATGATTCCCCGTGGAGGGGGAAGAGGTGGTCATATGCTGGAAATTCTATTGAATACATACATGCCTTATACAAAAATAATACTGTGGACTTTTCTGCTACTAAAACGCATGTGAATGGGGTGATGATGGGTATAATCGGATGAAATGATGAGAATAATTTGGTATCGAGTGCTTCTGATGTAAGCATATAATCCGCAATAGAGTGAATCTCTCAAGGTTTATATGAAGTAAAGAAACAGGTACAGAACTTCTTACAAATCTCTTGTTTATGCCCATCAATATGAAATGGTTATCAAGAAATTTAGATTTAAAAAAAAATGACTTGGAGAAAACGACTGAAATTCTTCTTTTAACAAACCAATATTTTAACTGTAAAATCAACTCCATCTAAAAGAAAATCATACGGTATTTTTAAAGAAAATAAATTAATTATGCTCATGAAAAAAAGGAGGGAGGTGGTGGGCTCTAAAAATCTGTGTAAATCATACATTATCTTTTAATAGGTCGTTGATCTCAATGGGCTTAAAAAATTTCATTCCACATAGATCTTTGTATATAGCTTTTCTCAGATTTAAATATCACCGGAAGTAATACCCTGTGTGGAAAAAGTAAATCCGTAGTAATAGTAATCTTCTAATCAAAACGAATCGTTACAAAGTTGATCCAAAAATGCAAACGGAATAATAATAAAAACTTATGTTTAATTCGAATCTTCATTCGATTTTGAATGCTTTTGCGCCGGATTCAAAGCAGAAGCCGCTTCTTATAAGAGAATAGACTCAAAATATCAAACGATAAATGCTTCTTACTGGGTATTCGGCAGTTTCTGCAAGCCCCTGGTGAGCAAACTGAATCAAAATATATTCCATGCAAGCGCCTCTCTTTTGCACCGCAATCTCAGACCAATCGAATCTCCGACGGTGCCAAATTAAGACGCCTTCACAAAGGGACGTTTTCTTCTCGGCCTAATTATCGTAACTTTGCTTCGGCATTCTAAACGTCACGCATTTAATTCCACGTGCTTCGTTCGAATCGATTCCTGAGAGAAATTCGGTTTCTCAAAGAATTGGAAAGAGACATTCCACGCCGAGTTCTTGAACTAAAATATTGTCGGCAGCATTGGAAAAATATAATCTGATTACCATCTTCAAAGACTTTAATAAAGATTGCCGCGAATATGAATGTTAATATTTAATTCGCGGGCTGTATCGAATTTCGCAGACAAGAAAGTTTACTTCTTTGCTTTGCCGGTTGTTAGTACCACCTTCCGTCTTTAGACACAGTTTTCGTAATTGAAAACAGAAAATATTTCGATTTATATTGTTCACGTCTCATTGTTAATGCGTGACTTGAAGTTTGTAATTAGTTCAGTGAAACTTGAGAGTGCAACTTCCAGAAAATGGCTGTTTAAGAAGAAAGTATCTCGTGACATGGATAATTGAAGTTGACAAAAATTCCATTACCGAATGATTTTTTGAAAGATCTGACATTATTTCTTAAGACGCTTAAACTCCGATTGCTTGCAAGAATTTCAATTATTATTTTTTAAACTACATCGGTTAACCTTTTAAAAAAGTAGAAAAAAGGAACACCGTTATGAAATTTAACTTATTACGAATCAACTTTAAGCATTTGTGCTGTATTTCAACCTTCAATAGATACTCAGTTAACTCTCGACTTCTCTTTAGCCATAAATTATATACGTTTGGTAAGTCGGAGATTTTCGAACTTTTAGTCTACATAAAAAGTTACGTAACGGAAGAGTTTAAAAAGGGGATCTACAGGAAAAGTAAACAAGAGGAACAATCTACAGGAAGAATAAATTTATATATTTACGTTCACTAAGTTGGAGATTTTCGAAATTCTAATGTACAGAAAAAGTTATATAACGGAAAAGTTTTCAAAGTGGATCTACAGGAAAAGAATCAACAGGAAAAAGAAAGCACGGAAATATTTAATCTCAGCAATTTTTTTAAATAAATTGGTAGCGTCCAATGCCTCTGCCTGAAGTTTATCTAATTCTTACTCACATATGTTGGTGTTGTATCATGGATTCTTCGGCCCCTGGTTTGGATTATAAATTTCCAAATGTCGATACATGATGATAATATTTTGGATGTTTTGTCTGAGCTCAGGTCGCCTTCCATCCTAGTTGAATTCTGACTTGACGAGAAACCTGGTGCTGCTCCATAGCATGAAAGCCACAACCTACTACCAGGGGTGCCAATCCCCGTAAGGGCGACGGTCTTCCTTACATGCTACTGAGCACTCCCAAAGAACTAACACCTCTAGAGGCCAAAAAGTACACCCTTTAAAATTTAAATGGCGCAGCCTTGCTACTGTGTTAAATTGGATAGTATTACTTATTCCTCATAAGTAATGCACATTAATTTATTTGAGTAAAATTTCCACAATGTGTGCAAATAATGCCCAAAATATATTTTAATGTTTTCGGTGATCATATCTTTTTAACTAAAAAGCTCTCTAATGCATATATTTCATCATCCAAATAAGTTAACGGTTATGTTGACTTATTTATTTATCTATTCATACAGAACCTCAACAGCTTCAAACACGTCAAGAACTTTGCACAAAGCGCCTTGTCTTTAGTCAAACACCGAGAAGACTGATCACAAGACAAGGAAATAACACCCAGAGCCAAACGGGAGTTGAACCTACGACCTCTGGCTTAAAAAACGAATCCTCTAACATAGAGCCATGCAGGCTCCACCATTTTATTGGCTTAATGACTTCATATGCATTACAAACATTTCAACGATTGTGGGCAATATTTGATCAATGTATAATAGCAAAAAAAAAATTCTAGCTAAAATGATTAGAAACTCTAATTTTGCTAATACAAGGCGGAAATTTGAAAGTTCAATTGATTGATAGACAGAAGGACGTATGAGTGAGAATAGATAAGTTATAATTCTGAATTTTACATCTTCAATTAAATCCATTCATTTGGCATTCTTGCTAAATTTCTTATTGAGTTCTTTCAAGAGGCACTAATCTAATTAGATTTCCTCAATCTTTTCAGAATAATTTTTGTCAAGAATTGCACAGACATTGATTCATCTCGAGTACTCAAAGCCAATATCCTCCAAGGAATCGATTATCGAAATAACATCTCATTCTTAAACAAGTGACGTTTATATATTCTCAAAGCAGAGTTACGATAATTAAACGCCAAAGAAAACGTCTCTTTGTGAAAGCGTCTTAATTTGGCGCCGCCGAAAGATTTGATGCGCTAAAAGTGTAGCACTAATGGGAGAAGAAATCTGTTGGAGGGGCATTTCGAATTCAGGTTGCTCTCTCGGGGTCTTTGAACGCCTTAGAATATAACATTTGAATCGTTTCATGTTCGATGTTCTAAATCAACCCTGTTATTAGCAAGAGGGAAGTAATATATCCCATCTGTCTTAATTCTTTTGGTATAAAATATTGTATGCAAGGCGAGCAATCTTCTTGATTTCTTATGCATTTTTAAACGGTGTTAAACTTTTCAAGATGTGATATTTTTTGAAAAATCAAAGCGCCAGATCAAAATAATTGCTACGTCAGATCTTTGAATGAGCACTTAAGTGTTTGGGTGGAGTTCAAATTACATTTTCCCATTATGATAGTTAAATTATCTTGACCTATAAACTTCCTTCATGTTAGTGTGTACAGAGATAACGGTTTCATGACGCAGCAAATTCAATTTCTTTTTGTCGGCATTGAGAATTGTTCATTTCAACAAAATAATCGACCCAATCCAAATAATAAATTACATGTTTAATTTAATGGTTTGCAATTTTACGCTTTCAGTATTTTACTAACGAAAGCTTAATGCAACAATAGATTACTAGTTATTGAAAAAAAAATAATAAAGATTAGCCTCCTGCTCGCTGTCATTCGCCAATCCCCCAGATCATGATAGCAACGCGTTTTGTGTACAGATTAGCTCGGTTACGGTAACGTGGTCGATTGGGAAGATAAACATTCAATAATGGAGATTTAATAGTTTTTGTTCTGCATTTTTATAAAACTCTTAATGCAATGTAATGTTTTTTTTTTAAATTGCGAGGACATTCTCAATCTTAATTTAACTCTTAATATTTTAACTTGGAACAGTCAATTAGAAAAGGCACATTTTGAACTTCGTTTTCTGATTGTCTGTTTAGTGAAATCCTAATGGATTTTTTTTTATCAGTCAAAAGTACTACTTTTAGTCACTAAAGTTGATAGAATGAGCAAACAAAAATATTACATGGAGCGAGGAAATTTTTTTATTTTCCAAACGTTTAATTTTTAATTAATGTTTTAAAATGTCCAAATTTTCAAACACGGCGTGGTCTTTATGACGTCACAAGTGATGAACTTTGGTGCGCTAATCCACTGGGGCGATGAATGCTTACGCTTGCTGTCTACCGCGTTTGCAGCTTATAATAATTCAGAAGCGAATTAAATATTGCTCTCTATTCGTGTCACTGTGATAACTCAATAAGTAACTGAATGAGATAAACTTGGTGATCTCAATGCGTTTGGTACACGGGAGAAATTTAATGACAAATTAAGATATGTAAGGTTCGGAAATTCGAATAGAAAATAGGAATACCGGAAACTTAGTAGAAACGTTGTTACTGCACATTATACTACACATGATGTAGCATTATTACGATTTCTTGACTCTAGAGCATATGTACTGCAGAACCTGTGACTGCGATGTAACGTTTTCTTACAAACACGAATCTGAAACATAGATGAAAGTACCAAATCTTAAGTGCAATACTTCATGAATTTGGAGACAAGCATCATGAGGTTTGCTCTAGGATGTCAAGGTGTGTGAATAGAAGTACTTGATTATTAATAACAATTCAAATTATTTTTCTCAAATTATTTTTTGAAATACCTATCAAAGACCATTTTTCTCCTTTATCTTTCAACTACAAGCAGTTTTCTTTTATTTTATAAAAAATAATAAAACAACTGAGATAATATTACTTTATTTCATTAAAATAGTCAAAGCAGAATTGCATTTATATGCATAACACAGTCAACATCTTTTATTTAAGGACCCGCAGCTGACTATTAAACTCACACTCTTTCTCATTAAAAAAAAAAACAATTTAGCATAATCACAACATTTATCTTAAGCCTACTTTCGCTCATAATTGTTCTTCAAATAAGTTTATTAGAAGTATAATTGAGAAACGGTGAGAAAAAAAAATCTCACTCTCCGACGAATATAATCACTTGGTACATCCCTAACGACCTCTGGACTGGAACAGCTCAACTCAACTCTCTCATCCACCCACTTAAACTGGGCGTGTGTCAGAAATAGCCCGAAAATTTGAATTTTTCACCCCAGTTCTGCAGAGAGTCTGAAATTACAGGCGTTTTCACGCGTCCAGGCGTCGCTAATAGTCCTCAGGGCAAAATTTTCGTCTCTTCCAGTTGTAATTTGAGCCAGCTATTAAATCGCCATTTCTTGGACACCCCATCTTTAAAGTACCTTGACTTCACTTCCAGTCTATTTTGGAAGGTATATTTTCGAAAATAGTTCATCCTGTATCCGAAGCTATGTAATTTTTTTCTTATACCTTCCTCCCTTCCTTTTTTTCTAAAAGTTAATAGGGCGTTTCTTTTTTGTTTAGTTTTGCTGAGCCGTAGAGTATTTCTTTCTTAAATATTATTAGTATTTGATTGCATGTACTTTAACTAAATGTTGTGATAAAATTGTAAATCTGCTTTTATAGCTGCGTGTGCGTAGGGGAGAGTGATGCACCTTAAGACACTTTTCATATTTTAATATTTAACGTCAATTATTTGAATCAAATTTAAAACCTAAAAACCACAATAAAATACGTTCTTCTTTGCAATATATTTTTTAAAATTCTGACAGTTTGAAAATAAAATGTTGTCAGTCATTTAAAGTAAAAGTTCCAAGCTGTCCCAAGGTGCAACATTCTATTGTACCTTGGGACACACCTGTTGTACTATGGGAAAGTCTTCATGATTCACCAAACAACCATATACTTAAACCAATTTTGCACCAGAAAATAAAAAAAAATGTATTGAACTGAATCTTGAATATTTAATAATAAATTATGAATAATGAATTATGAATTATTTTTTAACATTAAATGTGCTTAAAAGACTACATAAGATTAGAACATTGTTCCTTCTTCCTAAACATATCATAATTATTAAGAACTATGCACATGTTGTACCTTGGAACTTGCCCTAAGGTACAAAATATTTGTTGTCCCGAGGTACAATCATCACGTGGTTTAAGGAAAACCAAAACTATCATTATTTTATCAAAAGCAAATTATTTAAAGTACTTCTCTTTTGTAACAAAATAAAGTTCAGTTAATTAAATTTACAAATACAAGGTCAGAAATGAAATGAAAATGAAGATACATTTACTTTTGAGTCATGAAATTTTCTTTCTCTCACAAAATCGTCAATTTTACTCATTTGATGCTGATACTTACTACGGCACCATTAAGTGGTGAAAGTTATTATTAGAGATCACAAGAACATGACTTAAAAATTGATTCTTAAAAAATTAGCTGTGTCCCAAGGTACAACACTATCCCCTATAATCCCATATTTCATTTTTCAATTGGAACAATTTTTCGCTCAGTTTTGAACTGTTCAAAAAAATGAAAAAAATAATAATAATAATTTGAATTTTGTCATCTTGAATTCAAATTATGTTTTTCGCAATCACGAGTGTGTGTGTATATGTAAGCGTGTGTGTTTGTGTGTGGGGGGTATGTGTGTGTGTATAGGCATGTGTGTTTGTGTCTGTGTGCAGGCATGAGTGTGTGGGTAGTTGTGTGAATGTGTGTGTGGGGTTATGTGTATGTGTGTGTAGGCATATGTGTTTGTGTCTTTGTGCAGGCATGAGTGTGTGGGTAGTTGTGTGTATGTGAGTGTGTGTGTGTGTTTTTGTGTGTATGTGTTTGTGTATGTGTGTAGGTTTATGTATGTGTGTAGGTGTATATATATATGTGTGTGTAGGTGCGTGTATGTATGCGTGTAAGTGTAGGATATTGACGAAACTTGGATACGATTTTCGCTAGAGGTGCAGCATCGTGAGGACCCGGTCGACGGTGATGCTGCGGCGGGTGGCGGTGGGAAAAATGATAGGAACGTCAAAAACAGTCAAATAAAAGCAATAAGCAATCGTGATTGCTCAAAAAAAAAAAAAACCTTAACGTTAGCGCCTACGGGGGAATTCATGTCAAATTAAAAACCCTGAACTTAGAGGCGAATTTACTTCAAACAAACTTTGTAGGAAAAAGCTTGTGATGAAGAATATGTATAGAAAATATCTTTTTCATTCGATCAATTTTCCGTCCAATTTTAAACATTTTTAATCCCTTAACATTAACCCTTTACGGGAAAACTGAAAGCCAATATAGATTACAAACTTAAAAACGGAACGGAATTTTTGCAAAGCCAATTTTTGTTGGAAATAGATCTTAATGAACAACTCCCGACTTTTGACTCCGATAATTTTTCGGCTCTTGACTCTGACTCTGATTCCTATGCCCTCGCCGAATTCAACTCTGACTTCGTAGCTTTGGCAAATATTTATACACGGAGGAAAAATGACTGACTCCGACTCTTGGAAATCCGAAACAAGTCAAACTGCGACTCCACAAACATTTGTATAGTTACGGTTTTTAAGGGAAAATTACTGATTCCAACTCCTTCGGCTCCCGAATCTGACTCTTTTGTCCCAAAATGACATCGACTCCGCAGCCACATGATTTGTTCTTATTTTCACTCTAAAGTTTTAATTTATGTATTAAGTTTTTGGCGGAAAAATTCGGAGTCCTTTATGATTTTTTTTTTTTTGTAAGACAATGAAAATTATTTCTTTAAGTTGACATTCTATTGTTTTTACTTATTTTTGAAAGTACATTAATTCATTTAAAAAAATATTTTTTGGCAACATGGAAAAAACAAACGATTTGTTTTTTTTTTTTTTTTTTTTGATATGATGTATTTATTTTAATGAGCTTATTAATTTTAATTCCTTTTTTTCTCTTTTTGGACGCGATTAAAGATTTTTGTAATGGAAAAAAGGTGCATTAACTGCTTTGTTTAAAAGGTGCTGCTACTTTATTTTTTATTTTTATTTTTATTTATTTATTTATTTATTTATTTATTTTGTGTTACGCATCTAATTCTTTAGATGAGTGAGGCATATTTTATTTTTAGGAATCAGCTTAAAATATTTAAAAAATATGTTTCAAATAGTTTGTGATTTCAACTAATTTTGAGAATATTGGTCAGAGACTAGAAAGGTGATGTTGGTATACGGGAAAGTAGGATCGTTTAGTTTTGAATGGAACTTCTTGTTTAGTCTAAAGTTTGAAATTCGTCAATTCAGTTTTGAACCGCATTGCTGTTTTTTAAGTTAATCATAATCCATCTTTACATAGAATTCATGATAATGATAAATATTTATTCTGGATTATAGTAAAAAAAAAGGCGATTGTGTGTAGTAAGAAATATATAAATTAAAAATGTATACTAATTAAATTCCCTGAGCTACAAAGCATAGCGTAATGTAAGGAAACAATTATATATTCAAAATAGTTACACACATATACAAAAAAAAAGCTTTAAAATTGAATGTTGCTCTGAAATAATATTTGTGGTAAACTAAACCACTTAATTGGTGGAGATACCGTCCAGTAAATGCGATAGCAATAGTTATTCTATCAGGCAAGGAACGAAATCACAGAAAAATTAAAAGAAAAAGTAGAAAAACTCTCAATTATGTACAGAAACAATGCCTCTTCCAAAAATAAAATCGGTCATAAATTTATTACATTTTTTTTCCTTTTTCTTTTTTTTTTCATGACTTTTTTTCCAACTTTAATGTTTATGCGACAACGAATTTTTTTAAAAAATCTTCAACTACCAGAAATTCTTAGGAACTCCTAACCAATTTCCTAACAGTCTGAAAAGTCGAGAAAAGTATAATCAGTGAAAACTTTCCAGGAAACAAATTTAATTCCATCCCATCTTCAGGAGAAAACAAATCGAGGACTATTGGTGGCTTAGAACATCTGCCCCCCCCCAGAAGCAAGAAATAATAACAATAAAAACCTCTGGACTACCGTTATTTTCCAATCGTAACATGTCAGCTAATTACACCTTTTGTCTGTCTTCTTATTCCCTTGTTTCTTGTTCTTTCTTTGTTTTTTGCTTTCATGCTGCTGTTTCCCCTCTTATCTGCCCTGGTTGTTCTGCAATAGGTTCAGATTTAAGGAGAAGGGTGTTGTTATTTCAGGAGGATAATTGTGGACGATGTCTTTCTACAAGAGGTCACGATAGGAAAGTTAGAATGAATTGGACTTTGGAAAGGATCAGTGAAACATTTCTGTTACAGGAAAGTAAAAATATCCAATGAATGAAGGCCAAGTTTATGGTCCTCAATATCTTTTTGCACATTTTTCGAAATAGTATTCAAGAATATTAGCAATGTGTCAAACTATTTAACAAGATACAAGTGTTTTTATTTCAGGAGGCTAATTGTGGGCGATGTCTTTCTACAAGAGGTCACGATGGGAAAGCTATAATGAATTGGAATTTGAAAACGATCAGTGAAACATTTGTGGTACAGGAAAGTAAAAAAATCCAATAATTGAATTCCGCGTTTATGGTCCACAATATATTGTAAATTTTTCGAAATACACTGTAAAAAAATTCCGAAACGTTACTGGTTATTTCCGTGGAACCTTTCGGGATTCCAGAGGTTTTTACCTATTTCCCCGTAAAATGAAGTATTTTCGCAAAAAAGTTTCCTGAATTGCTAAAAGATGCACGGATTCAGACTTTTCACTGGTGTGAAAGATATTTTTGCTACCGGTTTAAAGATTGACTGAGTGTGTTTATTAAGTGTAAAGGCTTTAACTTGGTTACCGCCCGTCCAGATTGACTAAGTTCCCAATGGGGACAAATATGTCACTGGATAGCTGCAGTCTTGCGAGGCAAGGAATATGCTTGGATCTTGCTAGCAATTTTCGTGTAGCTTTGGCCATGGTTGCTCCAATGCTTCCTTAGTAAATCAAGATAGTTCTAATTAGGAAATTTAATTTTTAGAAGGTTCACGACTGTCTTTAATAGGAGAGATTTTCCAATATTTCAGAAAGGTTACTGACTTTTATCGGAGAACGTTCCTGGTTTTTGCAAGATATGTTACTGTTTGAAATTGGGCACATCAGCTGCCTATTATTTTCCAGGAACGTTTCTGAATCGTTTTTACAGTGTAGTATTCAAGAATTTTTGCGATGTGTCAAATTATTTAACAAGTTGAATGTGTTTTTATTCCAGGAGGATAATTTTGGACGATGGTTTTCTACAAGAGGTCACGATAGGAAAGTTGGAATTTTGAAAGGATCAGTGAAACATTTCTCTTACAGGAAAGTAAAAAAAAAAAAAATCCAATAACTTAAGGCCGCGTTTACAGTCCTCAATATCTGTTTGTAAATTTTTCGAAATAGTGTTCAAGTTATGTGACAAACCATTTAACAAGTTACATGTCTGCTAATTTTCAGAACTCTATTGCTACACTTTGTTGTAGAGCTGTGTTTACACTTAAATGAATTGTTCCCGTGATAAGCTCGTTTAGGTACTAAATCAAAAAGAAAAAAAAAATATTCAAAAAAGCATCAATGTATAAAAAATGTGCATGTTTTTTTTCTAAAACTATATACCTTCTTGATTCTTCTTAGATTACTTGAATTTTTAATTTGAAAAAATGAATGTTTTTATTACGAAAAGAAATTTAAATCGTTTTCCTATTGCAAAACTTCTCAAACTTGCGTGTGAAATTTACTTGCAACTTTTGATTAAAATACCTTTTCCTTGATGCGGAGTTTTTCCAGACTTTTTTCTGTAAATATTATTTAATTAAGTAGATGTGAAAACTATGTATCGAATCCTGTCTGCTTTGTTGTTATTTGCATTATGTATTTTCAGAGAAGTATCCAATATGAATGATACCTTTACATTCAGCAGAAATGAGAACGTATTGATACTTCGCCTCGTATCCTGTTAGGGCTAAATCCAAGCTTCTCTTTCTACTATTTAAGAAAAGAGAGAAAAAAAATCCATGTTGTATGGTGTATTTCTGTACTGCTAACTAATTTGTAATTTACTGTGCGAAGTTTGTGATACCGAATGGATCTAAAAAAAGAAAGTTTATTTATTTATTTATTTATTTTACGTAAGACTGAAAATCCAAGCAGTTAATTTGACCTTTTCTATTTTTCGAAATGCTTCTAAGGTTTTTGAAAAGATAATACTTTCTTCAAACTATCAATTAAGGGCTCACCATTTTATTCACCGACCCCCATTCTCACCAATTAGTATGCGATCGCTCTGAAGCTGCCTTTGGCAACTGCTTGACGGTTGGTGGCTGGCTTGGAAACGTACTTCCTCAGGGCTTAGCGACTATTTGGTGACATTAAGCAGATATATCGCCAAATATTTCCGCCGATTTGGATGTCACAGGAGAAAAGTCCCTAACCCCGAATACCATGCTGACAAGTGTATGGTTATTACAAATTCTTGCATTAATACATTATCCTGGAAAGCTTTGCCTCACTTTTTGTAGTACTGATTGCAAAAGGAGGGGGAAAACTTTTGGAATTTGAAGTAAATTTGAAAACCTAGGTTGTTTATTTTGAACGTTGCTTAGTAGAACATAAGAGAAAAAAATTTTCTCGCGTTTTAGCAAATAATAAACTGTTTTCCTGTTCCTAGCGACATTTCAGAATATAAGTCGTGTTTAAAAATTTAAGAAGTACCTAAAAGGCTATCTAATATTTAAACAAGCTAATGTGTACATCAAATGACTTCCTTTTACTCCAATTTAATATCATTTCTCCATTACTGGCAATTTTAATGTGATTCAATAGTCTGCTCTCAAAATATCACCAACAGTGACCAAATTAAAACAGATTTAAAAATGGAAAATGAAAAATCGAAAAATGTGTCGCCAAGTTGGCGACAAAACTTGGCGACCAAAAAACGACCAAATATCCGCCAAATTATAATACCACTTGAGGTTGCATCGAAATTAACAATGATTTCCCCCCAAGAAAGGGCAAAAGACCCCTTTAAAAACACTCGATGCAACCAAAAGGGGAGGTGCACAGCTAGACGCCACTAGAAGTCTATGTACCAAATTTCAACTTTCTAGGACGTATAGTTCTTGAGTTATGGGACATACATACGCACATACATACATGCGTACACTGTAAAAAATTTCCGAAACGTTACTGGTTATTTCCATGGAACGTCTCACGATTTCACACGTTTTCACCTATTTCCCCGTAAAAACAAGTATCTTCACAAAAACGTTTTCTGAATCGCTACAAGTTGCACGCGTGCAGACTTTTCACTGTTGTGGAACATATTTTTAGCAACCAGTTTAAAGATTGAATGAGCGTGTTTATTAAGTGCATCGGCCTAAGATTGCTTGCGGCCTGTCCAGATTGACTAAGCTCCCAAAGAGAGCGAAAATGCCAATGGATAGCTACAGCGTTGCAAGGCAGGAATTGCAGGCAAGAGATATGCTTGGTTTCTTCTTGCATAGCTGTGGTCGCTCTGATTTTTTTTTAGCCTTCTTGGTAAATTAGGAAGGTTCTAATCAATTGCACTAAACCTACTTAATTTTTCTAAAGGTTCTAGAGACATTACTGATTTCAACAGGGCAGATTTCACACGTCTTCATAAAGTTTCGAGGTTAATTTCAGAAAGGTTCCTGACTTTTAGCGGAAAGCGTTCCTGATTTTTCCAAGATATGTTACTGGAAGAAATTGGGCACATCAGCTGCCCATTATTTTCCAGGAACGTTTCTGAATCATTTTTACAGTGTACATACAGACGTTACGAGAAAATTCGTTGTAATTAACTCGGGAATCGTCATTATAAATATTTTGCGTGTCTATACGTTCTTAGGCACTTATCCACGTGCGATCCAGTGAAAAAAAAAACTCAATACTCATTCGGGGGTGAGTAAAATGGAAATTTAGGTCGATTTCTGAGTGACTTCAGACTTTATGAAAACAGTAAGTTGCGATGCTCGTTTATTGTTCAAAAGTTTAGGCATAGTACTTCAACTGGAATCTTTACCCTATTAAGGATGATTTCAAATTCTTCAAGAAATACTTTCTCCCCTTATCGTGTGTGAATCCTCTCAACGTGTATGAATGTAATCGTAGAATTGTTTGTTCATATATTTTAGAAAGCACATTGAAACCACAATCCCCTTATTGATTTAGTAATACTTTGTTTTTTGTTGTAACTGATAATAGTAAGAATGCATTTAAATAAATTTTAATTTAAGCTGATGTCAGCTATAAATTACCCGTAAGTTCAAATTTATTGAAAAATGCTGTTAAATAATCAAATCAAGTGAAAGTTATTATAAGTATTATTTTAACAATTTCATGTTTTAGAATAAATTAATGCTTTTTACTTCCTTTTAGAAAGAAAGAAATATTGTATTCGCGAAAAAAAAATTCACTCAAAAATCGACCTTAATTTCCATTTTACTCACCCCCGAATGAATGTTAAGTTTTTTTTTTCTTTTGCTACTCAACCACGCGTGGATAAGTGCCTAAGAACATATGGACACGCGAAATATCCATTTTTACGATTCCCGAGTTAATTTCAACAAGATTTCTCGTGGCGTCTGTATGTACGTATATATGTGCGTATGTATGTCGCATAACTCAAGAACGGTATGTCCTAGAAAGTTGAAATTTGGTACGTAGACTCCTAGTGGAGACTAGTTGTGTACCTCTCCTTCTGATAGCATTCGGTTGTTTCTAAAGGGGTCTTTTGTCCCTTTTTTGGGGGGGAATCATTGTTAATTTCGATGTGAACTCAAGTGGTGTTATAATTTGGCGGACACTTGGCGATATATCGCCAGTTTTTTCGTCGTCAACTTTTGTCGCCAACTCGGCGACAAATTTGGCAATTTTTAGTTAAACTCTGGTTTCAATTTGGCAACTATTGGTGATATTTAAAGAGTAAACCATTACGTCACATTAAAATTGCCAGTAATGAGCAAATAACATTAAATTGGAGTAAAAGAAAGTCATGTGATGCACACATCAGCTCGTTTTCATACATTTCAACATGATTTGTTGAACTAGAAAAATGTGTGTTACCAACCTGAAGAAACACTATTATCTGCAACAGCTAAGAAAAGAAGAAAGGGTGGGGGGTTGTTTGGAAGTCAACCCCCTAGAGTCTTTCCGGAGCAGTCTTCGGAATTCAATTGTTTTAAAAATAATTATCCCATTAATGTCTGACATGGAAAGTGTCTTCAAGTTTTGGGAGCTAAAAGGTTTTGCATAACTCAAAATAAATTTCAAAGTTCAATTATTTCAACTGTATCAATTGCAATATAAACCATAATCCGTATATATATATATATATATATATATATATATATATATATATATATATATATATATATATATATATATATATATATATATATATATATATATATATATATATATATATATATATATATATATATATATATATATATATATATATAATAGAGAATGATCTAGTAACGCTCCTGGCCTAATCAGCAATGAAACTCGTGTCGTAGCATGATAATTTGATAATATTTTTTGGTTATATTTGACTTGCACGGAAATGCTTTATTGTGACATGGCAGAACTAGAACCGGTAACTGAATTGCTTTACTAATACTCAATTTAGGAGAATAAAGAAACAAAAAAGAAGTCAACAGTGAGCGCTATCTACTGGAGTTCAGGGTAAATCTTCGAGAGTGAGGGTTAACATGTCAACTATCAACATACCACCAAGCAAGCAATTGCTTCGTTCAAATGTAGAAGCAATTTTCACCCGTCATACCTTGATGGGCGATTTTCAAGTCAAACATTATTAAACTAAGATTACATATTTATATTTAAGTGTATCATTTTATCAGTCTAAAATTTGTTAATTTTATAAAGGTCGGTTAAAGCTAAAATGCACCCCTCTTTCATTCAGCCTGTCGTCATTTTAGTGGTGATATGTAACACATTATCCCTTATTAGAGTAGGAATTAAGTCAAACGTTTACAGAATGAGAACTGTGTAGCACTGCGGGATGATAAAATTCTCGTTGAAACGTGGATTTTTTTTTTAGTTTGAAACTAGTCTGAGTAAGAACAATGGGGGGCTTTTTCAAACATTCAGTTTACAGAAATCCATTATACCAATACCGATATTTTGCATATGTCCAAAGCTGAGCACTAACGACATTTTAAGCTTGTTAATCTGTCATATTCTTGAAATAAATAAGACATTAAAAGTATATATATATATATATATATATTTGTACTACAACTCAAGATTCCCACTAGCAAATCCTAAACAACTTCACCAAATTTGTTTTATTTTTCCCCACAACCTCGCATAATTTTTGTCAAAAAAGACCCCTGAATTTCCAAGTTCAAAGTCAAAAAAATTTTAAAAAAATCTTTTTTTTTTTAAATAGTTTCTCGCGAAAAGAGTTTTTTTTCATCAAAGTTTTTTAAAATTGAATAAAAAAATTGTTCTGATAAAAAAAATCAAATATGGGAATACGGTGCCCTCGCATAAAGCTTTAAAAAAAAGAAAAAAAGCTTTGTCCGAATTGGACTAGTTCCATATTTGGCGAGAGAGGGGGGGGGGATCTGAATGATCGACAGAACCATTTTTTCCATCTCAAAACCATACTTTCCAATTTTTATTTAATTATGTAATTTGTTTTGTACTTTTGTTCGGCTTAACCGATTTTTTAAAGAAATTTTTTTCATTCATTCTTTTACTTCGACGTGAAAGTATATTTTTAAAAAGTACCTTAGAATAAGTTGTACGATCTTTTTGAAAGACTTTTTTCTATCAGACCAATTTAATCATGTCCTATGGTTACCAAGGGCCTTGAGGTAAAACTTATGAGGAGTGATTTAGTGCTTTTGAAAATCAACCTCTCAGCAAGCTCCATTCATAACATTTGAAGTCTTAAGCTACAACCCCCGAAAATTAAGAAGTCCACTAAAGAGGCATTTTTTTTTATCTTTTGGCGATATTGCTATATGTAGGAATGAGAAAAAATCCTTTATAAAAGATTTGCTCTCAACATATTTGCTATTTTCGTGTGATATGAGCAAGGTATATTTACATTTGGAATCTCAAACAAGAAAGACAAAATAGGAGCAAATTTAGCCAATGTTTTAATGCGCAAATATTTGTGTAAGTAATTAAAACATAATTTTTTCTTATACTCCAACTGTATAATATATTTACGCATCGCTAAAAGAGTACACCGTGACTATTATGTTGCATCGGACTCTGAGCAAAAAATGATTCGTTCTAAACCTGAAACAAAATATTTAAATTCAATGAAGAAAAGATTTATTTTCATTTTCATTTTCGAATGAAATACATCAGCCTCAAAGTATAATTCTTTACAATGTAAGGAATTTGGTGTGATATTAAAAAAAAGTTATAGTCTCTAAAGCCGTTGAATAAAAACTCAAGAAATAAGTCTAAGACGAAGTTCAAATATTTGAACGCTCACTGACAACTTGAAAGTGTTTCATTCCCTTAAGGACTTTCTTCACAATATCTATATAATTTCATTATTATTACTAGACTTTCGAGTACAATACAGCCTCGTGAAATTCTTTATTTTTTTCTACCAAACGATCATTTTTCTTTTCAAAATAAGCTTATGACAGGTTTGTGCTGTTGAAAAGATTTTTTTTATAAAAACCTTTGAAATCGCTTCTTATTGTCGAAAGTATTTTAAAGAAGTTTTCCTTTTTTTGTGATATATGTATTATACACACACACACACACACACACACGAATAATCAGATTTTCCCAAACATAAGCCAGTTTTGATACGTATGTCTTTAAAATTTTTGTTTCTAATGGTACATTGACTCGTATTTTAATTATGAGAAATAAATTTATAAACTTTGGTAATGCATTTCAGACACTTTTTCTTAATTTTGCAGAAATTGTTACATCTATCCTACGCTTTGCAACATAAAGCTTGGTGTGTACAAGGAACGCCAAGCACCAACTATGAATTGGCAAATGTCTACGAAAGAGAAAAGACAAGAACCTGATATTAATAACCTTTCAATAGAAAACTCATTATAGATGTGGAAAATATAACCTGACAGCGTCGAAATGCTGAGATTTGGGTCTGCGTAGCGTTCACAATGCTGCCAGGTTAGGTTTGCACCTACTGTAGAGTCCTGGATATAAGTTACTCCTCAGTAGATGAAATCATCTATAGCATAAAATTATCTATAGCAAGTAATGGCACAAATGGTTATCTGATCTTATGTAGTAACATCCGTTGACGTGGTTCTATAAAGATTAATACGTGTTACATTTCGTCAATATTTTCTTAAAATATAATGCAAAGAAATTATTCTGGAAAAATAAGTATAAAGTAAGTTTGAAAAAAAAATAATTTGAATTTTGGCAACTTGTATTCAAATTATGTTTTTCGCAATCACGTGTGTGTGTGTGTGTGTGTGTGTGTGTGTGTGTTTGTGTGTGTGTGTGTGCGTGTGTGTATGTGTGTGCGTGTAGGCGTGTGTGTTTGTGTCTGTGTGTAGGTGTGTGTGTTTGTGTCTGTGTGTAGGCGTGTGTGTGTGTGTGTGTGTGTGCGCTTGTGTGGGCGCGTGTGTATGTATGTGGTGTGTGTATGTGTGTGCGTGTGTATTTGTGTGTGTAGGTGTGTGTATCTTTGCGTATGTGTGCGCGTGTATTTTTTGTGTGCGTATCTATGCGTGTGTGTGTAGGATGTGGACGCAACCTGGAGACGGTTTTCGCTAGAGGAACAGCATCGGGAGGCCGGTCGACGGTGGTGCTGCAGATGCAGGCGGGGGGGGGGAATAAATCATAGGAATTCAAAGCAGTCAAATGAGACAAATAAGCAATGTGATTACTAAAAAAATCAAATGTTTGTTTCTTTACTTCTGCTTAATACCATAATCCCGATTTGGTGTTGAGTAATTTTAACAATTGACACAAAACAAAATGAAGGTTCTAAGTTTAACGTGCGTACCTGTGTTTCTATCTGTGGCATCGTACCTCCTAATCAGTTAAACATATTTGAATTTTCTAAAAAACTGTTATTGCACAAATTTATTTAATAATGAATTTTTTATATCTGAAATTGTTCACCAAAATTATTAAAATACTAGCATTTTTCTCTCTTTACATAAAACGTTTATGCATCACGCAATACTTATTTTACTGATACTACTTAAGAGCACACAAAACCTCTTGTGATATCAATACTTATCGATGTTTCCGAAAACGTAAATAGATACATTTTTTCTGATAAATTCTGCTCTTCAGTAAATCTACTTGAGAAGCATCTAGTGTAAAAAAAGTGTACTCGATGGCAACATATTACCATCGCAGTCGTTTGTCATTTCCAAAAAAATAATTACTTACCACCTGTTGCTATTTATTGCCACACTTTACACATTTTGGTCACATATCGCTACATGTCGCCATTGCCGAACACAGTAATTGAATGTCAAAAAAATAGGACAGACAACTGAATGATATATCTTTAGAGTAAATAAATTGTATCTGAATACGAACATCATAAATCTAAAATACGCTTCATTAATTTTGTTGTTCATTGGTGAGACATAGCAGAATCTTAGGCAAATTAGTACTACCATGAAAGAAAAATTCTAAATGATAAGATAAGATTATATCGTCGGCAATCAAGCAAAAACCATTAAAACAAAAATTCCAAGCTTTGAAAATGAATTTGAGCTTTTGAATTGTTATGAAAAGAAGTAAAATCATTTTAGAGACCCTATAAACATCAATAGTGGGTTTGATAAGGAAATTTTTGATTTGTGTAGTTGCTTTACGTAATAAAATGACTACAATTATAGAATGAAGTAGTGTGTATATTTTTTGCAAAATTAGCGACTTTTGCCTTAACGTTGACTATATTTAAAAAAAATCTTATACGATAAATGGCACGTAACGATTTTTTTTTTTTTTTTTTTTGATTGAAGCACATGTGTGCACTATTTTGGAAGGAAAATTGTAAAAAATAACTTCAAAATAATAATAATAATGATAATAATAATAATGATAAAAATAAATTAAGTTTTTTGAAATACAGTCGAACTTGCTTATAACGAGCACGAAGGGACCCGTACTTTTTCGTTTTACTGAATGCTCGTAACAAACGAATTTGTGATAGAAATCTTAAAAATCATTACTTGCTTTGCTTTGTTTTGTTTTCAAATTTCAAGAAAGTACGAAATAAGTTGGCCAATTTGCTTTGAACTGCATTATTATAGGTTTTTTGTATGTCTCATGGTGCAAAAAACGTCGCTATTTGCATCCTTGGCTTCGAAAAGCGTTTAAAGTTATTCTACAGTTCAAAAGCCACTAAATCTATTGATGATACACTGTAAAAACGATTCAGAAACGTTCCTGGAAAATAATGGGCAGCTTGATGTGCCCAATATCTGCCAGTAACATATCTTGCAAAAACTAGGAACGTTTTCCGCTAAAATTCAGTAATCCTCCTAAAATTATTCTGGAAACTCCCTGAAAAATTCTGAAGTCTTCCCGTTTGAAGCCAGTCGTGACTCTTCAACTTGATAGTAAACATATTTACAAATATGTTAAGTAATGCTTATCACGTTCCTGATTTATCATCAAAGCTTTAATAACAGCAATGCAAGCATGGTCAAAGCTAAGATAGAATTGCGAGCAAGTATCAAGAAGTTCACCCGCCTGCACTTCTTGCAAAGCTACTCAGTCCACAAACATATTTGCTCCCATTGAGAGTTTAATCTGTCTGGACAGACTGTATTCGGACCGAAGCGGATAGATGTATAAAAACGCTCAGTTCATCTTTAAACTGGGAGCTAAGAATATTTTTTGAGAAATCTGCATTCGTGAGACTTGTAGCCATTCAGGAAACCTGTTGACAATGATACTTGATTTTTGTCGGAAATGTATAATAACCATTAAAATAACAAAACGTTACACTGAAATACTCAGTAATGTTTCGGAATTTTTTTACGGTGAAGCATCTTCATACTTGTCGTTATCGTCGTTACTTTCATTAGTTTTATTCATTTACATGAGATCGAGTTTTAGTTAAAATACCCTCAGAAGCAAGTATCTCTAAAGTGAACATTGACGTCAGCAAACATTTAATTTTAAAATGCTTCTCTACATCACAAATTAAAAAAATAAAAGTGCCATTGGCACTTTTTTACAGGATCTACTACTAATCACTAATTTTTTTATTGATTTTGAATTGTCAAAGGAATTTTTTTTTAACACAGGGTAAGCTAAACTAGAAGTCAATAGGAGTTTGATGAACTACAAAAATATTGCTCGCTTTAAGAGGACTTTGTTGTTTAAAAAGTCTCCCTTAGACATTTTATTGTTTTAACCTAAAAAATCGGATTTTTTCGTTTAATCCTTATATATTATTTCTGTAGCCTGTTTTTGGTTTCTACGCCAGATTTTCCTCAATTCTTGATCGATTTCTTTGATTTACGCCTTATTTTGAAGCTTATGGTGCTGGCTACTGACGAAAAATAGACCCACGGTCTAAAAATTGTTTTTTTCAGCCGAAAAGCCTGTTTTAAAGAACCAGAATGAGGTTTTCGTTTAAACTTATAACTTTAATTTACGCTATGCTCGACAGAGCTGAATAGCTTGATCGGCAGAGCGTTCTCTTCGTAACCAGGAGAGTGCGTGTTCGGGCCCACGTCCGGACAATCTGCATCAAAAAAATTAGAAAAATATCGCGCAGTACATGAACAATGAATAACAAATATGAGGGAATACAAGAGGTAGAAACGCTCTTAGCTGATATGAAAACTTGATGCAACGCGGAGCTAAATTAACACTCAGTTGTAAGTTTTTTTTTTTTTTAAGCTTTGGCTCCAGGAAGAAAATTACAGCATAATGTAAGCGAAAATATAAGTTTTAAGATTTCAGACTACATTGGAATTGTTTTTTGTTCAGTAAAATATAATAAATCGTATGTTGAAATATAGATTCTTCTAATGAGTTTTTGACTCTTTGTACAAATAAAAGAAATACTACCTCAATTTAAAGGGTAATATATACATTTTTCTTCTTTTTGCAAAAAAACAAATAGCGTATCACATTTTTACGGCATTTGAAAAGCTACGCTTGAAAAAGAACTTAGTTCAAATTATTTTGTATTTTAACCGTGTTGTTAAATGATGAACACGTGCTGCCATCTAAGTCATAACGGTTCAAACAGCCTGCGATAACAAATTGTAAAAATTTTCAAAAATAAAAACACTTCTCGGCAGGAAAAAAAATTTAAAATTACCTGTGTTTTTTTTTTTTTTTTTTTTCTTTCTTTTTTTGCGGTAGAGCGTTCGGCTATAAACTGTCTGAACTTCGGGCCAGTTCGGGCTGTCCGACATAATAGCAAATTTACATTAATATTACGCATTACATGTACTCATAATATACAACAGATAACACACGTAATAAAATAAATGCAGTGGGAATGCTATTTGGTGTTTCGACTCCTTTATGCAGGCTGCAGCTATCATTCAGATAAGTTGACTGCTAATCGAAGGGTGTTCTTCCCTTTTTTTTTTAAGCTTTGACTCCGTCCAGACCACTGAGCATAATGTAAGCATAAAAAAAAGTATTAGATATACCTCAAGGGAATCCTTTTTGTGCAGAAAAACATTTTCATTGTATGCTGAAATGTAGATTTTTCTAATAGCAGTGTTCGAACTTTTGTATAAATGAAAAAATACTACGCCAAATTAAATTTACGAGTTCCAACCAGTAAATCTTTAATTATTTATTCGAATAAGATATAAAACATTAAAATTATTATCAACTTCATTAGTAAGAAATCATTTTCTTATCCTCCGCTTTCGGCTGAAAAAAAAAAAAAACATTTTTTGCCTACGTTTCAAAAATTACACTTAAAAAACGGACTCAGTTCAACTGGTTTTGGTTTTGAATTTTAAGTGTTCGATTAAAAGAAAAACAAGTACGGGCTTTTAAGCCGTACAGGTTAAAGAAACTTGCTATGGGAAATTGTTAAATATTCAAAAATAAAAACGCTTATTTTTTCAACCGAATTTATTACGTCTCTAGAATGTTTGTTTCAACCGCTACGTGAGATCTTCCTCATTCTTGAATCAAATTCCATGTTTTACGAATAATTTTAAATCGTATCGTGCTGGCTAATGACAAAACATAGACGCATGATCTTATTATATTTTTTTCGGCGAAAAACTTTTTTACTGTGTTTTATTACGCATTCCTTCAATGAATAGCTTTCGAAAAGGAAGGCACAGTTGCTAGGTTTCTTGGAGCGTCGTACTGTTAATCAGAATGGCGTCAGTTCGAATCCGTGACACTAAATATCTCTTTAATGTTTCTTTTTTTTCCGTCAGATGCTCACATGGGCCGACTGTATTTGCCACAACCTGTTTTTTCACATGCAAAATTACAGATTTTTCACGTGTCTCTCAGCCACACTTTTAATGATATTTATATTTGCATTGAAAATACGTACAACCAAAAGGGTAGCGATGATCAAATTATCACAACGTTGTATTTAACGAGGTTTTGTTACTGATGTCTTCAAATTACATGCCTTCTCTTGTGCGCTTACTTTTTTCCGTTTACTTTTTTCGGTTTTTCTTCATAATATTCTTTCTTTGAAATTTTTAAAGAGCGAAATGCCCTATGAAACGATTCGAAGTACAGTGCGGAAATCCGCACGGGTCGACTAGTGGATTTATAAACGAGTTCTAATGTACACTGTAAAAACGATTCAGAAACGTTACTGGAAAGTAATAGGCAGCTGATGTGCCCAATTTCTTCCAGTAACATACCTTGGAAAAACCAGGAACGTTTGCCGCTAAAAGTCAGTAACCTTTCTGAAATTAACCTTGAAACTTTCTGAAGAAATGCGAAATATCCCCTGTTACAGTCAATCATGTCTCTAGACCCTTCTAGAAAAATTAAGTAGGTTTAGTGTAATTGACTGTAATCATAAAAAACCACAGCTATACAAGGAGGAACCAAGCCTATTTCTTGCCTGCAATTCCTGCCTTGCAAAGCTGTAGCTATCCATTGACTTTTTCGCTCTCATTGGGAGCTTTGTCAATCTGGACAAGCCGTAGTCAACCTCCAGCCGATACACTTAATAAACACGTTCATTCAATCTTTAAACTGGTTGCTAAAAATATTTTCCACAACAGTGAAAAGTCTGCACGCGTGCAACTTGTAGCGATTTAGGAAACTTCTTTGTGAAAATACTTGTTTTTACGGGGAAATAGATGAAAACGTGTGAAATCCCGAGACGTTCCACGGAAATAACCAGTAACGTTTCGGAATTTTTTTACAGTGTACATGCATTGTACGCATAATAGGTATAAGAAAGTTAGCTATCAATTCGGAAAGAAAAAAAGAAAAAGATAACAGTGAAAAAAAAATACTATCATTTCTCTAAAAGAAAACACTAAAATTTGCTGTACGGGTCGAAAAAAAAAATGCTTAATTTTAAAAAATTAGCTGCTAAAGATCATTTTAGTTTGTTCCATACTTTTAGATTGGCCACAATGAAAATGAAAACTGTGCTTTAAGGGTTGAAGCAAATTATTTATATAGTTAATGCCTATCTTTGGCTTTTTCTGTTAGTATTCCAAAGTGACATTTTAATACATTTTAGCTCTGATTCTATAAGAGATTTACGTGCGATTTTTAAAAGTCAATATTTTTTGGAGCAAAGAAACTTTCTATATTTAGTCCACCAATAAATCTTATTGCCTGAGAGGCTGTTGCTATTGTTTGTTATTTTTGAGGCTCTCCCAATCAATTTATTGGTCATGTCCATGATACTACACTGTAAAAAAATTCCGAAACGTTAGTGGTTATTTCCGTGGAACGTCTCGAGATTTCACACGTTTTCACCTATTTCCCCGTAAAAACAAGTATCATCACAAAAAAGTTTCCTGAATCGCTACAAGTTGCACGCGTGCAGACTTTTCATTGTTGTGGAAAATATTTTTAGCAACCAGTTTGAAGATTGAATGAGCGTGTTTATTAAGTGTATCGGCCTAAGGTTGCTTACGGCCTGTCCAAATTGAGTAAGATCTCAATGAGAGCGAAAATGTCATTGGATAGCTGAAGTATTTGCAAGGCAGGAGTTTCAGGCAAGAGATATGCTTGGTTCCTTCTTGCATGGCTTTGGCCGTGGGAGCTCTGTTTTTTATGGAGTCTTCTTGGTAAATTAGGAAGGTTCGTATCAATTACACTAAACATACTTATTTTTCTAGAAGGTTCTAGAGACATGACTGACTTTAACAGGGCAGATTTCGTACTTCTTCATAAAGTTTCAAGGTTAATTTCAGAAAGGTTACTGACTTTTAGCGGAAAGCGTTCCTGGTTTTTTAAAAATATGTCACTGGAAGAAATTGGGCACATCAGCTGCCGATTATTTTTCAGGAACGTTTCTGAATCGTTTTTACAGTGTAGGGACATCACAGTAAAAAAAAACAGTGTATCAGTATTTATTTTCTTTCGTATGAGGTAAAAAACACTATATTTTTATAAAACTATGCGAAAAAAATTATAGACACATTTTTTGTAAGTTTCATAGGCGAATTTTGACAACACTACTCAGTGCCCATGGGTCGTTGTATAAGCGGTTCTAAAAGTCAATCTTTTTTTTTTTCACTTAGGAAATTAATTGTTATGTTTACAATCTTATTTTTTATTGAAATTTAGTTTACATAGGAAGAGATTAGACCAACAAAGAAACTTAAAACTGTTATAATTGTCTTGTAACAATTATTTTTAAACTAGGCCGCATACTCTAATGTAACATCAGTCACAAAATTGTATAAAACTTTGCATTGCAAAAACAAAAACAAACCCAAGTTTATAAAAAGTCACATTCTCTTAATTTACTATGATATCTTTAATATTAATCCCTTAAATATTTAGAAATAGTTGAAAATATTAAAATATGTAACATCAGTCGCCGTAACAACAGTCACATTCTTCTTTTCGTTAATAAACCTCAAACAAATTGCACAAATGGCATTGACTGCAGTAGAAATGCAAAAAAAAAAAGGAGGCGAGATAAAATAAGAAAGAAAAGAAAAATTGGAAAACGTAAAACAAAGTAGAAGCTAAAGCGAGCGGATGATAAAAAATAAATAATTTTAAAAAACATAGGATAATTTCCAAAGTTAGTTCAGAAAAAAATTAAAAAGAGAAATTAGGTGAAGAAGTAGAACAAATTTATAGCATTGAAATCCCAGGTTTAAATTAACAGATGCATTATCCTTCTTTAAAATAATGAAACCTTGGTAAAATCTGTTGGTCATTCGAAATGCTCTTTGTTATATCTTTACAAAAGAAAACTGCAGCTGTGAAAAAAAAAAAAAAAAAAAAATCCAGCATGAAATTTGGCAGATACTTCTAGTTCTTCGTGTAGGGGAAGGTTGCCGTTAATAAGTCGGTTCCATGCACTGTAAAAACGATTCAGAAACGTTCCTGGAATATAATGGGCAGCTGATATGCCCAATTTCTACCAGTAACATATCCTGCAAAATCCAGGAACGTTTTCCGCTGAAATTCAGTAACCTCCCTGATATAATCCTGGAAGCCTCCTAAAAAAACAGAAATCTTTCCGTTTAAAGCCAGTCGTGTCTCTGGAAAATTAGAGCAATTTTAAGAAGTTATAATATAATAGCTTGGCATCTTCCTGACTTATCACGGAAGTTCCAAGAGAATTATTGCAAACATGGCCGAAGTTAAGCCAGAATTGCTTATAAGTAGCGAGGATTTTACTCGCCTGCAATTCTTGCAAAGGTACGTAGTCCATACTTATTCACTCCCTTTGGGAGCTTAATCAGCACGGACGGACCTTACATGAATTGAAGCCGATACACTTTATGAATACACTCAGTTTTTTTTTTTTTTAAACTGGGAGTTAACAATATTTTTCACAACAGTGAAAAGTTTGCATTGGTGCATGTTGTAGCAACTCAGGAAACTTTTTGATAATGGGATTTGATTCTTCCAGGAAGTGGGTAAAAACGATTAAAATCCCAAAACGTAACACAAAAATACCCAGTTACGTTTCGGAATTTTTTTACAGTGTGACTAGACCGCGAAGATATTTCCCGTACCAGAGTTTGTGCAGAAGCGTAATCAGTTTTAGTACCTTCCTTTGTCTGAAAACAGTCTACTGCAGAGTCGTCAAGTAGCTAAAATTATTTCATCATATTTTTAATCGATCAAAAAGGATTTCTACCATTTTCTTACTAATTATTGAGATTTTCATTTAGTTATAACATGCTTTGAATATCCCTGATCAATTAAACGCGAGGATTGACTGAAAAGAGTGCTTTTTCAAGTACAATTTCCCATACTTCATGTTTCATCATGATTCGTCACAGCAGTAACACCTATAAGAATATTCGAAGTGACGCAGTTGCTATCATTGGACCACTAGGTTGTTTCCATGAATGGATTACCTGACAAAGCGTTTCATTCATGGAAAATCTGAAATATGGCTGTAACTTCAGCTCAATTACCTTTGAAAATTGTACAATTGTTTTAAAATAAATATGACAATAAAAAAATAATCTGAGTAATTCATGCAAACTCTTATACTTTATTATAACTTCAAGGCAAATGTTTTTAGTAAAATTGATTAAAAATTTAAAACATAATGATACAGTTTTAGTAATACTTTTGCTGTTCCAAAAAAAAATGCAAACATTAGTAAAATAATCCGGCCAGTGGACAAGTGAGAGCATGTAACGTGCTACAGTAGCTTACAGAAATGGTGGTATGAACCTTAACGAAGTCTGTCGACAATATAGAGCCATGAAAGCGACTTTAAACAGTCGCATGGAAGATAAAAACCGGTTTGTTGTTACCTTAGTCACTTATTAAAAACTTTTATATGAAAAGTGATTCATATTTTAAAACTAGAGAAGTTTTTGGAATTACTTCCGAAAAATTGGAGTAATTGGCCTTTCAAGAAGCTGAGAAAAATAACACGTCCCACATATTTAACTACGACAAAAAATATGTTAGTACTATAGTCTCTGGTAGTTTGACACTTAAGCTTCTGGTTTCTGTAAAAAAATAATTAAAAATGTTCTCTGACATTTTGGAGAGCAAGTACAATCTTGCGTCAAACGAAAATTTTCAAAATCAATTCAACAAAATTCTCAACAATTTAAAAGAGGTTGAAAAGATACCAGCTAAGAATAGTACTGCATAGGTTGGGAAAATATCAAGTGGTGAACGAGGTGTGATGACAACAGCTGTGTGTTGTATGAGTGCTGGGGTTTTTATTTATGTTTCTCTTATCCGAAAATAATACATTTTAGAAAATAAATCTTTTTTTCTATAACTTATTACTATTTATAGTGTTTATTCATCACCTGTTTTAAGTATTTGTAAGTTACGCATTCATTTTTTTAATTTGAAATTGTAATCCATCAATGGAAACTCGATGGTCCATCCACAGCAACCGGTAGCCATGAATGGACAACATGCTAAAATATTTATTTTAATTTTCATTCTTTATTGTGTATATTTATCGTGAAAGTGAATATTATTATTAAAAGAGAAACATACTGAGAAATTGTTCCTATAATTAACGTGAAATTTGAGTTGTTTTTCCTTTCTAAAGAAATCGAAAACTGTTATGCGGTGCATTGACGACAACCTTCCCCTATTACATTTGAAAAAAATGGCTACATCATCAATACAGAAATATTTCTAAACCTCACAGCTTCATGTAATATTCTGAACTATCATCATCTGACTTGAAGTCATGTTATAAAGAGTTTTATTTGAATAATACTTTTTTTTTAAATTCAGAAGCTATAGCATGTGTTTAGCAACAACCCTTTTCTTTATAGTATAATAAACTTTTCTTTACAGTAAAGGAGGGAATCACTTCAAGCAGAACATGTTCCAAAATTGTTGACTGTAACAGGAGAACGGTTTCTTGAAGAATGGAACAAACAATTGTATCCCGAGAAGTTAAATGCATTGAAATTGAAAACTAGGAGTATTGAGTAACTGTCAAGATTCAATCAGTAAAACATTAGAAATAACCTGTCAATGTGGATGAAATTTATTTTTCAAATAAGAAAGGAATAAAATATTTAGCATACTAGATGTTATAAATGCAAGAAAACTTTTTATTTTTTGAAATACATCAAAAATGTAACTTTTAAAACTTTATAACTGTACTTTTCTTGTAATTTAAATACCATTTTACAATTTTAAACAAAACATACGCTAATTTTTTTCAAGGAGAAATAATTTATAAATTGCAGCACTTTATTGTGAATGTAACATCAGTCAAGGGTGTTGAATTATTTTTATACTTTGAGCTTTAAGTTTTTTCAACAATACAAAGTGTTCGTTCTAAATCTATTTAAAGAAGAAATCTATTTAGATTTTACGTTATTAGCTTGAAAAGAATTTCAAATTATATATAAGTCACTTTTTTCATTGTCTCTTCAGCGTCACGTTTTTTTATTTACTTAATTTCACACAAAAAAACTTTCTCAAGTCATAATACAATTGGGGGGGCAGCGTTGATATCATATCATGATATTTTGGATCAATTTCAGGGGGGGAAAAATATATAATTTCAAGACAGTGCTGAAATTATAAGTTGAAAAATGAGTCATATTGTAACATCAGTCACCGTGGACTGACCTTATTGCTAAAATTTTCTCTGGTTAAAAGATTACTTCATGGAGCTTAAAATTGCGCACCCAATATCCTTTGCATGTTCAAATATAATATATTACGTGTTATATTTATCTAAGTATTATGGAAAACTCTTTTTGTTTATCTCAAATATGAAGAAAAAAAATGTCCAGACATTTAGTGCCATATCTAAAGATAAACTCTACCTGAATGTAAATACTTAAATGATCATCGTAACCAAAATATTATTTTTTCCTTTTACGTTTACTGTTACTATCTCAACTTACTGCACACTAGCTGCACAGGAACTGTGTCTTTCTGTTGTTTGGTGACAGCACGTAGTTGACATTTTTTACCTAGATAAAACAAATTGTGTCATAAAGATCATTAATTTTAGAAAGAATTCATTAATTTTTGCCACCGAACGATGAGTTAAAGTTAAAATAAAACGCTTGTATACTGATGCCACCGCTGCGTGAAATATTAATGTAGATAGCCATCTCCCGCAAAATGTTCGATAATGTTTGGCCTCTGTGTTACGCTAAAGAGGTTGGCTTCTGTATCTGTTTATCGTCAATTTAGAAAGAGAAAAATGTCAAATATTTTTTTTAATAGTCTGCTTTGTTTATACCAGCGCTTTATTGTAAATTATGACAGAGAGAAGATTAATGAAAGTTGCAGTTTTTACTGCTACGTTGATGAAGCTGGAATTGAAATTATGGCTGCAAAATTATATCAATAATGAATTCTGCTCAAAGTGTTATAAAAAGCTGATTTTCGAGTCATAATTGAATCTAATTTCAGGCATTCTGTCATTCATTGGCCTAATAAATCAGTTCGCTTATTATATCAGTGATGAAATAGCTTTTTTCGGTAAAAGTACATGAACATTCCTTGCATAAATCAGTAGAAAAATGATTTACATATACGCAAAAATCATTATCCAATCAAAAGATCAATATTTAATTGCCTATAATGATATCGCGGAACTAGCCTGTAATTAAATTCACTTTCTTTGATCCATCAACCGCAAAATTCATACCTAAACTTAACTGCCGTACTCAACAAAGCTTTCACGTAATTTTTTTTTAAGATTTAACTTTCTAGTTTACCTACATTATGAAAGTTAGAAAAAAACATTTTTCATCTCATAACAAATATAACAGTCAACTTAAGGACAGTCCGCTATATCGTTTTTTTTTTTCTTTTTTAAGTTTTTATAATTTAAATTATCGTGAAATTCATCGTCATTATTAAAATAAAACATAAAATGGGGTGGTTCAAAAAAACTTTTTTCAGCTAGAGTCCAGGACACCCTCTATATTTTAAACTTATTATTAGTATTATTCTGTAAAAGTTTTAGTTTCTTACTCAAATTTTAAGATGATTCTCAATGACCCCTTAGTTTAACATTAGCCGTAACATAGAAAATGTCACAAATTTAGAAATATTTAATTACTCCATTTTTTTCCTTGTAAATAATTATTTTATTACAATGTATATTCATATTACTCGTGTATATTAAAAAAAGTATAGCATTGTGTTTTCAGATCAATGTATGTTTAACCCTCTTCCCATACGTATGAAGTTTGGGAGAGAGAGTTGAACACCCTCTTTAAGTTTAAGTAGGAACCTAAAACTCGTCCAGTATATTACTATCCACAAGTTAAAAAAATAATAAGGGGTATCCTATTATCTAGGACAAACTTTTTTTACATGTATTTTGAACCACCCTAATGTGCAAGTTTAAAAAATATAGTTTATCTCGAATATGATAGTGGCAGTCTCAATGACGACCAAGCAGTCAGCGAATTATAAGAATAACGCATCACTCAATACTTCCCGGTCCTGACCTTTAGATTAAGGATGTGTCGTTCATGAACGAACGGGTCGAAAAGAACGAATCCTTAAAATGAACATATCCGTTCGTTCGCCTAAAAAATGAACGATCGTTCTTTTGGACGGTGAACAGTTTGGAACACTGTATTGATGCATTTTATAAAATGTAACCTAAAGTACACTTGTGGTTACCAGCAACAGTTTGAAAAAACAAAAATAGCTTTCTGATCATCCTTCGTTCTAAATAGCTGGGAATGAGCTATAAAGTTTCATAAACAAATTAACAAACTATGTAGAAATTTATTTTTAAATTTTCGTGGAAGTATCTCTTATATCCACGGAAATATAAGCATTTCTTTAAAAAATCATCTCAGTTATTCATCTCAGAACGCGCCGAGTTTTCCGTCAAGACATTTCTAAACTTTCTTAATATTTGACAGCATCATGAGAAAGATAAAAATAAAATTTGAAGTTAAAACATTGAAATTTGATGAAATATGAACGTTTATACCAATTGAATTTTCTAGGCGCATGCGCGAATGATAGTGGTTTATAATCTTCATAATACAAAGCCAGGTAGATCCTGCAACTCATAATAAAATTCCAGCTCGATATCTTTAAAATTTAAAAAGTTATCAGTTATCAGCGAATTTCAATAATTCTTTTATAGGCAACAAATCGTAAGGGATCGTTTGAAATCTAGCAACACTTTCCTGTTTTCGTGCAGAGTGATTTATGACAAAACGGATAATTTGCGAACGATCCCTCACAATTCGTCACCTATCCAAGAATTATTAAAGTTCGGCTCATTAGATAGCTAATAACTTTTTAATATTTAAAGATATCAGGGCTGGAATTTTATTATGAGTTGCAGGATTTATCTGGACTTTGGTTGATGAAGGTTATAAATTGCTATCTTTTGCAAATGCGCAGTAAAAAATTAATTGCTTTAAAACCTTCATATTTCATTACATTTTTAATCTTTGAATTTTAAATTTTTGTTAGGTTCTTCAGTGTTAAATATCCTGAAAGTTAAGAAACGTTAAACGGAAAACTCTGCGTGTTATGAGCCAAAAACCTTCAACAAAAATTTGTATTTTTGGAAGAAATGCTTATATCATCGAAGGTATAAGAGATACTTTCACGAAAATATAAAATTAATTCTGTATAGTTTGTTAGTTAACTTATTTCTGAAACGTATTGCTCATTCCCAGCTATTTTCAGTGAAGGGTGATCAAAAAACTATTTTTGTTTTCTCAATTTGTTGCTGGTCCCTCTAAATGCATAGCAGATTCCATTTTAATTGGAAAATGACAACTGGAGTATGCCTTTTATGTGAAAAAGGTTACAGAGCAATTGGTCTCTTATTTCGCAAGAAATCTGAAGATAAAAAGATGTCACTTTTTGAAAGTGTCCCAATACTTTTGGTCGTATAATGTATTTCTATTTAGAATTAGTGCACTATATTCGCATGTTCAATTTTGCAAATTTTCTGACGTCAAGGACAGTTTATTTACTTTCTTTGTATAGTAAAATTTTAATTGCGTAAAATTTTGAAATGGAACTTGCGAATTTTGGAATTGAAAACATATCTAACCATTCAGAAACTGAGAAATATGTTACAAAATGAAATATAATTGCTTTATACACGTAAAAATTAAATTAGAAAAAAATTGATTCATTTTTGACTGGCATAGTTTCTTACTTTTAGAAGATTTTAGCTATTTTCCCTTCAAAGAATATTACTGTTCAATTGAAACATTTCGAATGGACGTGAGTACGTCGGGTAGAGAGATCACCAACAACTTTTTGAAATGAACGAAGTCGTTCAATTGAACGAGTTGAATGAAAGGATCAAAAGAATGAACGATGCTGCGACGAACGGATCTTTAAAAAGAACGACATTGCCCACCTCTACTTTAGATAAAGTCCTCCTTTGATCATTTTAAAAGTAAGATACTCTCAAACTCCCAGTATACACATTGGAACACTTTTAACTCATGAACACTGTGCACTAAAATAAGTTCCGAATGTGTTCCGCTGAAAAGAGAATATACTGAAATGCGCTCCGAATGCTTCTCCCTCTATTTTAACTGGGGTGACGACTTACGGGGAATGGTCATGGCGCAGACTGCGCCATTGAAATTCTTAAGGGGAGGGTTTTTTTTGAGGGGCATTTTTCTCATTTTTAGATGGGCTTTTGGGGGGTTTTCGCAATATTTTGGTTTTAGGGGGTGTGCCCTTGATCTTAGGGGGGGGGGTCACCTGTGGTTTCAAATACGTAACACATTTGAGGAAATATTGAGGGAAAATTGAAATCAGATTTGAGGTACATTTGAGAACAGAACACATTTTTGTACATTTGTGCAATTTAAATCTTTGTTTTAACTACCACGTTAATATAATCTCTCAGTACGAGTCAATACAAATTTCGTTGCAATTAATTGCTATCGGTAAGTGTCACGAATACCATCAAAAAAAGATGGATTCTCTGATAGAAGGTCACTTATTGCCCGGTTCATGTTTGAAGCTGCTCATGAGATTGCTGTGGAATTTTCCGCAAAAACTACTGGTATAATGAAGGAAGTGTTTCATAAAAGTGTAAAAATGTCCAAAAAAAGTGTGCTACTAAGTTTTTTATGACATGGGACTTGTGTCAGTGTTCAAAAATGTTCTTAAATGAGTTCCTAAAAGTTTTTTAAAAGTGTTCTGAACCGAAAACCTGTTCTGAAAAATTGAATGAACTCTTTATTTTTTAAACATGTTTCTTATCGATGAATAACGTTTTACAAACATTTAAAATGCATGGACGGATAAATAAATAAATGACGGATTAAAGTTAAGAATATATTACAATTAAGGAGAGGAGGTCACGGTAGCCTTCCAGATTCCTAGTTTTAAAGTCACATCATGCATCCTATTATGTTAATATACATACATAAGAACTACTACACTAAATATCCAAACATAAAAGTGATTGATCTAGGAATCACCTTATTTACATACGTAACATATTTACATATGTGATTTATACATACATGTATGCATTTGTAACGCAAGAAAACATTCGGTTATTTCAGTTTTTTTTTTTTTTTTTTCAATTTGTTAAAAACCTAACTATTTTCAAAAAAAAAAAAAAAAAAAAGATAATCAATGCATACATTGATAGATAATTTAGAAGTTAAGAAAAGCCCGCAGAAGAGATACACACACAAAATGAAGGAACATGTCTTACAAACAAAATCATCATAACTTTCTCAACACATACCACTCGTCTGCTAAACTAAGAGTTGTTCATCGAAGTAAATGTCAGGAAAATTCCTGTGTTTAGGCTGTTTAAAGCGAAAAAAGCAAAATCTCCTGGCGACTATTTATTATTTTTACAAGTGTTCAGGGAAAGACCTTTCCTTATAAGCCTTCGGAGTTCTTACTTTTCCTTATTTACTCTTCTAGTATCCGTCGTCTTTGTCTGCGTTATTGTTTCGTGCAAAAAGCCTCTTTTCATGGTGCTGTTTCCCTTATATATATCACTCCAGGATTTCGCCCGGGAATTTATCCGTGGTTTTTCGTAGTTCTGTGCGTGACTTGCTCATCTAGGTACCTCTAATGTCCACTTTGGATAAACTGTGGAGGAGACATTATTTCAGGTCTGGTGTAGGGAATGAGGTGGTTGGTTGGATTTTCGAGAGAAAAGGAAAGAAACCTGTGAGTAGTTTCGTTTTACTCCTTGCTTTCAGGGGTCCTAATTACAGGGTGGTCCAACAGTGCCCCCCCCCCCACCACCCGCTTTTATTTTCAACATTATGTCAGTTATGAATGAATGTTTTTTACACTCAATTCTCTTAAAGTCTTAAGAGTTAACGATCAATATCGGCACCATTAATGTCGTAACACTGCTGAATGCTGCACTATTATCTCGCAGATGCCTTGTCGTGTAGGCCTGATTGGTAAAGCATCTACTTGACTTGTAACCGGAGGGTCCCGTGTTCGATCCTCTCTGGTCGAAGATCCACCGACTTTATTAATGGTGACTGGGGGACGTTAAATATGCTCGTGGTCACAAAGTCCTCTAAGTGAAACGATACCTCTGGGGATGACGGGCCAGGGATTGCTCGGTTTCTGGTCTGGTTCAAAAAATCAGAGCTGTCTTCAGGATCCCATCCAACTGGTTAAGCCACAAACTGATAGGTACTGGTAGATTATGTAGTAAAAAGATGATTTTTGGTGATACATCCCAAGTTACGATTGTGAAGGCGTGTTCCACAGCCTTTCCTATTTCATATGTTGTGTGATATCGAATGCTTTGTACTTGTTGCCCCTACACTGTAAAAACGATTCAGAAACGTTCCTGAAAAAATAATAGGCAGCCTCATGTGCCCAACTTCTTCCAGTAACATATCTTACAAAAACCAGGAACGTTTTCGCTAAAATTCAGTAACCTTACTGAAATTATCCTGGAAGCTTCAAAAATAGTCAGAACTCTTACCGTTTTAGAGCCAGTCGTGTCTCTGGAATCTTAGAGTAAACTTGGGTGGGCATACTATAATAGTTTGGCACCATATTGCGTTTTGAAGAAAGCTCCAAAAGCAGTATTGCAAACATGGCCACAGCTAAGATGAATTGCAAGTAAGTATCAAGAATTTTATTCGCCTGCAATTCTTTCAAAGCTTCGTAGTCCATAGACTGATTTGCACCCTTTGGACGCCTTATCAGTTCGGTCAGGCCGCAATCGAACTGTAGCGGATACACTTTATAAATACACTCAGTTAATCTTTAAAACTGGGAGTTAAATATATTTTTTTCAACAGTGAGAAGTCTGCATTCGTGCGACTTCTAGCAATTCAGGAAACTTTTTGACAAGGAAACTTGATTTTTCCAGGAAGTGGATAAAAACCATAGAAATCCCGTAACGTTACACGGATATATTCAGTAACGGAATTTTTTTTTTTTACAGTGTATGAAACCCCAGATAACATTGCTCATATTGCAGATATTACTTTAAAGTCTTAAGAGTTAACGATTGGTAGGAACACCATCGATTTCGTAACACTGCTAAAATCTTTACCATGATTTCGAAGATGCTTTGCGGTAGAACTCCTGCCTCACGAGGGTTAAATCGTAATCCAAAGCCTTTCGTAACTCTTGTGTTGTGAGATATTGAGATTTTCTTACTTGGTGCTGCATAAAACCTCAGATAGCATTGCTCGCAGAAGGTATATTTTACTGAGGAGTCTTAGGAACTAAAGATAGGTATGAAAATCATCGATGTTGTAACACAGCTGAATTCTGCGCCATTACCTTGCAACTGCTTTGAGATAATGCTCCATAGTCACGAGGATAAAGTGTTGTTTCATAGTTTCTCTTAATTCATGTGTTGTGAGGTATCAAGTATTTCTTTTTTGTTGCTGCATGAGACTCCCAGATAGCACTGCTTGGAGACCGTGACGCGCATTGCGGTTCACGATTATTAAAACTATCTTTTTTGTTTAGTTTTGGGGATTAACCTTTGTGCAATCGAATTCTTTCTTGCACTTGTTGCGTACCCGTGAGATAGCTCTTGCTCATGGTTTTCATTCCTATTCACTCTTTATAAGTTTATAATTTTTTTTCATCAGTGTTTGATTAATCCACTATTTTGACTTTTTAAGTTGCTTGCTTATCTGCCTCTTTGCTTTTGTCGGATGTCTTTTCTTCCATAAGTTCACTCATTTCGCATCGATAAAGGGTTCCTTGCAACCCCGAAACACGTGCATGCAGTAAACTGCATTTTTTTGCAATCATACTTTGTTATGTCTTATCTTATCACCCTCTGAATCTTTCAAATAGGCAACGAGTAAGAGTTATGAATTGGTCATGAATGTGATAATAAATTATACACAACTATCGTTTGAAAAGAAATAAGAGATTTTAATATAAAATTTCAGTATGGTTTACTAGTCTGAAAACGACGTATACAAACATGATGAATATCCCTATAGGTTGACTTATATGACTGATGCGAATATAAAACAAGTAGATGCCCTAAAAGTTCTGTAGGGAACATCAGGATTCTTCATAAATCCTCATAAAACGTTTTTTTTTTTTTTAATTTGCTATTTAGTTTAGAATTAAGATGTTTTTCGTTAAGATTTTGTTAGGAAGGTATCCGTCCACATACTTATAAACTTTATAATACATTCATTTTTTTCGTTTAGCAAGCCTTATAATTCCTGTTTGCTTTGTATATCACTCTCAGATTTCTATCAGAAATCGAGCCTTAGTTCATGTAACAGACAGAAGAACTTGCTCATCCAACTGACCCATTATGTCCACTTCGCACATCTTGACAAGACATTTATGTCGGGTTGAATGTTGCGAGTGAACTATTTGGCTCGAATCATTTTACGACTGTTAGAAAACCATTTTCTTCTATTTCTCTCTCTATCTCCCTTTTTTTTTTTTGAATTATTCTTGTCGCTACTTAGTATTTCATTAATTTAAAAATTGCGACTTGAAACTGAAGAGATGAATTGTCATGAGGTGTTGAGAAGTTCATACTTATCCTTTGAAGACATGCACAAAAAGCTAGAGTTTGAAGATAGAGACCATGAGCAAGGTTTCTATTATTCTGATTTTTTTGCTATGTATTTAACTGATTTGCCATGTGCTTTTCAAGAACACAATTCCACAATTTGTTAATGCCACTTGAGACGCCCAAGCTCCATTCGTTTAGCAAAATAGCAATTAAGGCAGAAAGGAGGACTGCTAAAAACTTGAGTCACATAGTTGGAGAGGAGTCCAGTTAAGATTCGGTAGACGGCAACACCACTTCCTGTTTTTGAGCACGCCTCAATTTGAGCATAATTCTGAAGGGAATAAATGAAGGTTCCATAGACTCAGCATCCATGGTAACTGTTAATATGATGAACCACAGGACTTTCATAACTACGAGATTCACGACGGAATTAACGCATGTACTCAGTGGCTATTTTGCCGCATCGGGTTCCAAACCCGTAACCCTCCGATTCCGAGTCCAACGCACTCAAAACCTTGTAGGGGCCTACGAACCCTGCCAGGTTGCCCCAGGTTTGTGTAAATGTATAAAGCTATTGTATACACTTGGTCTCTGTGCTGCGAATTTATACCGAGAAATAGTTTAAGTAAGAAAAAAAGGGAACCAAATTGAAAACAAAACACTTCGAAAATGATTTCGCCCTGTTGCAAGAAAATTATGCAAAACATTTTTGAACACCGTTCGAATGGTATCCCTAAGCAAAATACAGACAAACTCGTTTTCCATAGTATCATTAGTAAATGTGTTCTGCTTAATTCACTAGCTTTAATCGCTGAAAGCTATTCAAACTATTCCCCTATGACCTTTATGTAAGCCTTTGAAATTTTTTTTCACCATATCAACCATCAGTCTGATTGACACGTTAGTGTCTGTAATTTGTCTTCATTAATTGAATTGTGACTACCAAATGTCTGGAAAACAAAGCCTTGGTGGTAAACAGAATGCATTAGAAAACACAGCGCTATTAAATTGATTACTTCGGCCTGCTTTCCGAAGCTATAAATTTATTCAAAGCAACTTGACTTTTGAAAAAGATAACATTGCCATTTGGATTTCATCCAAATAGTTTCATCTCAACAGCACATGAAATAAAGTAAATGATTGTTCCGAACACTTTCATTTCAATTATCATGGTCATTTAGGTCTTGTTCCTTCGTATTATTGAAATAAATTAATGGTAAAAACCAGACATTTTATAGTTATTACTAGACAATTAATAAGAGTAAGAAAATAAAAAAGCACTTCATAAGAAAGGTTTTAATTTATGTTCTTTTTGCGAAGTTTAAAATTTTAAAACTGCAATTAATTGTTTTCAGCATGTCATTATTAAGAATATTTTATGCCAGTCTAATTCAAATGAAATCGTAATAAAAACTAGTCACTTAGGGAAATTTTAAACTATGGAAATGTGAACCACTTCGCGCAGAACTGAATAAAATTTTACACACCTTCAGTAGACCTCTATTCCATCTTTTTCCGAACCGTACCAATTGAAAATTCTAAAAAAAAGGATATTTTAAAACTCCACAACCGGGGTACTTTACTTATTTTTTTTTTTTAATTCCTACAGAAATTATAGTGCTACTTTAAAGGGCTTCACGTGCATAGATGACTGAGTATAAAGCACTTTGCCTCCGGGCACACACAGGAAATATTTACAACAGAAGAGAAAGAAATAACACCCAAAGCACCGGCCGGAATCGAGCCCAAGACCTCTGGCTCAGAAAACGAAGCTTTTGCCACAGAGTCACGAAGGCCCCTATACTAAAGGTAATGCCACTTTCTTTTTCTTCTTTCTCTTTTTTTTTGTTTGGTAAACCAACGTTACAATTCAAGTTTAACGAAATAATACATGCTTTGCGTGACTAGAAGTATTCTTTTAACATTTGTTACAAATTTTGAAATTAGTATGTGTCAAACATTTAAGCTGAAACAGCAATATTTTTGACGAAAAATTAACCTAAAGGAGCTTAAATACAGATGTTGAAAATACGATGGAATTAGGTTGATTGTTTTTGAGACGTTATAAAAACACTGCAGCGGAGAAGGGTCAAATGCGCATTAGTTCTCACTAAACAATATCCCAATTGTTGAAGAAACAAAAAATAAGTTCTACAGAAAATAAAGTTAAACGCAACTTGAGGCTGCTTGAATTTGGCTTGAAGTAATAGAAACGAGCTCCTGGCTGTAATGGTTGGAAAGAATGGGGCGCTTGGGGGCTCTCATCCGGAAAACTTTCAGAATTGAAATCTTAAAAACACAGTTATGGGCCAATCTGTAATGACATTAGGCAAAATCGTGGGATTCCAAACTCTCCCCCAGAAATAGGTCAATATTGAATCTTTTTAGTTTCGAAATGCGTTATTGTTATATATAATTTTTAGCTTACACTGAGTGAATATTTTGTGATGTTTTTATATAATCTTGCTTATTATAAAACTTTTAAACAATGCATGGTCATGGTCAACTAAAAGGTTATATCATTACAATCAGCATTAGACTATACCGTAATTTCCACTTATCAATGCATTTTTCGACAAATTATTTAAAGTTACTTGCATTAAACTGTTATTTGAATTACTGAAATTCAAGTTATTATAATAACCCAAGTAATTGTACTATCGGAAGCAGTTAACTATGCCTTAACACACATAAGTGCCGCACATTTGCGTAAGATTACCATAGCCTCGTGCAACATCCCTAAAGGGACACTATTTCCTTCAAATAATTACAGGTGGATTGGAAATGCATCATTCCTATCAAGGCATTTCGCGCCGTGTCAGGTATACCGAGGAATTTACATCATTGCCTCGCGTGCTTCCCCTTTCGCTATTTGCTGATATCAAGCCAAGATATATCAATGCTGTTGTCAATATTAATATACGACTAGATTGCTATGATTATCTGTCGAGCTATCTATGCATAAAATAACGAACTTTTTATTCTGTGGTGGTTTGTACAACCTGTATAATCCAAGCTTAACCCAGTTGCAACTTGTTTGAAGCTATTCGGTATGTCAAACGTGATAAAATTATACCACGCGATGACTAAGTGGGCAGACGGGGTATTTACTTTTAACCAAGACGTTTAAATTGGTTAAACCAAAGCTCTTATCGAGTTAAGCTTTAGTTGCATATAACGACTGCAATGATTCGGTGTCTGTCTTTCATTGAGTAAAGAAGTTTACATAAGGAAGCCCCGTCTATGGTAAAAAGGAATTGGAATTGATGCCGGAATTCAATATACTTCGGTGCAATGATGGGCATGTTATGATAGGATAATATAACAATTTTATGATAACATGGTCGCTTCGCGGGAGTGGATTATTTAGCAAGAAGCTAAGGATCTTGGGTTACAGCGGTGCAATTTCCGTCTTTCTATAGCAGGGCCTCTCTATGTAATTTCTTTACTCTATGGTGTCCCCCCAGCTTCGCCAACAAGAAATTTCATTTCGACCTGTTCTTCAGTTTCAATCTTACCGTTTGATGCATTTAAGAGACAGGAACTAAAAAGTAATGAAAACGCTCAAATTATACTTACCTTTGGCTCTAAAAAAAATTTCTCAAGTGTCTAACAACTTTTATTATACTTATTTTATAAAATTCATTACATGAGTAACGTGGGCAGTATTTAAAGCATCCATCATCAAAGGTACCGTAATTGTTCGTAATCAGAAAATTTCTTTTTGTTTGTTAATGTCCTCTTTACATCAAATTACCGCGAAAATATACTAAAGCAAGTTATATGCAGTGTTTACTTACGAGTAATGAACAAAAGACGTGTGTTTGATAACAACAAGTTATCACGAGTTAGAATTTCCTTTCCAAGTTACTGTAAAATTATTAACAGAAACATCTTTAAGTTTTTCTTTTCTTTAACACACTTTTTCCCTTGATTGTTCACTATATCTAACAATCTTACACTGTAAAAAAATTCCGAAACGTTACTGGGTATTTCCGTGTTACGTTTCTGGATTTTAATGGTTTTTATCCACTTTCTGGAAAAATCCAGTATCATTGTCAAAATGTTTCCTGAATTGCTACAAGTTGCACGAATGCAGACTTTTCGCTGTTGTGAAAAATATTCTTAGCTCCCAGTTTAAAAATTAACTGAGCGTATTTATTAAGTGTATCGGCTTCATTGAAATTACGGCCCGTCTATGCTAATTAAGCTCTCAAAGGGAGCAAATGAGTATGAACTACGTTGCTTTGCAGGAATTGCAGGCGAGTAAAAGTCTCGTTACTTACCAGCAATTCTGGCTTAACTTCGGCCGTATTTGCAATAATGCTCTTGGAACGTCTTTGATGAATCAGGAAGATGCCAAGCCGTTTTATTATTTCTTCCTAAGTTTGGTCTAGTTTTCCAGAGACACGACTGACTTTTAACGGCAAGATTTCTGAATTTTTCAGGAGGCTTCCTGGATAATGTCAGGAAGATTACTGAATTTTAGCGGAAAACGTTTCGGGGTTTTGCAAGATATGTTACTGGCTGAAATTGGGCACATAAGCTGCCCATTATTTTCCAGGAACGTTTCTGAATCGTTTTTACAGTGTAAAGCATTCATTCAGTAGTCTTAACTTCAACGTTTCGTTTTGTGATGTTCCGTATAATCATTTTGTAATATTTTAAAACAATTTTTTTCCCAGCTAAAACATTTTCCCCTTTTTAAACAAATTTCTGAGCAAAAGCAAAAAATATTACAAAAAAAAAAGTCTGTTATTTAGTTTTAAATTACATTGAAACACTTTTTTTAACTTAGAAGATTATTAAAATTTACAAATAAATTAAAAAAAAACATCAGTAACATTGAGACTAATCTTTTAATGCCTGGCCAGCATAGCCTATATAATTTTCGTCTAATTGCCTCTCCATAAACAACTATTTTAGTACGTAAACGGGCGTACAGTTTCGAAAAACTCGTAAGAGGCACTTACTTCACTTCTCTTCTTACCCAATATCTACTCGGGCCGTCGGGAGCAAGATTTTATTCACTTCATTTCCATGAGATGAGAGCCATAAATTGCAAGTATTTTACCCCTCCTCGCTAGCTGCAAGATTTAGTTTAGCAGGTATTTTATTCACTTCTTTACTCAACTCTTCACTTTATTTTTCGTTTTAGTTTTTAGAGAATTTTGTTGATTTTATTACATTTTTGCTTTTATATTCTTTATAGTTGGCAACTGTACGGAATGAAAGATGCCTGGAATGTAAGGAATGCTTTTGCTATTTTTGAATTTATATAGAAATTACGGCGAAAATTTCATTAGTCTTTAACTTAAAAATTATTCCAGTTGTTTAGATATGTGCTAACATTTAAGCTTTAAGTTGCAAAAATCTATTATTTTAACTTTTTCTTTTAGGTGATTACTTTCTAATTGTAAACAAGACGCTCAACCAGAAGTACACAAGCCTATTTTCTCATAAAACGATATCGACTTTGTAGTGTCATTCATGTACGGAATGTGCTTTCCAATTTAAATTTACAGGGAAATAGAGATAACATTTCCTTAGAATATTCAGTTTCATTTGCAGCAAAATTACTCTTATTTATTTACGAGCCAGCGCTTAAGCTTTGCTTTTGCAAAAGTCAAAAATCTATTCGTTTTATTCTTCTACGCCTGATTACACTCTAACTGTAAGCAAGAAATTCTTGAGCTTATTATCCTATAAAACATTATTGGCTTTGTAATGTTAGAAGTCGCAGAGCATTTTCGCTAAGTTATTTCATATTGAATCCTTCCCATGCTTTGAAACATTTCTTTAAACTCAAAAACAGTTATTTTATGTTTTAAAAAAATGTAGAAGGTAGTATGGAAACGATATCAAACTTATGCTGTTCAAATGACATTTCAAATATTACTTATAGTATTCAATATTATTGGAAGTAGGTAATCTATTGAATGAAGCAAGCATAACGATTGATTATAACTATTAGAAAACGCAACTATAAAAACCTTTTCAAAAGGGAAACATAGCAGAGACTTCAAGCTTTTTACATAAAAACCTGAAGAAGTTTCGTCACAGCTACGATATGCATATTTTTTCATTGAAAATGAGTAGCGGAAAATTTTATTTTTCAAAAAAAAAAAAAAATGTATTTATACATCAACAACTATATCATTGTAAGAAAATTTAACTTAGGTGACATTTCAAAAGAACTAATTGACTTAATTTACTATATGTAAGAAGATCATTTCAAGCTAAACTCGCTTTTGATAAATAGTTTACAACAAGCATTTCCTTCAATCTATACTTAAAAGTCAACTAAAATGCACTAATTCATATAACAATATGAAAACTTTGACTTAATATTTACTGATAATAAAGCTGAAAGTCCGTATGTCTGTTCCTCAGGATATCTGGATCTCTGTTACGCGCATAGCGCCTAGATCGTCCGGCCGATTTTCAAAAAAATTGGTACAAAATTAGTTCGTAGCAAAAGGGGTGAGCATCTTAAAGCACTTTTTCGAAAATTCGTTTTTTTTTTCTATTCCAATTTTAAGAAAATTTCATCGAGCAAATTATCATAACATGGACGAGTAAATTACCAGACATGGACGAGTAAATTACTAGACATGGACGAGTAAATTATAATAACGTGGGCGAGCAAATTAACATAGCAAATTGGCGAGGCATTAATCATCCATTATTTGTAAATATGCAGCCGAACCAACTGAATTTTTATTTTTCTACTACGGTCAAAGCCGCGCGGGTACCACTAGTTTCAAAATAAAGTTAACTTTTCTATCCGTTTTAACCTCACATGAGGAACTTCAAATATTTTTTTTCTTCCACGTCGCATCTAATTCAACATTTCTTTGAAGTTCAAGTTTCAAAGCAGAAAAGGAAGACTCCAAACGGTAGGCAATATTTTCCATCTTGTTTTAAGGTAGTATTTGTTCTACTCCAGCGAATTCAATTTCCGAAGTTTTTGCAGCTTTGGAAAGAAATTTTATTCCTGTAAAGCCTTTTTACTTCAATTTTATCTGAATTTTTCCGCTATAGTGGAAAAATTAAAGTAGTGTTTGTTGCTCAAAACATAGGTATGGTTGACTAGAAATGCAAGATATTTTTCCAATGTAAAAGGCGTATAGCTCTCTAGTTCGTATCGGTGAAATTTAAACGCACATTTTAATTCAGGATTTATAAAGTTTATTCAGATGTCTATAGAAAATGCTTTATTATACAGTGAAACCTGTGTAAGTTGACCACTTGCGGTGCACTACTTTAGTGGTTAACTTGAGCAGGTGGTCAACTTATAGAGGTTGAATTATATGACAAGATCTAATTCTGTGCCTGAAAATAGTGGTCAACTTAGACAGGTGGTCAACTTACAAAGGTGGTCAACTTTACAGGTTTTACTGTATTATTTTCAATTCTCTTAGATAAAAAAAAAATATTTGATCGTCAAAAGTTGTACTGGTTAAGTTCAAGAAAAATCATGGAAGAAAAAGGACTTTACTACCTTAATTCACAAAATTGAATATACACAAAGTTCTGTGTAACCTGTGTGCTAGAGCTAAAAATACTCAACAGTTAGGAATAAAATTTCTGGGGTGATGTTTGTCAAGATTACACTATTATATTTAACCATGAAAACATTATTTTAATACTGAAGTTTAAGATATACTATTTTGTTCTGTTGTAACATACTTCCGCCCTCCCCCCCCCATACACCTTTTTCAAAAATTAGGGATTTTTTTTTTTTTTTTTTTTTTTTCAAAGTTCAAACAGGTGATCGAATAAAATGTCTTCCTTTGATTCCTATGCAATTTTGGTGAGAAACTTTTGCTAAAACTAAACGAAAATAACGTCGGTGTAAAAAAGGGTTTTCCTTTGCATTCATGGTATTTAACTCAACGGCACGGAACCCTGTATAATTAAGGCTTGGATACTATTTTAAAACGCGCATTTTTTCAACAACGTGGCAGTGTTTTTTAAGTTCTGTTCTTAAATATGTTGCCTGAGATTAACTTTATTAAAAAAGGTTTCCACAGCCTTCCGTTTTTGGATGTAAACATGATGCAATGTATGTGTAGATTTTTAAAAAAAAATGTTATTTGGGAAAAAATACAGAAAATATTTTAAGCCTTTTATTGTTCATGAAACACTGAAAACAAAATTGGCAATCACCACAAGTCATAGAACGTCTAAATTTAAAAAGTAGCGACTAAAAATTTATTTGTCAATCGTCACCCAATTGCCAGCTAAAAAAAATAAATGAGTGGTTTCCTCAGTAATTAATACAGAAAGTTTTTTTTTTTACTTTTCTCTTGTCCTCGAAATTCTAAAAACCAAAATTGGATGAAAGAACAGACCACGGGCGACGAAATGAAAAGAAATGACGATTAAAAAACATCAATCAATTACCAGCCAATTGCCAATTCAAAGCATAAACAAATCAACAAAATCTACAAATATTTCAGTTGCCAAACATTAACAGACACATTTAACATTATCTTCAACAAACGTGTTTTAAACTGATAACGATAAATACTGCTGACTCTTTGTGATATCAAAACATTTTAATTGCCATCATAAATCCTTTTCCCAGTTAAGAATTCTTTTACCATGATAGCATTTACTGCACATGAAGGGAAAAATCAAAGAAAAAAAATCGTTCTAATAAATCTATCTCATCTATGCAAGTGTGAAAAAGTTCCCTAAACATGCTAATATATTCAGTGTCGATATATTTAACGAGAGCAAAAGCCCATACTTTTGACTACCTTGATCCTCTCCAAGTCTGTATTAAACATCTGATTTGCATAAAGTTGTGAAATTTCTAGCATAAACAGCAACGTGATGATCATTATACTCAGGATGGAAAGTTGGAAAGTTTAACTTCTTCTACTTACTTACACGGACTAATAAAATTAACAAATTTTTTCCTTCATTTTTCCTGCATGTAAAATCGATGGGAGATATCAGAATTCGATGTCAGTTAAAAAGTTTCCGCACAATAATCATTTTTTTAGACTGCAATGCAGCAATCATGCAAGACGAAATATTTTCGAACTTGATTCAGTTCTGTTCAAAATTCTAGCCTCGACATAAAGATTGATGGAGCGACTTAAACGTTCGTAAGAACTACTGTTTCCCCTAAAAGTGTATTTTCCAAAGAAATATTTAATATTTTTACATACATTGAAAGTCAAAACTGACCGCTTTACTCTTGATGTTGTGAACATTTGAATTCGATGAGATATGGTTGTCTGAATAATTAATTAAGTTGGTCCGGGATACATTTTGAAAAAAAAAATCAAACAGTTTAGAGTTTTGAAATTTTTTGCACTAATTCACAATTTATTTTATAGGCAAAATCATAACACAAATATTAAAAGAAAATTTTAGTCCTCTTTAATTAATTAAAAATAAATCGAGTGGTTTTAAATCGCTAAAACTCAAAATATTCTTGGTCAAGTTTCATTTTTTTTCAAAATATTTTGCACAAATATCTAAGTTTTAATTACTATTCGGCGATATAAAAAATATTAATTCAATTAAAAAAAAGAAAATATTTGAAGAAAAATTTCGAAAATTTGAAGACACTTTTTTTTAAAGTCATTTTTTGCAGTATTTTTTTTTTTTTTTTGTTTCAAATATGTCGAATAAAAATTGAAGTAAACTGTTTGAAAAAGATATGCTCTAAATTTCCTTACTTTATCTTTATCAGTTCATGATTAGTAAGAGTTTGAATGAGAAGAGTTCAAAGTTTTTAAGTTAAATGTAATTTTAATTATATAGAAACAAGATTAAGACTCCCTTTTAAGCAGAAAAAAACGGAGAAGATTTTTAAATGATAAAAAAAATTCTAAATTTGACGATTTTTGTGTCCCGTACCCCCTGAAAAACAGTTCATGTATTTGATCAGTACGAGTACTTGACGTTATGAAAGTTTTTTTTTTTTTTCCAATGACTGGCAGCAAGAAAAGGTTACAAAGAACAAAATAGCAAAAACAAACACAATTCATAGAACAAGGAACAATACAGAAACAATAGAGTGAAATATTTAGCTGCCGATAAGCTCTCTTGCTTCCCAATAACGGTCACACAGGCTACGTCTGGAAAGCTGGGTGCAAGTGTGCAGGTGACGAATGTCCATTTCTTCGTTTGAATTGCAAAGGGGACAATTGGGACTCTTCACAATCCTTAAGCGGTAAAGATGTTTTGGTAAACAGTCATGGCCAGTTAAAAGTCGAAACAAAGCCACTGACTCTGCTCTTGGTGCTGAAGGGACAAAATCACGGTTTATAAACCAAACTTTGTGGTTGCTTCTAGCTTTTAGGTCTTGCCAAAAAAAAGCTCTTGATTTTTTCCTTATATATAACTTTATTGCATTGAATGAGACTGGCTCATTTGGTAGTTGAATAATAGCAGACCCCCTCTTGGCCAGAGCATCAGCAAGCTCGTTTCCTCTAATCCCACAGTGTGCAAGGATCCACACTGTAAAAACGATTCAGAAACGTTCCTGAAAAATACTAGGCAGCTGATGTGCCCAATTTATTTCAGTGACATATCTTGAAAAAACCAGGAATGCATTCCGCTAAAAGTCAGTAACCTTTCTGAAATTAAGCTTGAAACTTTATGAAGAAGTACGAAATCTGCCCTCTTAAATCCAGTCATATCTCTAGAACCTTCTAGAAAAATTAAGTAGGTTTAGTGTAATTGATTAGAACCTTCCTAATTTACCAAGAAGGCTCCATAAAAAACAGAGCGCCCACGACCAAAGCCATGCAAGAAGGAACCAAGCATATCTCTGGTCTGCAACTCCTGCCTTGCAAAGACTTCAGCTATCCAATGACATTTTCACTCTCATTGTGAGCTTAGTCAATCTGGACAAGCCGTAAGCAACCTTAGGCCGATACACTTAATAAACACGCTCATTCAATCTTTAAACTGGTTGCTTAAAATATTTTCCACAACAATGAAAAGTCTGCACGCGTGCAATTTGTAGCGATTCAGGAAACTTTTTTGTGATGATACTTGTTTTTACGGGGAAATAGGTGAAAACGTGTGAAATCCCGAGTCGTTCCACGGAAATAACCAGTAACGTTTCGGAATTTTTTTACAGTGCACTGCAACACCACTTTAATATTCTGCTGCACCAGATCGTTAATGAAACTGCGACATTCAGAAATTTCCTGCGATTTGCAGCTCTTCATCGATGCTATCGCCTCAATAGCCGCTTGAGAATCCGATAGGACAAAGCATCCCTTAAGTTTAAAATCACGGTATTTCAACTGATCTAGTGCCTGACAAAGTTGTAGACCATTCTGCCGGTTAAACCGTTGCCCAGGGTGCACCACGTGGAAGTAAGTCTACAATGCACCCCACGTTATTAAAGTAAGATCGGGAAAAATCACCGAACATGAAGATACAAGATACCTCCTAATATGATGAACCTGTGTTTTTTTTTCGTACATGAATCCTACATCTACAGATAATTTCAGAACTAGTCGCCTTAAAGATTATGGATTTATGTTGTAGCAAGAAACAGTGGTCCAAACTGTATCGGGGGTAACTATGTCTGTTTGACTGTGAAAAAAATTCCACTAATTCTAACAGTTCTACTGTAATCCGGTTTCAATGTTTTGACCTTATTAATCATTATTTCTACTGTATCAATATTGTATCTATGCACTTTAAAGCAAAGTCAACTTATGTAGTTATGAATAAATTTTTGGGGAAAGTGGGGCGGAATGTATGGAAAGAAACACAAGAATAAGAAGTGAAAACATAGCGGAGCTCGTATTTTACTTTTTTTTAAAAAGAAAACTGAGAAAACGAAGTAAAAAGAAACGACTACATATTTTTGGTCATTCTCGTTTTGAGTGAAGGTCAAAGTGTAAATCATTACCTTAAAAATGTCTAAATTCTACATTCCTATACTTATTGCTTCATATTTTAAGCTAGCAATTTCATCTTAGAGCACAAGTAAACGAGAATTTGATGGCTATATCTGCAATTTACAGTACAAATATATACTTAAAAATGTTTTATTCAATGATCATCACAGGATGATTATCCAAAGCCTCATTTGTCATTTTCTGAGATGTTACTGACATCCTAATGATGGACATGCAAGTGGTCCAATATTTAAGCATGATGATTGGTTAAAAAAACGGCTGAGAATCAACGCCCTTGATGCGAATGAATACTGATGCATCGTTTGTCAAAATCTGTCATGGACAAAACGGAAGAACGGTTTTCGGAAGCTTGGTTACTGTTCCTCAGAATTAAAAGGGTGGACCAGTCCTGTATAATAAAGCATGATTGGCCCCTACTTTTATAATGTTGGCATAAAATTGACAGATGCACATTTTCATTCATCATCGTACATGGCGTCAAATTGCAATGAGTCAAACATTCGATCGAATATCAAACGCTTCCTTCAGGCGACATTCTTAAATACCATTTCGGAATTTGAAGTCGAATCTTTTTGTTGAAGAAGGCAACACATTTCTTAATCAAATTCTCTTTTATCCGTTTTTTTTTTCTATTTACAAGCAATATAATCCCGTTGTTCTTTGATGCGTAATAAATATTCGAATTTATAAAATCATTTTCTATATCTATTTAAGCAATTGGTGTTTGATGTGCTTAGTTATTATATTTTAATTAAAATATATTTTATCGCATAAAAATTACCAATCTTGTATTTGTGTAGTTTAGAAAATAACACAGTGAAATTTAATCAACATAATTTGCTACATCAGTTTCCCAAACTGTGTGCCGTATGTGGGGGATGGACGAAATGTCCATGGAATCAATGGATATGTAATATGGATAGACTAAGGTGACACTGGAAAATTTTAAAACTTCATAGGGTGCAGCGAATCAAAAAAGTTTGTTTATACCTGCACTGTAAAATAATTCCGAAACGTTACTGGGAATTTCCGTGTCACGTTTCGGGATTTTAATGGTTTTTATCCACTTCCTGGAAAAATCAAGTATCCTTGTTAAAAAGTTTCCTGAATTGCTACAAGTCGCACGAATGCAGACTTTTCACTGTTGTGAAAAATATTTTTAGCTCCCAGTTTAAAGATTAATTGAATGTATTTATAAAGTGCATCCGCTTTCGGTTCAATTACGGCCCGTCCATGCTAATTAAACTCCCAAAGGGAGTGAATAAGTGTGGACTACTTTGCTTGGCAAGAATTGCAGGCGGGTAAAATTCTCGCCATTTACTTGCAATTCTGGCTTAGCTTTGCTTATGTTTGTAATAATGCTCTTGGAACTTCCTTGATAAATCACGATGATGCCAAGCTATTATATTATACATTCCTAAGTTTAATTTTCCAGACACACGACTGGCTTTTAACGGAAAAATTTCTTAATTTCTCAGGAGGGCTTCCAGGATAACTTCAGGAAGGTTACTGAATTTTAGCGGAAAATATTCCTTGATTTCGAAAGATATGTTACTGGCAGAAATTGGGCACATCAGCTGCTTATTATTTTCCAGAAACGTTTCTGAATCGTTTTTACAGTGTGTCGATAGACGAAGCGCGAAGCCCATGTAGCTAAAGAAAAACTACTATGTGTTATAGGAATATAAATATAATATTCCTTTAAAATCAGGACTTCGTACATTTTCTACAGTCGTAATGTCATTCATGCTGATAATAAAATATAACCGATTATCTAATGCACAATTTGTCTTTTAATGAAGCCTTTTAAAGGCACACGGGTAAGAAATTGAAATTTTCGCAAAAGATTAGGACGTAATATTAGTTTTACATAAGTTTCATTCTTTGCAAGCGAAGCAATGGTTCCCACATACCCAATATCAATCTTGACGAGACGTTTTCTAAATTCTATGCCTTTAATGTCAAAACTTCAGTATTAATGGTAGCATTCACCAACTGTTTCAAACCACCACCCGCTTGAAACCTTCGCTTGAAATCTACTTCAAAAAACTAGAAGTATTAAGATTGAATTCAAAATACAATGAATTTTGAGAATTTGCAAGATCAACTTTAATTTCAAGACAATACTCAACTACAGAAAAGGCTGGCTTATTCTATAACACTATTTTAGAATGCTTTTATTCCTAGTAAAGCTTTATATAACTTAAGCTACTTTGTTCTAATGAAGCAGATTTGCCTCAGAATGTTTGACTCAGCTTGATTGTCCAAAGCTTGAATTAGGAACTTTTACCTCATATCATAACTACACAACTCCTTCGCCTAATTTTGTTCACAATTGTGAAATTCATGAGTAATTATGTTTTAAATCACCATGGTTTGAGTGCTACATTCCTTCAATACCTAAAATCAAAAAATAGAAAATAAATAAATAAAAACAAATCCTGTCCTGCTTGACTTACGAAGAGGGCTGTAGAGTTGGAGTCGAACTGATTTTTTAGTAAAGGAGTCGGAGTCGGAGTCGGTAGTCGAAGTTGGCATAACTCGATCTGTGCTTGCGGATTTGGGGCCAGACTGATTTTTGGAAAAAGGAGCTGGAGTCGGTCAAATTTCCTCCTACTCCGCAGCCTTGCTTACGAAAGTAAGAATTTGCATATTTTCTTTTGGTTCAGTAAATACAAAATAAGAAAAGTAGAAGGGGGAGGAACTAATTTGTAAATGCACAACTGCACGATTGAGTACAATGCCTTTGAGAAAATAAAAATTTATGGCATACTTTCAAATAACAAGCATTTTAAATATCTAATCTATAATAAGTTTTGATATACTTCAGATGCAAAAACGAAAATATTCAATAACAACCTTCTTAAAACGTTGATTATTTTGTACCGGAAACGAGCTCTCATTTGACAACAATAACAGCATTTAAAAGATCAATTTTCATGTCCTACTTTACGGACCTTAGCACCACCCAAAGCGATTTTTCTTTTAACAAAACACTAATACAGAAACGGCCATAACACGACATAAATTGAAACGTCAGATTTGTTTAAAAAGGTCTGAAATAAGGATAAACTTAATTCTCACAACCCTGTCCCGCCGTAGTAACTGATAAACCTGCTTCTAAGACTTCATTTCTGCAGATTTCGTTTTTTTTATGGCCACAGGTCAAAATGGCAATCATAGCAGCACGTTCTTGAAAAGAAACTCCAACCGCCCAGTGTTTCTGTTGAAACACTCCTTTTTATTCAGTGTCAGGTCCGGCTCCGTACCGTCTACAAGTGTTTATTGTCGAGAAATATGCAACAGAATGTCAGACGGGCTCTTGGAAAGTAGGGAAAATTGTTTCGTTGCTTTATGTAAAGAATACGGAAAATCCCTATTAGAAATTTGCAAACTGGTACTCCTAAGAGACATATTTTTGGCGGATTGTTGTACATATTTACTAAGTTCTACTTTTGCATTAGCATAATACATTGTACTATATATGAAAAAAAAGGATGCAATGCAGCTTTTTAAGATAATATGCACGATATTAAAACAAAATTGGTCCAAGGAATTACACAAAACATTTGCCTGAAATGAATTTTTTAATTCAACTCTTTCAGACTCCGATGGTACGAGTAATCACATTTTTAACTGCTAAAGCCTGTTGGAGAACTCTATGTTAAAATTATAATTCTTCCTTTCTTTCTTTCTTTCCTTTTTTTTTTCTTTTTTTGAACTGTTCAAAAATTAGCCGAGCTAAAAGTTAGCTCGGCTAGATCGGTTGAATCATATATAAAGCTTAAAGTAACATATGGGTTCTCTTTTAACAACTTAGTTTTAAAGAGTTCTGAAGAGCTCTTACAGAAAAAAATTTGTAATTTCATATTTTTTAAGAAAATTGTTTAATTGATGAAATTTAACACTATAAAGTCAACGAGAGAAATTCAATAATTTTCATCTGAGAAAACTACTTAGACCATGAACGATAGTTCAGCACCAAACGCGTCCAGCTTTTATCCTTTTTTTTTTTTTTATTTGACGTTAAATAGCCCCAAAGCATGATCTTATGAATTTTTAGAATTAGGAATATAGTTCCTTTCTCAATAATCATTAGTATTAAAGACAAAAAAGAAAAGAAAATTATTGTCTTTAATTTATCTGCATTGTAACTCTTCTTGAGTTGCACTCAATTAATGATGCTATAACTTTTCTTAATACTAAGTCTACGGGGAAAGTATATTTTTATTTTTAATTTTTTTTCTTTACTTTGATTTCTTGTGACAAATCCGACTTCTTTAATCGAATTTCTCACAGGTTTTAGTACTAAAATATTATTTTTAGTGGAATAATGATATCGACAAACGATAATTATGTTTGAACTTTTAGATAAATTGTTAGCTCTAGTAGATTCTGCTGTTATAAATTTTTGAATGTTCCAAAACATGTCCTTCAAATAATCAAATGTTTCAAAGAACATTGTACGGACGTAAGATGTAATGCTTTTAAAATTCGTATATTTTAAAGGTATTTTTAGACATTTTCTCATTAAAGCATAACAAATATAGGGAATAGAAACTTCAAATTTAAAAATAATAATTTATAAATTGTTTTAATTTTGGCAACTGAAATCTAAAACTTCAATGACAATAACTTGATATTTTAGTATTCGACCATTTATGAATCGGCAGGAGTTATATTTAAAGCTCAGTGCGCGGGAGAAGTTCTTGAAACTTTGAATTTTTGAGGGGTTTTTTCTTTTTTTCATAGTCTTTATTATAATGCTCAGTATAAATAGCACAAAATAAAACAGCCAAACGATAGGCAATGTAAGAGGCGTTGACATAGAAATTATTTTTAAAAATGTAATTAATTACATTATTAATTCTTAAATATTATTGAAATTTTTGAAGCCATTTTAAATTTAGTTTTGACATTTTAGCTTTTCACGCATCAGTTATTGCAAATAACTTATCCCAAACCATTACGCAACTCACAAAAAATCCCTACTGAAGGGAAATTTCCCCCACATTTAACGAGACCTGTTGCCCTTTGCACAAGAGCTTCCTTCTTGTAGGTAGGGTCAGAAAAATCTTTCACCGCAGTCGCTAAGAATCGTGTTTGGCCTGTTAACCCTTTCCCCATTGTGATCTACTCGCCTTTTTCCGAAGAACACCTGTGGATGTTGGCGATCAATTGACCCCCTATTTCAAACAAAATAGTCACGATAAACATCTCATCGTAAAGTCCATATCGTGAACAATCTTTTGCTACCGGTTTTCAACAAATTAGGGCTGAAAATTGTCTTTAATTTAAGGTTTGTTTATAAGTAGAGCTTGTGAGAAACAGCGTTAAAGGTTGATAGCCACAAACGTTTTTTTTTTTTTTTTTTTTAATTTATTTATTTCTTCTTAAACATGCAAGTTAATTTGTACCACTTCTGAGTACAGTTTAATGCTAATTTTCACGCGGAAAAAATATAGCTGACGTGAAGGGTAATAATTCAAGCCCTCAACTATGAATATATATTATTAGAATTATACGTACTTATTTTATATATCCTCATAAAAAGGAACTTCTGCTTAACTCCCCCTCCCCCTCCAAAGCAAATGCTTAGAACTTTATCGACACGTATACAACCTACCCGCAACAAGACAAAGGATCTGTAATTTACTTCAGTTTATTTTTGAAAAGGTTATTAAAAATTTGAAAAACAATCAAAGGAAAATGTATTATTAGTTACACGCCTAACTTTAAAATTAAGATTTATTTTATACTGCTTTGCTCTCCATAAAGCAATGTTTTTCTTTTGTTGAAATATTTTTGAAATTCAGAATAATTAGTTGTAGATACTAGCGGACAGTAAGACTTTTTATTAAAAACTATCGAGACTAGTTTTTGCGAAGTAATCAAATTTATGCAAGTGGTTTTACTTGTTAAACGATTATAACTAGTCAACACTTGCATTAACAAAGAAAATCTAAGCTTTCTAACTATTTGAAAGCAATCAACATTGCAACTAGCAAATTATTTCAGTGAAAAGGAAGTAAACTGCTGTTTTTAAGCATACGCATAATGAGTTATTTTATGAAAAGTATTAGCACATACTTGAAACTCAGCTTTTTATGTTGGAAAACTTTCTGAAACTACTTAAACGATTGTATTTAGAGAAAAGAACAATTTTGCTCCATATATTCAATATTTTTTCACATTTCCAGACAGTTTTAAACAAGTAAATGGTTGAATTTTGTTGGAAAAAGAAAGAAATAACTACTTATCATGTGCCAATTTTTTCAATTACTAATTGGATTGAAGTAATTGGACTTTATTTTACCCAATTTGTATGGAGCTTCCTCATGCTTGTCGTATTAAAACATTAGAAAGACGAGTTACATAACTGAGGTTACACATTAATGACTAATCAGCATTAATGTAAGCATCCAAACTAGGGATGCCCAGACTAATCGATAGAATCGATTAATCCGCAATAATTGGCAGCTTTGTTGATTATTAATAATCGGCTAACTGTTGCTAATTAATTGGAGGAAAAAATATAACAAAAACAAATATTTTTTAAGCTTACATTCAACAAAAAACTATGATGAATACATTTGTTAACAAAAAATAAATGTAATTTTCCACAAATATTACTGTAACATGTAGTATGAAAGTGTACAGAGTAAAAAAAAAAAGCTTAGAAAGTTCGTAAAACTACTGGTCGAAATATGAAAGGATCACTTCTTAAGTTTATGATTTACCTTCATCTCTGTTTTCGATGAAACTTTTTTTTTTGGCTGTAATTTTGCTACTTCTTACTAATCATCATAAATTTTACAACTTAATTTTTACGTTATTAATTTTTGACTCAAAAAATTTGTTATTTATTATTAAATGTCCTTTGATTGAAAAACGTATGTACGTACTTTATTATTTACAAACTGATGGTTGAAGTAATGTTATTTTTCAAAATTTATTATTTTTTATTTGAATAAATACACACATGTATACAAAACAGCAACATTTTTCTTGTGTCGATACTTTTCTATTTTAGCATAGTGCTTTTATCTAACCTTATACACTTTACAAAGAATAAGTCTTGGATAAATTAAATGGCTACAGATAATTTTCAAAAAATATCTAAACGTCATCCTAAATTAGCCTGCCGACCACAGGCTACCCCCTAATATTTTAAATTTTGTGTCTAGTTAACATTACGTAATTTTACCAACAATAATATGAAAATTGTCTCAAAAAAGTTGGCTGGAATCTTTAAATTATTTTGGGAAAATTAGAAAAAGGGAGAAAAATAAACCATGTGTGAGAAATAAACAATTACTATTTCTGAAGTAGAAATTATGTTGAAGAAATTGGTTGTATTTAAAATAATGATTATGAGCATAGCCGATTAATTGGTAATTAGTCAATTTCCATTTTAGTGCATCCCTAATCCAAACTATGTCTGTATTCAGTACAAAATGAAAATTATGTTTTTAACCATTATTCACTTTTTATAAAAGTAAGTTGAATATATGGATAGTATGATTTATATAAAGAGAATTCTCATTTAAAAAAAGCCAATGTAGTGATAAATAAACGAGATAAAAGATCGCAACAATGACAATCAGCTGTTTTACGATGCAAAAAGTCACTAAAAGTTTAAAAACATTTCGACGCACAAGAAAAAAAAATGGCTTAAACAATTGAAATACAAATAATATATGGATAATTTTTACCCTAGGATCCTACCGTGCCCTCAACAGACATACAGTTACATTACCGGTTTAGGGTCACCTGTCTTTTTCTCTTAGTTAAAGTAAAGAAATTTAGAAAAAAAAAAATGTTTCATGTAATTAAATATATACAAAACAGTAATTCTACAGAAAATATAGTGAAGATACATATATTCCTCATTATATTATTACCTTATTAAATATGTAGCTAAAAGTCTCAAAAGTTAAAGGAGAGTGACCCAAAACTGGTAGGCCTTCGTATGCCCCCCCCCCCCCATGGTGTGTAAGCGGCGATGCATACATATGTCGTGTTTACCCGAACACCCCCAAGTTTTAATCAGTCCCATTGAAGAAGTAGTGAAGCGGCATGGCGCAACCAAGCTTAAAATTAAAAAAAAAAAAAAAAAAAAAATCTCTAAAAGAAAATGAAGTTTTGTAACTTGTGATTAGTTGAAGACCTGCTTATTTTTTTATTGTCAATAATATTACGTTAGTCTGACACCATCCACCTAAAAACTACGATACTCATTTCGTTTATTTCTTTTTTAACTTTAAGGTTATAATTATTGAAATAAAAAACGTGCCTTCGGGCAAAGCGGGTATAGGATTTAATCATATAATTATTTATACTTTCTTGATTCGTGTGCTGACTTAAGGTTTCTATTTCAATAGGATAACTATAACTGTAAAAAGTTATTTTTTAGGATAGCAATTAATTATTCAGTAAAGTACCGCCCTATAGCCAGGGCTAAGGCAGAAATACGTGAAATACACAGCCAGCTCAGTCATTTCCAGCCGAGGATTGCAGTTTCATGCTTATTAGCACTCATCAGTCCGGCATAGGAAAGTGACTGAGCTGGAGATGGAAAATCTCTTAAGGAAGCCAAGAGTGCCCAACAAACTGGTAGCTAATACAGAATTAGCACTGACCAGACGAGTGACCAAAGCAATGGTTCGGTTCAACTCGAATTTTGAAGGCAAGGCAGGTATATTCAGTAAGTTACCGCCCTATAGCCAGGGCTAAGGCAGAAATACGTGAAATGCACCGCCAGCTCAGTCATTTCCAGCCGAAAGTGCTAATAAGCACGAAACTGCAGTCCTCGGCTGGAAATGACTGAGCTGGCGGTGTATTTCACGTATTTCTGCCTTAGCCCTGGCTATAGGGCGGTAACTTACTGAATATACCTGCCTTGCCTTCAAAATTCGAGTTGAACCGAACCATTGCTTCAATCACTCGTCTGATCAGTGCTAATTCTGTATTAGCTACCAGTTTGTTTGGCACTCTTGGTTTCCTTAAGAGGTTTTCCATCTCCAGCTCAGTCACTTTCCTATGCTGGGCTGATGAGTGCTAAAAGCACGAAACTGCAGTCCTTGGCTGGAAATGACTGAGCTGGCGGTGTATTTCACGTAGCAATTAATTAGTCTATTAATTTAATCAGTTAGTTCTTTATGTTTTATAAACAAATGTGCCGGTTTTAAATTAGATATGTGCAAATATTTTATGCATTTTTTTTTTGTATGGAAGGTAGTTAGGCAACTATTTTAATCATTTATAACTTCATATTTGATTGGCAAATGTACCAAACCACAATGAATTAAGCTTACCCGCTTTGGGTTCCCATGTAGGGCAAAGCGGGTTTCTCAAATGTTTGTAAAGTTTGATAATAAATATGTATTGGGTTTGAAAGAATACAAAAATCACTTTTTATTTTGAGGTTCAAAAACCCTGCTGGGGAATAAAACCGAAATTGTTACGATAAAAGTCCAAAAACTACAATTTTCGAGCGTTCTTCGAAAACCTACTCGATATGGGCAACCTTCTCCTATTTCAATTCACTTCGACAAACTATTATTGTGATGCTGATCATGCGAAAGATTCACATAAATATAATTAAATTTTTAATAGCGATTTTAAAAGAGCTGCTTAAAAAAACACTGCTTAACACACTGCTGAAAAAAACATCCCTAAATACGTTTAACATTAAAAATGTCCTTACTGTGGCAGGCAATACGCAGTTACCAATAAAAAACGATAATGGTATCTAGATAGGTTGCTGACATTTGCCTTTTTTTTCATAGCTGTTTAGTGGTTCTTTCTAAGGTACTAAGCCGTTGCTTAATTCCATGCTCCTTTTTTCATTTCCATGTAGAAAAAACATTAGGGGAGACCGGGTACAGTTGATGCTGGGCTAAACGGAACAGCAGACTATAAGCAAAAGCATTGCGAACGACCCAAAATATTATGGCAACATTGTTAAACGGACGAGTAAGGTTATATGTCACAAATAACTTTTTCTTTTTAGTTCAACATATAAAACAGTAATTAATGCAGATCTAACACCTCAAGTAATATCAGTAAGATACCGCCCTCAAGCCAGGGCTAACACAGAACCACTTGCGATATACCTGACAGCCGGCTATCACATCCTTTCGTTCTTGTTAGAACTCATCGGTTTGGAATAGTGAATAACTGAGATGGAGGCATGAAGCTGTGCCTTCAATTTTCGAGTCATACCGCACCATGCTGTAGTCAATCGTTGGTGAAGTACTTTTCCTTGATCTACCGGTTTGTTGGGACTCTCAGATTCAATGAAATGGCATCTGCCTCCAGCTCGGTTATTTACTATTCCTGCCTGAGGAGTATTAATGAAGATGAAAATGCAGTCTCAGAATGTGATAACCGGGCTGTCAGGTATATTGCATGTACCTTTGCTTTAGCATTGGCTTAGGGGTGGTAATTTATTGCTAAGTACCCAAGCTTTGCCTTCGATTCCTGAGTCGAACCGCACCTTGCTGCGGGCACTGGCTAGTGAGATAAATTCAGTTTGCCTAGCAGTTTTTTGACACTATCAGCTTCAATAAGATGACATCTGCCTCCAGCTCAGTTATTCACTATTCCTGACTAAGGTGTGCTAGTAAAAACGAAACTGCAGTCTTAAGATGTGATAACCGGGCTGTCTGGTGTGTTGCACGTAGTTCGGCCTTAGCTCTGGCTTAGGGGCGGTAATTTACTGCTAAGTACTCAAGTTTTGCCTTCGATTCCCGAGTCGAACGCACTATATTGTGGACACTGGCATGTGAGATAAGCTCAGTTTATCTAGCAGATTGTTGGCACTCTCAGCTTCAATGAGATGACATCTGCCTCCAGCTCAGTTATTCACTATTCCTGACTGAGGTGTGCTAGTAAAAACGAAACTGCAGTCTTAAGATGTGATAACCGGACTGTCTGGTGTGTTGCATGTAGTTCGGCCTTAGCTCTGGCTTAGGGGCAGTAATTAACTGCTAAGTACTCAAGCTTTGCCTTCAATTCCCGAGTCGGACGCACTATACTGCGGACACTGGCATGTGAGATAAGCTCAGCTTATCTAGCAGATTGTTGGCACTCTCAGCTTCAATGAAATGACATCTGCCTCCAGCTCAGTTATTCACTATTCCTGACTAAGGTGTGCTAGTAAAAACGAAACTGCAGTCTTAAGATGTGATAACCGGGCTGTCTGGTTTGTTGCATGTAGTTCGGCCTTAGCTCTGGCTTAGGGGCGGTAATTTACTGCTAAGTACTCAAGCTTTGCCTTCGATTCCCGAGTCGAACGCACTATACTGCGGACACTGGCATGTGAGATAAGCTCAGTTTATCTAGCAGATTGTTGGCACTCTCAGCTTCAATGAGATGACATCTGCCTTCAGCCCAGTCGTTCACTATTCCTGGCTGAGGTGTGCTAGTAAAAACGAAACTGCAGTCTTAAGATGTGATAACCGGGCTGTCTGGTGTGTTGCATGTAGTTCGGCCTTAGCTCTGGCTTAGGGGCGGTAATTTACTGCTAAGTACTCAAGCTTTGCCTTCGATTCCCGAGTCGAACGCACTATACTGCGGACACTGGCATGTGAGATAAGCTCAGTTTATCTAGCAGATTGTTGGCACTCTCAGCTTCAATGAGATGACATCTGCCTTCAGCCCAGTCGTTCACTATTCCTGGCTGAGGTGTGCTAGTAAAAACGAAACTGCAGTCTTAGGATGTGTTAACCGGGCTGTCTGGTATATTGCATGCAGTTCGGGGGGGGGGGTTGCTTAGCCCTGGGTTAGTGGCGGTAATTTACTGCTAAGTACCCAAGCTTTGCCTTCGATTCCCGAGTCGAACGCACCATGCTGCGGACATTGACATGTGAGAGAAGTTCAGTTTATCAAGCAGATTGTTGGCACTCTCAGCTTCAATGAGATGACATCTGTCTCCAGCTCAGTTATTCACTATTTCTTACTGAAGTGCTAGTAAAAACGAAACTGCAGTCTTAGGATGTAATGACCAGGCTGTCTGGTATATTGCATGTAGTTCGGGGGGAGGGGGGCTTAGCCCTGACTTAGGGGCAGTAATTTACTGCTAAGTACCCAAGCTTTGATTTCGATTCCAGAGTCAAACACACCATGTTGCGGACACTGGCATGTGAGATAAGTTCAGTTTATCTAACAGATTGTTGGCACTCTCAGGTTATATTGCATGTGCCTCAAGAATGTTGTTGTTTTATTAAAACTTAGTTTCAGGAAAATAAAAGAAAAAGGAAAAACAAAACACTTACCGCTTACCGCAATTCCCAGTCATCTCCAAAATATTATCTAACAGATTGTTGGCACTCTCAGGTTATATTGCTTGTGCCTCAAGAATGTTGTTGTTTTATTAAAACTTAGTTTCAGGAAAATAAAAGAAAAAGGAAAAACGAAACACTTACCGCTTACCGCAATTCCCAGTCATCTCCAAAATATCTGCAAAATCTATTTACCACGTCAAAGCCACTTTAATGTCAGTTGAAAATTTAAGAAAAAATCACCAACAAACACTTGAATTTTATACAGAACTTGACAACAACGTATAAAGGAGCACAAGCTCTCGAAAGGCAAAAATACAATGTAAAAGATAAAAAATTTACGAAAAAAACGATAAAAATATCTTTATGTCCACTCATAATGTAAAGCTAAACAAAACAAACAAGAAACACATCGAAAAAAGAATATATCTGACCAATGGAAACGTGCCTCGCAACCAAAAGACCTCCCTTTCGAAAACCGCGAAAACAAATGTCCAACTTATTCCTAGCATAACCAAACCATGGCACAGTTGGGAATTTATGTATCTTTTCGAAAACCTATTAATTCTCTCTGTTGTTTTCTGATTCTCACACAAGTTATACATGTGGTTATATAAAATGAATCTTTTCTAATTCTTCGCACTCAAATACAAAATCAGAATATGCAAATTTCAATTCAACTCCACATAGTTAAAGTCCATCAAATAATTATTATTTATTTTACATGGCTAGTTTTGTTGAAATTAAATGAAAAAAAAACTTCTAGGGTAACTTAAAGTTGTATAAGAAAAATGAGTTTCAAAATGATTGGAATATTTGGAGGACTATTGTTATAAATAGGTTAAAATAAAAAAGAGTACAACTAAATCAACCATGCGTCCTGTGAGAGTTGAATAAAAATCTATATGCTTAAAAAAGAAATAAGCAATAACAAATCTTAACTGCACAAATTGCAAATTATTGCAGAGACGCGTTTGTTCGTTCATTGCCCCACGTAATTTGTATAGGCCGTGACAATCGCTGAAACTTATGGCAACAAAGTGTGCGCTACAGGGAACCCCTGTTTCCATTACGTTGCCATTGATTGGTGGATGCAGGGGGTCCGTTCAACGCCTCTTGCAGTCGAAATGGGTGACGTCCAATCAAAAATGAACAAACTTCGAAACGTTAAAATTGATTGGTGGATACATGAGCTATATCAGTTAACACAGGAAAATCGTAAATTGTCAAGGCATGTTAAGAGCCATTGTCTGTAAGGATCAGGCAGGTTGTGATTGTTGACATTTTTAATTTTCTTTATTTTCACATATGTTGTTCCTTATCATGAATGTAATGTTTGTGCAAAATATGAGCTTTGTCTGCCTTACCGTTTTTGGAAAATTAAATTTTAAAATTTAGGGGGCGTGGCACATTTTTGCGTGTTTTTCAAATTTGCAGATTTTAAAGTTCTTGTTGCTTTAAGCGCCCCTATAATGACATGGATTTTTAAATTCTATACTATTATATGGTCTTCTTAGATACTATTACAGCTGTCAAATCAGTGTCACTATGAGGGCGGCGGCCACAAACTCCGTTTAAAAATAACCGAAAATTAATTTTTTTACTACATTCAATGCCAATTTTCTCAAAGCGCCTTCACGATGACATCAACGTTTTTACATAAATTCCTAGCTACACTTGCATACATCAAAAATATGTAATAAAATTGGTGTCACTATAAGGGCGCCAGAAGATATTGGAACTTTTATGTGATAAATTTCACAAAAATGCAAATATTTAAAATCTGACTACTACCCTCGCCCTCATAGCAGAGATCTGAAACTAATTAAGTTTGATAACCAACATGTTCGTCTAAGATATGAACTAAAAAAATCGGTGTCACTCCTATTACTTTCGGAAATATAATCATTCGAAACTAGTATGTTATGGAGTTATTTTTTAAAAAAAGACTTTTTTAATTCGAATGGCTTTTTGCACGGTTTGTTTTAAACTTTAATATAAAATTACAGTAGTGACACTTAAAATAATATGTTTCTAATGCTGTTTATAAAAAAAAAGCTTTATAAAAAGCATTAGAAACACAGTAAATAGATATACACTGATAAGCCAAAACATTATGACCACCCAGTCAATAACCCGTTGTGCCACCTTTGGCCTGCAAAACAGCTGCAACTCGCCTTGGCATGGATACCATAAGCTCTTGGTAGACGTCTGGAAATAGATGGTACCCAATGTTAATGCAGCAGTCAGGTTGAGTTGAGATTTCTTGAAATGGGGGTGTTTCAGCTCTGAGCTGCCTTTCCGTGAAGTCCCGAACGTACTCGATAGGATTTAAATCCGGTGAATTTTGTGGCCAAGGCATTATTTGGAATACTTCTTCATGCTACTGGGTTCACTCCAACCCAATTATAGCCCTGTGACATATGGCATTATCATGCTGGAAGATACCATTTCCAGTAGTGAAGACCGACGCCATGTACGGGAGCACCTGATCTGCCACGATGTTCAAACAATCCACAGCCTTCACGGTATGTTCTACCACAACTAAGGGTCCCGGAGCCTGCCAGAAAAAGTCCCCCAGACCATAATAATGCCACCATCAGCCTGTTTACGACCAACAATACAAGACGGGAGTAACTGTTCGCCTGTAAGACGGCGAACCCTGACAAAACCATCCATGTGATGAACCAGAAATCGTGATTCGTCAGACGGGACAACTCTCTTCCAGTCATACGGGGACCAATCTCGGTGTTCTTGGTCCCACTGTAGACGTAGTTGGCGATGACGATTGGTCAATAGAAGCACACGAGTTGGACATCTGCTGCGTAGTTCCATATCCAACAGTGTCCGCTGAACTGTGTGTTTGTAAACACTTTCACTCGCAACTGCATTGCATTGAGCTGTCAGTTGATCAACTGTCTGCCTCCGATTTTGCTTTACCAAGCGGCCTAGCTTCCGACGTCCCTTATCTTTGAGGACGCGTGGCCATCCAACACTTTTACGCCTACTGTTGGTTTAAAGTCTTTTTTCCACTTCGCATAAGTACTAACAGCGACAGATCATGAACAACCTACCAGTCTTGCAGTTTCTGAGATGCTCGTTTCGAGTCTTCGGGTCATCACAATCTGCCCTCGATCAAATTCGGTGAGATCGTTATCCTTTCCCATAATTCACAAAAGAAACTGCTTGTATGAAGCATGACCTTCTCCAGCCTCAGTTATATACAACCCCACTTCATCATGTAGTCTCCACGTCATCCAGACGAATTCTTTGAAAAAGTTAGGGGTGGTCATAATGTTTTGGCTCTTGAGTGTAGGTACAGATGGAGGTATTGTGTAATGTGCATCATGGCAAAAATAGTCGTACTAATATTCATATTTTTCCAACCATACTATTTTTTATCAGTTATTTATATTAAAAATTCAACTATTTATAACATAATGTCTAAAATAGCGATGAACATAATGTATTATATAGCGAGCATTCAGAATCTGAAACATAATTTGAGGATGACGTAGACTAAAACAAAGAAAACATAAAAAATCAAATCACCCAGTTTCAGAAAGACGGTCATTTCTATTTGATATCTGGTAATTTTGTAGCACTAAAGCTTAGGAAAACATGGTATCCCGGATAAATAGTAGAAGTTGACCATTTGCAAGTAAAGGTCAAATGCATGGCAAGAAGGATTGGAATAAATAAATTTATTTGACGGGAAAAAAGTCAAGTATTGGTATGATAATCCAAACATACACTGTAAAAAAATCCGAAACGTTACTGGTTATTTCCGAGGAACGTTTTGTGATTTCAGAGATTTTCACCTATTTCCCCAAAAAATCAAGTATATTCGCAAAAAAGTTTCCTAAAATCCTAAAAGATGCACGAATGCAGACGCTGCACTGGTGTGAAAAATATTTTTTGCTACCAGTTTGAATATTGACGGAGCTTGTTTATTAAGTGTGTCGGCTTTAGATGGTTTATAGTTCGTCCGGACTGTCTAAGCTTCCAATGGGAGCAAATAAGTCACTGGATAGCTTTGCGAGGCGGGAATTGCAGGCAAGGAATATGCTAGGTTCTGGCTTGCAATTTTCGCGTAGCTTGGCCGTGGTTGCTCTAATGTTTCTGGAGCTTTCTTCGTAAATCAAGAAGGTTCTAATTAAATAAATTAAACCTATTTAAACTTTCTAGAAGGTTCACGACTGGCTTAATAGGGCAGATTTCTTAATATTTTAGAAAGGTTACTGACTTTTATCGGAAAACGTTCCTGGTTTTTGCAAGATATGTTACTGGCTGAAATTGGCCACATCAGCTGCCTATTATTTTCCAGGAACGTTTCTGAATCGTTTTTACAGTGTATTATGCACATTAGATCCACCCGTACCTATATCAAAACGAGCATTTTCTATTCAACATAAAGACGCTCTTACTGCCAAAGTTGTTTATGTTAAACGTTGCTTCTTTGTAATAAATTAAAAATAAATAATGTCAAAACGCTATCTGGGTGTAATAAGATTAAATTAACAAAATGCATAAATAAACAAATAAAATAAATTAAAAATAATAATAATAAATGAAAAAAATGCACCACAACATACTAAATTCGAATGATTATACTTCGAAAAGTAGTAGGAGTGACACTAGTTTTATTAGTTCAAATGTTAGACAAACGTGTTGGTTATCAAACTTAATTAGTTTCAGATCTCTGGTATGAGGGGGCTAGTTGTATTCAGATTAGCAAATGGTCAACTTCTGGTCCGGGATACCATGTTTTCCCAAGCTTTAGTGCTACAAAATTACCAGATATCAATAAGAGATGACCGTCTTTCTGAAACTGGGTGATTTGATTTTTTATGTTTTCTTTGTTTTAGTTTACGTCACCCTCAAATTATGTTTCAGATTCCGAATGCTCGCTATATAATACATTATGTTCGTTACTATTTAAGACATTATGTTATAAATAGTTGCATTTTTAATATAAATACAGATAAAAAATTAGTATGGTTGGAAAAATATGAATATTAGTACGACTATTTTAGCCATAATGCACATTACACAATACGTCCATCTGTACCTATATCGATTTACTGTGTTTCTATTGCGTTTTATAAAGCTTTTTTTTATAAAAAGCATTAGAAACATATTATTTTAGGTGTCAATACTGTAATTTTATATTGAAGTTTAAAACGAACCGTGCAAAAAGCCATTCGAATTAGAAAAGTATTTTTTTAAATAACTCCATAACATGCTAATTTCGAATGATTATATTTCCGAAAGTAATAGGAGTGACACCGATTTTTTTATTTCATATGTTAGACGAACATGTTTGTTATCAAACTTAATTAGATTCAGATCTCTGCTATGAGAACGAGAGTAGTAGTTAGATTTTAAACATTTGCATTTTTGTGAAATTTAACACATAAAAGTTCCAATATCTTCTGGCGCCCTTATAGTGACACCAATTTTATTACATATTTTTGATGTTTGAAAGTGTAGCTAGGAATTTATGTAGAAACGTTGGTGTCATCATGAAGGCGCTTTGAGAAAATTGGCAGTGAATGTAGTAAAAAAATTCATTTTCGGTCATTTTTAAACGGAGTTTGTGGCCACCGCCCTCGAAGTGACACTGATTTGACAGCTGTAATAGTATCTAAGAAGACCATATAATAGTATAGAATTTAAAAATCCATGTCATTATAAGGGCGCTTAAAGCAACAAGAACTTTAAAATCTGCAAATTTGAAAAACACGCAAAAATGTGCCACGCCTCCTAAATTTAAAAATTTAGTTTCCTAAAAACGGTAAGGCAGACAAAGCTCATATTTTGCACAAACATTACATTCATGATAAAGAACAACATATGTGAAAATAAAGAAAATTAAAAATGTCAACAATCACAAATGCCGTAAACTGCCTGATTCTTACAGACATTGGCTCTTAAGCGTCAGCGCCATCAGGGCCATGGTTCGTTACAAAGAACGCCTTTTTCAATGCAAAAGAATTGAACTCTTGGATTAAAAGACAACCGACAAAAGTCCGAAGCCGTCCAGTTTTGAGCAGGACAGCCAAGTTTTCGGGGTAATCTGTCACTTTGTCCTCACACATAGCTGCGGGGCGTTAAAATGTTCCATTTTCTGAAATGACGGACTGGAACGTCGTCGAGTATGATTGACTATTAATTTTTCATACCAATATCTGCGTCCAGGATTTAAGAAAGGGAGAAATTTTGATGTGTTTTAGCCTACTTTCACGTAAAAGAAAAAGAAAGAAGAAGAAGAAGAAATCATAAAGAGAGGGCGTAAGTGCGTCGCTAATTAAATAAGTAAGTAAATATAAGTAAAAATAAAAAATGCCGAAAAAAGGGAAAAAATAAAAAAATATTTAGAAAAAGAAAAAAAAAGAAAAATTAAAAAATGTAAAGTAAGTATTTGAGATAGGGTCTGTCGGTCGGTCAGTACTTCTGCCCCTCTGCCCCCCCCCCTTCCTCTAATATATTTTGAGTAAAGAGCCCGGTTTCAACTAACTTTTTTCAATCGAAATATTTCAGGAAGGACACTTTATTCATATTTTAAATTGTTTAATTTTGAAAAGCTGAAAAAACATTGACATTATTGCCTGTAGGGACTTAACACCTTGTTAACTAAGAAACCAACAATTTTAAAAAATCCTTTTAGTACCAAAAAGTTGAGAAAATCGTGCAGGTTCTGAATATTTTCCTATTTTTTATTTTGAAGAAATACGAAAAATGTTATTGATTAACCCGTAGGTTTCTTAAATTTGCCACTCGTGAAATCATATGCACAAAAGAAATAAATTTATAGTAAACCAATAGAAAAGACATTATTTGTTGAAAATTTACTGAAAAAATTAGCGTAACATTTTGAGAAAATGAATTAAACACTAATTTTATATATCATAAAACAGTTTTTTTAAACTTTTTTTTACTACTAAGCACATTTATTTTTTTACACGACATAGTTATATTTTGTTCTTAGATATCAGTTTTAAATATTTAAACCGGGGGGGGGAGGGGGGACAAGAAAAATATAAAATTCAATAATTTTGGAAACTTTGATTCAATAAGAAAATTTTTAAGGTGGATTTGTAATGCAGCTTAAGTACACAAAAATTTGAGACACAAAAAATGTCATCACTATTCAAAGTGAGATAACATAAGAAAAGGAAACGTAAAATTTTGTCTCACTGTACCCCACGCATGGAGTACAGTGAGACAGCATACGGGGGACAGAGAGACAGCATATAAGGCACAGAGAGACAGCATATAAGGCACAGAGAAACAACATATAAGGCACATAGAGACAGCTTATAAGGTACAGAGAGACAGCATATATGGCACACAGAGACAACATATAAGGCACAGAGAAACAACATATAAGGCACATAGAGACAGCTTATAAGGTACAGAGAGACAGCATATAAGGCACACAGAGACAACATATAGGGCTGTGTGAAACATAATATGTTCACCATTTAAAATCAAACTTAAATCATAAGAAATGCTTTCCTCGCACATCTAAATAAAAATTTAACTTTCAAACCACAAAAAAAAAAAAAAAAAAAAAAAAAAAAAAAATCATTTCACTTTGTACTATTTATTTCCGTATGTTATCAACAATTTAATATCATAAATCGGAATGGATGCAACATCTGGTAAATATGGTCCAACAAAAACATTCAACGTGGTTTTACTTTTGCACAAAAAAACTAATGTACAATTCTCCATCGTTATGAGCTATCATTACAACATTTCCAACATAAAAGTATTTCTGTTTGATGACAAATTCAGAATAAAGTCAAAAGCTATCAGAACAAAGCCTCGTTTAAGTGTCTCACGATCTAGCCCTTAGAATCAAGAAGGTAGATTTTCGTACTCATCAATATGGTCTTATAAAATATCAAAACCCCCATTTAATTTTTTCTACCTCTTCACACTGTAAAAACGATTCAGAAACGTTTCTGAGAAATAACGGACAGCTGATGTGCCCAATTTCTGCCAGTAACATATCTTGCAAAAACCAGAAACGTTCTCAGGCAAAAGTCAGTAACCTTTCTGAAGAATTGAGCTATCTCTCCGGTTAAAGCCACTCATGTCTCGTGAACCTTCAAAAAAAACTAGGTAGGTTTAACGCAATAGATTAGAATTTTCCTTACTCACCAAGAAAGCTCCTACAGCGCTATATCATCCATAGCCAGGGCAAACAGATAATTGCACATCTTGCAGCAGCTATCCAATGACTTATTCGCTCCCATTAGGGACTTAGTCAAGCTGGACGGGCCGTGGTCAAGCTTAAACTGATAAACTTGATAAACACGTTCATTCAATCTTTAAACTGGTAGCTAAAAATATATTTTACACCAGTGAAAAGTCTGCATTCGTGTAACTTGTAGCAATTCACTTTTTGTGAAGGTACTTGATTTTACGGGGAAATAGGTGAAAACCTGTGAAACCACGGAAAGAACCAGTAGCGTTTCGGATTTTTTTACAGTGCAATAGTATCAAAGAAGCCTGTATTTTTTATAATAATTATATAACATTTTTTATAACATTATAACATTTTTTTTTTATAACACTAGATTTTTTTCCAGAAGTATCACTTAAAATTATACTTTTGTCCTTTTTTATGCTTTTTCTTCATTGCTCATCCTTTTATCTTCTATGTTATTTGGATATCCTCTGAAACTCTAAGAACGTAAGAGAACATCCATTGCTACACTAGAGCAAGAGGGCTCTTTTATATCAGTTTTATGTATAATTTACAAATTATTATGATCTACTTTATCTGAAATGCTACTTGGAATCAAAAGGTTAGTTACAAATAAATGTCTCATAGAATCGTTAATTTAATTATTTTACTGCAGGGAGCTCATTTATTCTTCTAACGAAAGTAATGCTGTTTTATTTCTTTATTTATTTATATTTTATTTCTTTTATGTTATTTTATCTTCCTTTTGCTTCACAGAATAAGTGTTTTTGGTATACGTTTGAATGTAACCTAAACGTGCATTGCTTTATTTGATTAAACCGTTTTACCTAACCAGTGGTCCAAAGTTGCTCATTTTCCAGATAATTTAGTTTCTACCTATTTCTAATTATATTTTTTTTAACTAAGAACCTCGTGTTCTGGTAATCTAGGATTAGTTCTGTAAAAAATAAAGTTTATCTTGTTTTTCTATCAATATTTTTTGATAGTTCCAAATAAATCTGAATCCCTTTTTTGAGCAAAAGCAACATTAAAGTAAATAGGAATAGTTTTACCGAATGGAAAAAAAAATAGGCAAAACAGCTAGAGATATTCAAAGATTATTTCTGGAATTCTGATTATTTTCATTATTCCTAATCTGTGGCGACTCTGTAACTCCATAGTTGCACGCAAATAAAGCTAATGACTAACAAAACAGTTGAAATTTTCAAAGCAAATTTGTGTTACAAATTATGTCTTGTACCACGTATAATTTCCTATGAACAATTAATCTCACATAAATTTCTAAGGGTAAATGCTATTTTTAAATCTAAAATAAATAAAAGCATCTTGAAAATCAAAAACCGAAACATTAAATAAAGTAATAAAAATATTTTATATCCACTTATGTAGTAAAAAAAAAATAAGAAAAATATATACAGTCTAAAAAAATAATATTTTTGACCAATGGAAACGTGCCTTGCGAACAAAAAGGCTCCTTAGGGAAGCCGCGCAAACAAATGTCCAACTTACGCGGAACATAACCCAGCAACGGTTCAGTGGGGAATTTATATATTTCATCGAAACCGTAATACCCGGCGACTCGCAGAGCCTTACAAGTTATATATACCTCTATAATAAACATATTTTTCCTGGAAAGTTTCCGAGTTTCTGTATTCAAATCGGCACGGCTGAATTTGTGAGTGTAAATCATCCTTTTATAGCTTTTATCTCATAACGTTCGTTTCTTTTAGATGCCACAGTTTTTCTGAGATCTTTATTCGTAGCTTCTTTTTCTTTTTCATTTTTGTGAGAAATAAGCAAAACAGATTTTTTTTTTCTTGTTAGATAATCAATCCTTGCGAAAGATAAAACTAGAATAATGAAGTTCTAGGAAATTGGACAAATGTTAAAATTGCATATACGAGTATTATGTATGCATTTATGTCTAAAGGGTTTATATTTCGATTTAATTGAGATTGATAAATATATAAGTAGAGATTCATAGTATAGGATAATCTGTGTGCTGGTATACAAAAAAAAAAAGAAAGAAAAGAGAAGAAAATGTAAATTGACTTTTGTAAAAATATTTTGTAGTTAGAATGAGAGAGATATCAGTCATTCTAACATAGTTTCCAGTAAATAAAGGTTTCGTAAAATCTGCCAAGATCCAGACTAAGAAATTTTAACTTCAAGAACAGGATTAGCATTTAAGATGGATATTGTTCCTCATTATGAATCAACTTTTATCAAAGTTACTTTTAAGTCGTTTTAAGCAACTGTAAATAACTTACACAACTGGCTGTCATCATTAATGATGCATTCATTGACTATAACATATGCAAGAAAAAAATGAAAAGTAGTAGAAAATTACGGCTACCAGTCCAATCAGTGGCATGATCAAGACTTACATCTCTATCTTTTAAAAATGGGTACAGTTCCTCATTATTTATCAACTTTTATCAAAGTTGCTTGTAACTCGTGTTCAAGTAACTGTAAATAACTTACACAACTAGCTACTACATTAATGATGGATCTACTGAAACACTTACAAGTAAAAAATAAAATGTAGGAGAAAATTACGGCTACTAGCCCAATCCGCGGCATAATCAAGACTTATACCTCTATCGTTCTCACTTGAACGATGTATGTTAATGTAAAATTTCTGTAAGCTCATATCGGTCAGTATGCTTTAGCATTTTTTGTGCAATAATACGCTTTATCGAGAAAACAAAGATGAAACCAAATCCATGTTAACTCAAACTGTAAAGTTTAGACATACGGTGCCTCTATGGGGGGTAGAGTGAAGAAGCCTGGAGCATGTGTGAACACGATGGAAAACTGCAGGACAAGCATCATATTTCAATGAAAAACTTTTTAATATGAAACATATGCATCTCTCAATTACATTCAAGGAGTTGTAAACTATATTGTGTCAGTTTAAATAGTACAGTAACTGTCAATAAAAAAAATACTTTTTCTAAATGATATAACTCTGCTCATTTTCAAATTTTATAGTTTCGTAGCATGTTATAATCACTGGGTCGACAAGAAAAAACTTATAAGAAATCTAAACAATACTAAGAGCACTTGTGTAAAGTTAATTCTTGTTATACAGTGCGTTTAAGCTTCATACAGAATATGATGATAAATTTTAAAACTATTTTGAACTTTACACTGTAAAAACGATTCAGAAACGTTCCTGGAAAATAATAGGCAGCTGATGTGCCCAATTTCAACCAGTAACAGATCTTACAAAAACCAGGAACGTTTTCTGATAAAAGTCAGTAACCTTCCTGAAATACTCGGGAATCTCCTCTGTTGAAGCCAGCCGTGAACCTTCTAGAAAAATTAAATAGATTTAAAGCATTTTATTAGAACTATCCTCATTTACTAAGATAGCTCCAGAAACATTAGAGCAACTATAGCCAAAGCTACACGAAAATTGCAAGCAAAAACCAAGCATATCCCTTGCCGGCAGTTCTTGCTTCGCAAAGCTGCAGCTATCCAGTGACATACTAGTTCCCGTTGGGGACATTAGTCAATCTGGACTGGCCGTAATCAATCTAAAGCCGATACACTTAATAAACATGCTCAGTCAATATTTAAACTGGTTGCGAAAAATATCTTTCACACAAGTGAAAAGTCTTCATTCGTGCATCTTTTAGCAATTCAGGAAACTTTTTTGCGAAGACACTTGATTTTGCGGGGAAATAGGTGAAAACTTCTGAAATCCCGAAACGTTCCACGGAAATAACCAGTAACGTTTCGGATTTTTTTTACAGTGTAGTTTTTAGTTAAAGGAACACATTTTGTCTTTTTTTTTCTTCTAAATATTTTATAACACTAAATTGTTGCTCAACTATTTATCAACAAAAGAGTTTAGAAAATAAAAACCAATAAACAAAAAGTAATGTAATAATAATCAACAAAAAATTTACAAACTGATTGTATCAAAACAAAAAATACAAATCTTTACAACATTTTTAACGCATTTATAACCCCGTCCAAATATATATATTACGAAGAAATATGAGAACTGTTCGAATCTGCCCCGGGATGTTGTGTTCACAAATTCCCCGCCATCTAACTCAGGAGTAATTTTCAAAAATAAAGAATTCTTAATTTAATTTAAAAAGTTAAATCATAAACTTACTTAAATTTTCATATAAATGTTTGCAATTATTAAGTTTATCTCATTAGTTAGTTTAAAATATGTTTTCATGTGAAGAAAGCAGCTATAAAATTACCTCAGCACCTGCTAAAACAAATAGAGTAGTGGTAAAAAAATTCTACACACAGTCAAGCATCCCGTATCCCAGATGATTTGAGGGATGTATTTCTGATCAAGGTGTTGGTGGGCTTCGCTTTGTGCAAGGAACAGTAAATGATCAGATGTATATTGGCATTTTGGAGGTGAAACTGCTTCCTACTCTCCGGGATCACTTTGCTTCAGCTTCAAACGTCATTTTCCAAGATGATTCTACTCCGTGCCATAGGGCAAGACTGGTAAGTAACAATTTAAAAACCTTCATCCTGCCATTAGACTTAAATTGACATGGGGTTAAGTAATTTATTTTTCTCCAAACTCACACTCTAGTTCAGAAATGGGAGAATGAGCATGGTGTCAGCAGTTGGCCTTAGCCTGGAAAAAGCCCCAATCTACGTAAACAACTATCGGATTCCTTCTGTTAAATGTTTATTTCATAAGATTTGCAGAAATTCACTGACATTCATAGTTAATCGGTCGACCAAAACTTCTTACATGTTCTCATTGTTGCGAAAATGCGAGGGTGATGCAATGTTTTTTACCAGCACAGTAATTTGTCATTACAGAAATTTCTTCTCACCACAGAAACATAAACTGGCTCATTGCTTTAAAAGTTTGGTGAAGAAGTAGGACTGGTACTGCCATTAGGACTGGTACTCCTGCAACTGCAAAACTATGAATCTAAGAGAAACCAAAAATAATGCAAACGCATATGCAGATAGAGGTTCCTTTATGCGTTTTATTTCCAACAATGTTATTCACATTCCTCGCAAAAAACATCAAAAAATGGTCCTTACCTATTTCAAAAACGGAGAAATAAGAGCAGTAACTGCAAAACCATGAATCTGAGCATAAGTGCAAATAATGCAAACACATATACAGTTAGAGCAACCTTTAAGCGATTACAGCGTTATTCACATTCCTCGCAAAACATCAAAAAATGGTCCTTACCTATTTCAAAAACGGAGAAATAAGAGCAGTAACAGCAAAACCATGAATCTGAGCATAAGCGCAAATAATACAAACACATATACAGCTAGAGCAACCTTTAAGCGTTTTACCTCCAACACAGTGTTATTTAATGACAGTTAAACTCCACTTACGAAAGATCGTATTAATGTCAAGCTTTTCCTTACGGAAAATATCCTTTGTCCCGAAAACATTATGTCTCACAGGGTAAAAATTTAAAAGCATTCCATTATTGTTAGCTTAATGTGTCCCCAGAAACCGCTCAGGGGAACTAATTGTCAAGCAGTGAAGCCACTCACTAAATTGACTCCTTTATTTTCCGGAATGTTCCCTGGAGGAGAAATAAAAATGGCGATTTTGTGATAAAATTATCAAAACGCGTTTAAAGGAGGATTAGACGCAATAACGCTTGTCATTTGTAATATTTACTTTGTTTTATTTGATGACATTTGTATTTCCGTTTCAAGTACGCGTCTAGGAACATTCTTAGAATAAAAGGAATAAAAATAGATTTCGTTCGAAATCATTATGGAAATATGTTCTGTTAATTTTATTTCTGTTGTGTTTCCATATTCTTGAAGTACTGTCGTAATGAGTTTGGTAAGAATATATTTTTAACATCAGAATAGGAAAATATTCATGAAATATCGTATCCTCCTATTTCACTACAAGTACAATTGAAGAGATTAAGGAATGACGCTTTCGAGTGGCTAATGATTGAATTTGAGTGTCTTTTTACTTTAAAAAGTTTCTGTATTGTTCATTTTGAACAGCTTATCAAAAGCAACCTTTTTATTTATCCAGTGAGTAGTGTTCATAGTACAAGAAAGCTGTTTCTGTTTTTTTTTTCTTTCTTTCTTTTCCTAATTCTTCGCTGCGATGTCATTGGTTCTCTTGTGATAAGTTTTTTCAATTCGGATGGGGGTCTTGTCACGGAAGTGAAAATAAATATCTTATGAGCAAGGGAAAAATACGAACGTATTAGTTTTGAAAAAATAATAGCATGTTCATTTATATAAAAGGATCATTTTCGTTGAAGAATCTCAGTTAAAATGTTTTCCCACACTTGTATAAAATTATTTATTACCTTTATATTTGCAATGAAATTTATAGAAATATAACAAACGTATTGTTTGATTATCATACATATTTTGAAATTTCAAATTTAATTTAAGTAATCAGAAATATACACAAGTATTTCAAACTAACTGTCATTTTGACTTCCTATTTGAAGTTTAATTTTAGAAATTTATTCCATGAAAAAAGGAAATAATAGCGTTGAACCGAGTCTTCTATGTAGTCCACCATGTTTAACGGTGGTTCAAAAATATATGTAAAAAAAAGTTTCTCCCAGATAACGGGACACCCCTCAATATTTTTAGACTTGTGGATAGAGTTTTAGATTCCGATACTGAAAGAATTTTAGCTTCCTTTTTCAACTAAAAGAGGGTGCTCAACACCTTCCCTCAAACTTCAAACGCATGAGGAGGGGGGTTTAAAAATACATTGAACTGAAAAAACAATGCTACGTATAATAATATACATTATTAATATGCATACTCATTGCATTAAAATATTTACAAGAAAAAAAACAGGTGGGGAGATTAAATGTTTCTAAATTTGTGGCATTTTCTATACTACGGCTAATGTTAAATTAAGGGGTCATTGATCACCCTCATATCACCCATTAATATTTGAGTAAGAAGCTAAAACTTTTACAGCATAGTACTATTAGTAAGTCTAAAGAAGATAGGGGATGTCCTGGACTTCAGCTCGAAAAAATAATTTTTTAACCACTCTAATTAAGCATTGTATTTTCAATCAACCATCTAATATTGTAAAACTTTTTAAACGTCACACAATTTTCCATCTTTTAAGCATAAAGCACACATCAGCGTTACTAAGTGACAATTAAAATGTGCTAAGGAAATTTCATATTAATATCAAGCTTTTCCTCACCGAAACTATTCTTTGTCCTCGAAGATTATCTCTCGCGAGGTAAAAATTTAAAAGCATTCCATTATTGTTAGCTAAATGTGTCCCAAGCATCCGCTCAGGGGGACTAATTGTCAAGCAGTGAGCCACTCACTTAATTGACTCCTTTATTTTCCTGAGGGTTCCCTTGAGATGAAATAAAAAATATGATTTTCTTATAAAATTATCAAAACACTTTTGAGAGAAGGTATTTAATACAATAACGCTTCCCATTTTTTACATTATATTTTGTTCAGTTTCTAGTCGCTTTATGACATTTTTGTCTTCATTACACATCTACAGCCAAGCCCGCTGATTAGAATATCGGTTAAAAGAATATACCGCCTTATATAAATCATTTTCAATGTACCAAACCGATGTAATGTGTTATTTTCATCCCGGGTAATGGAATATCCCGATTATTAGAATATATTTTCGTGCAAAATGGCTATTTCATTAAGCGGGCTCGACTGTATTTGGTTTTATTCGTGTAGGGAAAGAGATATTTCTTCCTGAAGTTGTTAAGCAACGGGTTTTTTAATGCAAATTTAGCCAATAATCACCAAGGTTTACCCATCTTTATGCTTCAGGTACATCATTTGATCTTAGATGATCTGAACTTTAAATATTTTCATATCAGTTTCACCATACAGATTATGTATTAAATATTGGTTGGATCGGAATATTTTTGAAATTAGCTTAAAAAGTGTTTTAATGATTTATTTCAACTTGTAGCAACTGTAAACACTTATATTGGAACAGCATGGTCTGAAAAAAAGTTTTTATTCTCGATTTTTATAACTGTTTTTTTTTTTTTTCTAAAATTAATTTCTTGGGCTCTAGGTTAGCTTCTTGATTGATACAAATCCCGTTCACGTCGTGAGTATAGGTTAAAAGCTAAAGAGCGTGATTTAGACATTAACGTCCTCAAATGAGAATGCACAAATTTGGATTGATAGATGGCAGCAACAACTCCACAATTTAGATATAGCTCTGAAGGGGAAAGAAAGTTTCCAGCAATTCTGCACCCAAGGTTGCTGCTATCTACTGATCAAACTCCACATGAAGTCAATCGGTATTTGGTGGCGTCTTATTCTGAACCCCAAACCCACCAAAGTGTACTGTACATCTTACAAAATGTTTTGAAAAATGAGTTAGACACCTGGATTTCGCAAGGATTTGCATAGAGTTCTCACACTTTTTTTTTTTTTAGAATGCAGCATATTTTTCATTAACTACATTTTAAAGCATTTTGTAATTATATTTAAGCATTATTTCTTGTCAGTGTGGGAAATATTTGATTCTATAGCAAAAAAAAAAATAAAAATCTTATTCTAAGCGAGAAAGAGCATTAAATAAGGAGCTGTATGTATTATAATACCCAATTCCATGCACATCATCCAAAGTAGAAATTAACCTAACAAACATCTAAAATGAAAAATCGAGTCATCAACTTTACTAGATTATCTACAGGGCTTTCAGTCATTTTTTATCGGCAGCGCTCTCTGAAACAAAAAGTGATTGATATTTCACTTCCTCGATCCAATAGTAAATGGTTCTAGTAGCCATTTCTTTGTCATATTTCCCATTTTCTGCTTCGGCCATTCTTCCCCGTAAAAGCTCAGGGTTATTAAGGCCGGAAACTTCATTTTGGTCTCTCATTTTCAATGGGATAATTAATAGTTTCATTTATTTTTCGTAAAAGTTTATGATACATTGTCTGAACGTTGGCCGGTAATTTAAAAAGAAATGTTTCATCTATTTACTTTATAAACTGAAGCAAACTTTTGCCTGTACTAATCTTTTCGTATGAGGTTAGTGACAATAATTGCAAGGGCAATGCCACGAATCAACTACTGTAAAAGCGAGGCTTTAAATTTCGCGATTTTCGCTAGCCCGCCGTAATCGCGAAGAATTAAATCACACGATTATTATTTTTTTTCTTTTTTTGTGGGGATTTTTTCACAATTCGAAATACGTGAAATTTACAGCTCGCAAAACCACCGATAGATCTATTTCCCTTAAAATCACGACTCGCAAAAATAAATGATTTTAAAGTATGCTGTTGAGATATTTTCCGGAGACTGAGCAGATAAGTCTATGTTTTGTGCCTTTATTTTTTCCTAACAAAGTGTGGCTTTTGTTTCGAAAAAAAAGAGAACGTGTTAACAAAAATATCTCTCACCTGTGAGAATTGAGGCAAATCTCCAAAAGTCGAAAAACGTAAAAATTATTGATTTAACATTTAAATTTAAAGTTTCTAGATGAAGAAAAAGTCGCACAAAGGCTCATGCAACTGGTTTGAGGCGATTTATACACGAACAAATGAAAAGAGACAAATCGAGGTTGCCGAGCAAAGCGAGCAGTGGGTTGAGCCTCCTAGTTCCGTAATAACCCGAGACGTTTAAGAATTTTCTTATAAATAAAAATGCATTTAAAATTTGCACCTTCTTGCAATCAGAAACGGAAACTGGAAACTGATTTCAAAATATAATAACTAACTATTCCTTTTAGCGTTCATTTCTTCAATGAATAGGGTTGTTCCCTTCAGTCACGAGCACCACTTTTAGTCACTGAAGTTGATAGAATAAGAAAATAAAAAATAACGTGACCCAGAAAAAACTTTCATTTTTCCAACACTTAATTTTTAATTAATTTTTTTTAAATGTCCAATTTTTCAAACAAGGCGTGGTCTTTACGACGTCATAAGTGATGTACTCTGGCGCATAATCCACTGGCGTGTTGAATGTTGACGCTTGCTCTCTACTGCATTTCCAGGATATGATAATTCAGAAGCGAATTAAATATTGCGCTCTACTCTCGCTATCAACCATATCGTTGCCACTAAATATGAGTAAAGAAGCGAATTAAATATTGCACTCTGCGTTAATGACAGTAGTGAATGGCAATTCATTATATGTGATGTCATGCTCAAAAGCGTAAAAAATGAAATTGAGTCTTCGCATCGATTTAAATATTTTTTTTAAATGTGAACTCTGTCAAATTATTTAAAAATGGTCAAATCCTATCTTTTTAAGAAGCATGCTCTTTCAGAAAAAAAAAGCTTTTAAAATCTCGGAAACGACCCCATTATGAAGTGCATAGTTTCATTAGTGAGTGTAATTAATGTATTTAATTATTAAGTATAACTGTTAAATTTGTAAGTTTTCATGTTGTAGCTTAATAATCTATCATGTAACCCATGAAATAAGTTAAACATATTCATGTAATAAACAAATTTTTTCAAAAATTTTTAATAGCTGACTGAATTGAAAGACGGTATTTAATCATTTGGTTCATTAAATTGTGCCCAATAAACAGTTGAGTATTCGGTATTATTTTTTCCGGATCACTATTACACCCTATATTTTAGCTACAAGGACCATTTTCGATCCATTTAAAGAAAATTCATTGTGCAATCTAGTATCTAGGAAATAAAATATGTTATTTCAAACATTATGAAAGAAAAAATATTGAAGAATTTCTTATCTGTCGTAAACAAAGCAAAATACCATTAGTCAAGGGACGAGACGTCCCAAATGCCACAGTTCATACCAAAAATTGTGCGCAAAACTAAAAGGCTGTGACGCATTGAACCAATTGTCACCGTTGCTGCTGACATTACTTTGACATTAAACAAAACAAATGTGCCCTAAATGCATTTATTTCTTATAATTTACCGGAAATTTAGGTAATGTGATGTTAGCTTTTTGTTTTAATGGAGAATCAGGCGAATATATTTTTATGCATTAAACGGAAGAAGAAGCATTTTTTATTCTGTAATTCGTTTTTATCCAAAACGGAAATTCAATTTTGAAAGAAGATAACTGTAAAGAATTTCTTTATGCAGCAGAAAAACCTTAATATTGATTTGACAAGGCAGACAAAACAATATGCGCTATTTTCGTAAAAGGAAGTTTTTATAAAAAAGTAAAATCTGAGTTAAACTTTCGCATAAACAATTCTTTGTAAAATGTTTAAAAGAAGAGAAAAACCCATTTATTTTTTAATTTAAAATATGTCTTTTTCTAATATGAAAGCATGAGCAAAAAAATAATTAATAATAATCTATTAAACGCAAGTAACACATATAATGTCATATGACGCATTTACAGCGCAATGAATATTGTAAAACATTGTACTGTCCGCCTCTGACAAGTTGAGCTCCGTTGGCAAGCGGACTACACGATTCCATTTGCTGAAATAGCGATGAGGAAAAACGGCTGAAGGTCAGAAGGTTTGATGGTTGCCCACCTCTGCGCTAACAATTCCTCTTCTTACTATTTGCTCTCCCTTGAAAAAAATGGACTTGCTCAAGGTCACAGCTCATCTTCTCAGAGGCGAACAGTTGAACATTTGCATTTGAACAGAACAGATGTGTTTGTAATAATGAAAAGAAAGGGGGAAAAAAAGCACGCGCACACATAGCTTGAAAACATACCAATAGGTAAGATTAAAAATTATAAAAGAGATTATAGAACCCGGGAGCAAAAATAACCAATCAGATACTTAAAGGGCAAACCCAAAATGTAAAAATAAAAAACTCCTAAACGTTACTGATTATTTCCGTGGAATGTTTCGGGATTCCACATGTTTTCACCAATATCCTCTGGAAATCAAGTATATTTCTCAAAACTTTTCTGAATAGCCACAAGTTGCACTAATGTAGACTTTCCAATGTTGGAAAAAATATTTTTATCTAAAAGTATAAAGATTAATTGAGCGAATTTACTAAATGTATCGGCATTGGAGCTTTTGTGGGCTGTCCAGATGGAGTTATCTCTAACACTGTAAAAAAATTCCGAAACATTACTGAGTATTTCCGCATAACGTTTCGGAATTTTAGTGGTTTTTATACCCCCACTTCCTGGAAAAAATCAAGTATTATTCTCAAAAAGTTTCCTGAATTACTGCAAGTCTCACAAATGGAGATTTCTCACTGTTGTGTAAAATATTTTTAGCTCCCAGTTTAAAGATGAACTGAGCGTATTTATATAGTTCATTGGCATCGGTTCGAATACGGTCGGTCTCAGAGTGATTAAGATCCCAAAGGAAGCAAATAAGTCTAAGGACTGCGTAACTTTGCAAGAATTGCAGGCAAATGAAATTCTTGATACTTGCTTACAATTCTATCTTTGCTTTGTCCATGTTTGTAATTCTGCTATTGGAACTTTTTACATAAATCAGGAAGGTGCGAAGCATTACCTAACATACTATGCGAACTTATGTTTACTCTAAAGTTCCAGAGACACGAGTGGCTGTAAACGGGAAGATTTCGGAATTTTTCAGGGAGTTTCCAGGATAATTTTACTGCGTTTTCACAGAAAACGTTCCTGGTTTTTGCAAGATATGTTACTGGCAGAAATTGGACACATCAGGACATTGGGGACTGCCCAGTATTTTCCAGGAACGTTTCTGGAACTTTCCGAAGCTGTGAAAGAGTTGCAGACTAGTCAGACGCGTGGAGTTTACTTGCAATCCAGCTTAGGCCATGGTTGCAAAAAAGCTTCTGGCTTTTTTTTTTTTTGCCATTCAAGAAGGCACTAATCAGTTATTGTACACCTTCCTAAGTTTTCTATGAAGGCTCTGGAGACATACCGTAAACATGGGCTACTTGAGCTCAAAGGCCTAACTTGAGCCCAAAATAAAAAAAATGTTTTAGCGTACTCTCTAGAGTAGCTGGACAATAAGTACTACTTGGTTTCAAGATTTTCTGATAGGTAGCAGTATTTCCTAGAGCCTGAGATAGTAGTTGCGTTTCTGGACTCGACATTTTAGTGCACTGTTGCAGTTTGTTGTGTGTTTCAAGAGTTGGCTAATTTTTATATTTTGCTAACTTTTAGCTGTACATCGTATATTTAAAGCTTCTGGAGCTCAAGTAAGTGTATTTGTTATTCATTATTTTGTCCTGAAATGATTTCTTTCATAAAATGGTGCTATATTTTGTGGATGTGCTTCATATTCCTTGAATTGTTAGAATGTGTCAATTTAACCTACAAAACGGGTTTCTTGAGCCCAAAGCAATTTTGAGGTCAAGTAATATATAACGACTTATTTTGTAGCTACATTTCATATTAACGAGGGCGCAAGCAGCCTGCGCATAATTTTGCTTTTTAATTCTATTAAATTTTTATTATTTGTCACAGAGACGGTAATACCTTCCAAGTATAAAAGACTTCCTGGTAGTCGGAGGTATGCTGACTAGATTAATGAAGCTTTAGAAGAATGTCTGGAAAGTGTAAGGACCAAAAAAATGACGCAAAGAGAAGCAGAGGCTTTTTATAAAATAAGTAGGGCTACAATTAAGAGAAAGCTTAAAAATCAACATCCAAATAGTCCAGGTCATCCAACCGTGTTTACACCAGAAGAAGAGCTGGCATTTGCAAGCCATCTAGACAAAGTCTGTGATTATGGTTTCCCTTGCGATGAACTTGACTTGCGGTTCATTGTAAAAGCTTACTTAGCTAAGCAAGGAAAAACTGTAGCAGCATTTCAAAACAATCTCCCTGGTAGACTTTGGGTGAAGTCATTTTTAAAGAGACACCCTCAACTCCCTGTGAAGTTTGCTGCCAACATAAAAAGAAATCGAGCAGCTGTTGATGAAAATATTATAAGTGAGTTCATCGAAAATATTAGTGATGTTGTTAAAGATGCTCCTGCAGAGAACATTTACAATTATGATGAAACTAATATGAGCGATGACCCAGGGAGGAAAAAAGTCATTTGCAGGAGAAGCACAAAGTATCCTGAGAGAGTAATAAACTCAACCAAATCAAGCATCAGTGTAATGTTCTGTGGTAATGCTGCAGGAAATTCAATCCCACCGTACATTATATATAAAGCAGAAAATCTCTGGACAACGTGGACCGAGAATGGACCACTTGGAGCACGGTATAACAGGAGTAAGCATGGCTGGATAGCTGCAGCAATTTCGGAAGAGTGGTTCACAAGTCACCTGCTACCAGTTCTAAGACGACAAGAGGGAAAGAAAGTTCTCATCGGAGATAATTTGGCATCACATTTGACCCTGAGCGTTATAAAGCTGTGTGAAGAAAATGATGTGCGCTTTGTGTGTATCCCACCCAATTCGTCACACCTGACGCAACCTCTGGATGTTGCTTATTTTAAACCGTTGAAGATAAAGTGGAAAGACGTGCTGGGAGATGGAAACAGTCTGATGCCGGCAAAAGAATGAATGTGGTTCCAAAGTATCAGTTTCCAATGCTTTTACGAACTGTATTGGAAGAACTGGAACCAAATGTGGAAAATAACCTGAAAGCAGGGTTCAAGAAAGCAGGAATATTTCCTGTCAACAAGGATGGAATTTTAAATCGCTTGCCCAATCAGGACAGACACCTGAATTTGAACCTGGTTGGAGAAGTTTTACTTGAAAAACTTGAAGACAAACAGAATGAGTTTGTGAAACCTTGTTTCACTAAGAAGAAGAAGAAACTGCAAGTGCCTGCTGGTAAGAGCATTTGTGTTGATGACCTGCAAGTTTCTGAGGATAATGGAACACAACAAAAAGAAATGCCACACAAGCAGTTGGCCAAGAGAAAGTAAAAGCAACAAAGCCAGTGAGACGTCAACAGAAGAAGAGAATTCGCAGAGACTCAACTTCAACTACAAAATATGACTCCTTCAGTTTACGGTCTGGAGAAGATAGTGATATCAGTATCTACAACAGTGACGAAGAATTTGTAGGACACGTGTCATATGCCGGCAGCAGATCTGGTAAAAAGCTTTCAGACACCCAGAAAAAAATTCCCCTAAAAGAGACGCTGAAGATGGGAAATTTTGTCCTGGTTAAGTGGAAAGATAGTGAATATCCAGGTGTTGTTCTAGGTATAAAAGAAGACGGTGCTTTTGTAGACTGTATGGCACCAACAAAGAAGGCGTGGATCTGGCCTAAGGAGGAGGACTTGTTATTTTATAAATGGAAGGATATTATCTTACGGATTGATCCACCAAACATGCTTAAGAGAGGCTTGTTTTCTTTACCACAGTTGCAGAGTACTACTTAGAAAATAAAATTTCCAACCTTTGTAAGACTTAAATGATATGTTCCAATAAAAATAAAGTTTCTAAGGATTAATAAAATGCCAGTGATGAACAGTAGTGATTGACAACTTTTCCAACTCTTTTGTAAACATTTACTTGCAAATTTGTACAAAAATCATTTATTTTTTTATAGAAAAATGTTTGTTAAAGAACCCACGTCCTACTACCCGAACCTACGATCCCAAATCATTTTAACTTGGAAAATAAATGGGAGAAAAGTCATGGGCTCAAGAAACCCTACATGAGGGTAACTTGAGCCCAAAATTAAATGTTAAAAAAAAAATACATTTACAAATTCAAAAACATGAATTGTTTGCTCTATCAATGAGAAATATTCTAAAGATTATGACAGTAAAATTTAGGTGTCAATTATATTATTTTAAAAAGCTTTATATTAAGAAAATTTAAAAAAAAACACTTCATATCGGGCTCAGGTAGCCCTTGTTTACGGTAACTGGTTTTAACTCGGGAAATTTTTGAATTATTCAGCAATATTACTTATTCAGCAATGTTACTGACTTGTAACGGAAAATATTCCTGTTTTTCGCAAGATAAGTTATTGACAGAAATTGAGCATATTAGCTGCCCATTATTTTCCAGGAATGCTTTTGAATTGTTTTTATTGTTCGCTTAAAAAGTTAGAGAAAATAAAAATATAGACTAGAGGTCGAGGTGAGAAAAAGAGGATTTAGAAACACATACAGATAATTAAATCATTAAAACAATAAAAATTGGCTAAAATATTATAAAAATAGAGTACTGGAGAAGTCACTGGTTAGTGATGGATAATTTTTCCAAGTATCACAAGATTCCGAACTATTAAGGCTATTGACTGAAGAACATTTACTAATAATTAAAACAAAATAAAAATCAAAACGACTGCCTAAAGTCCTACAGTCCTTTACATTCACCACGATCTTATTGCTCTTTTGGACGATTTCTGACTGCACGTTTGATTTGACCAATGTAAAAAAGACTTATTTTGTACAAATAGAATATTGACTGATTTTTGATGATGACAAAGAATGGGATGCATCAGGGTAGTATAACTTGATCTTATTTACAGAGAGAAATGAAGTATTAATATCACGCAGTAGTTTAGAAACTGTAATTTTGTATTTAAAGGCAAAAGATTTTAATACGCAGATGTAGAAGGAGTTACATTACCGTAGAGAGCTCCAGTTTTCATATCAGTAGTGAAATGGAAAAAAAAAAAATGTTGTTTCAGCTGAGAAAGCAAGAATAAGATGTCATCGTATTAGCCGTGAAATAAAATTAAGAACGCATATAAGACGATTGTATTTCTTTCCAAAAGATATTGAATCATAAATCATAAGCAAAGACACCAATTGCTTACTCAACATGTTTGAGTGAAAAATTCCTAGAGGAATCCTTGACTAAATGCAAGAAGGGGAACGCTGAAGAACAAGGTGAAATTTTGAACTGTAGATGCATTGTGGAAAGATATCAATGCCACAAAAAATCAGACCTCATTATTTAATATGAATAAGCTATTGAAGGCTCCCAAAGATAGTTCTGCTAAGATTTTGGCAGTCAAAAATCAGAAGGATCCCAAGCAAAGGAAGGATCACCATCAAGATGGTTCAATGACAACGACAAAGACCTAAATCTCTAAAAATTAAGAAATGAAGAAGCATCTCTGCCGACACCTCACATCACACCTCACACCCAGGGTTGCCAGATTTACGAATCGTAAATACGGGACAGGCTTCTAGGAGAGAATGGGGAGGGAGGGAGGGTATTTTTGAGGTTGAGGGCAATTACTGGATATGCTGTATTTTTAGGGGTGTTTTCCAATGTAGAACGTCTCTTAATGATAAATCTGAAAAATTCAATCGTAACAAAGCATTAAATCTTTCAAAATCATTTTCATTGCGATTGACGACGCATGCGCAGAGATATATTTCCAACATTAGTCAATAAGCAAAGAGGAAGCAATCATTCGGCTCCTCATGGTCTGCTGCCAAAACAAAAACCAAATTAAAGCGAAAATATTTTTTGCGTTTGCTGCCACATGATTATCTTATTGCTCTTTATTTCACATTGTTTTTGTTTTACATTTTCAATTAAAATAATGTCTCGTTTCGTAAAATATCGTTATTAGCTAGAATACGGGACTTTAGCCGTCCCGTATGGAAGTTTCCTGGGACGCGGGACAATTTTTAAAAATACGGGACTGTCCCTTGAAATCCGGGACGTCTGGCAACCCTGCTCACACCCGGTCCCCTGTTCCTATCACAGTTGTGAATTGCCCAGAATCTCTGCAGACAGACGACACTTGACACCCTCAGAGACCCCCTCTTCCCAACCCTACGGATTGCTTGGTTGGTCGGTTTTAAATGTTCAGATAAATCTGAGCAAGTAGGTATCTTAATAAGCACAAATAAGACACTGAAAAACAGGCTTGCACTGTAAAAAAAACTCCGAAACGTTACTGGTTATTTCCGTGGAACATTTACGGATTTCAGAGGTTTTCACCTCTTCCCGCAAAATCAAGTATCTTCGCAAAAAAGTTTCCTGAATTGCTAAAAGATGCACAAATGCAGACATTTCACTGGTGTGAAAAATATTTTTGCTACCAGTTTAAAGATTGAGCGTGTTTATTAAATATATCGGTTTCCGTTTGATCACACCCCGCTGAAGTCGACTAAGCTCCTAAAGGGAGCAAAGAAGTCATTGGAGAGCTGCAGCTTTGCGAAGCAGGAACTGCAGGCAATGTATATGCTTGGTTCTTGCTTGCTGTTATTCGCGTAGCTTTGGCCATGGTTGCGCTAATGCTTCTGGAGCTTTCTTGGAAACTAGGAAGGTTCCAATCAAATACGTAAAACCTGTGTCATTTTTCTAGAAGGTTCGCGACTGGCTTTAACAGAGGAGATTTCCCAATATTTCAGAAAGGTTACTGATTTTTGTCGGAAAACGTTCCTGGTTTCTGTAAGATATGTTACTGGTTGAAATTGGGCACATCAGCTGCCTATTATTTTCCAGGAACGTTTCTGAATCGCTTTTACAGTGTAGTTGAGGTATCCAAGGTCTGTAAGGGGTGTTGTGCTGAAAAGAAGAAATAATTTTGACTACATGACATTTCATCAAATATGCTTTCAATTTGAAAAGAAAGTCGTTTAATAGATTTGTGACTAGACTAAACATGCACCATTGTAGTTAGGTTGCATGTTATGACTAGAAAAATATACGATACATCGTAGAAAGACTATATTCCCTGTTTTTTTTTTTTTTTTTTTTTTTTTCAATTTCTAGCAGCAGCATTGGTATTATATCATTCGCTGGTGTTCATAAAGCACACTAGATTTTTATTTTTATAATTTTTTTTTTTTTGCTTTAAAATCAAAATGTCTCTTTCATAAAATGTTTTCATCAAACAAAAGTTATGAAGCAATTATAAATTTGAATATTTGCTCTGTAAACCGTACCGCTCTAAATAGAACTCAAAAGGACACAGTTCAATATTAGGAAAAAACAATTGTAAATTTATATACGAAACTCTACAAACGACTAGATAAAAAGAGTAGCTCTCTTGTGTATGAGAAACAATTCGTAGAGTGATATTTTTTAATGTTTTTCCATCTAATTTAACCAATTCCTTTTTGATATGAAATGAGAAACTTGAAAATGAAAATTCAAAACATATAAAATGAGAAGTGTATTGTTTATTAATAAGGCATATAAGAGTAAACATTGTTTATTTGTATTGGCGATGGCTATTGTTTTAAATGTACACAATGACAATAGTTTGTCGTAATATTCATAATTTTCAAAAAAAAAAAAAAAAAAATCAGACTGAACTGATATTAAAACCCTCCAATGCCTTAGAAGAAATGAACTTTTATTGCATGTAAAGGTCGTTCTAATAAGATAGCAATATTAGGCCTACATTTTAATCAAAATCTGCTATAAATATCTCAATTAAAATTTACAATATAATGTCTGCAATATACTGTGGTAACACACAATAAGTTGCAAATTCATTCAACGTTTACAATGTACAGTAAACTCCCGATTATCGGCGTTCGGTTTATCCGCGGTTCGGATTATCCGCGGGTCTTTTCACTATTTCTTTAACGGTCATTAAATGTTTTTTATACTTTTGATTGTCTTATTGTTCGTTTTGAGCTTTTACATATGTATATATATATTTTTTATATTCAATGTTAGTAGCTAGAATGTAGCAATGTTTTTAGCAAAAATTTAAATGTATGAGCGAGTGTTAATTCACTTTTTTAGCTATTGTAAACAGTAGTATCGTTTTTTAACTATTATTCGGATTATCCGCGGATTTCGCTTATCCGCGGCTACCATGCCACCTTATTCCGCGGATAATCGGGAGTTTACTGCAGTACGGAAAAGCAAAGTAAAACCTCAAAAGAGAGAACAATAAAATAGAAACAAAACTGTTGAATGTGATTTAAACAGTCAGTGGAAATATTTGAGTTAATTAAAAATTATTAAATAAAAACAAAAAACCCGACTGCGTAAAAACCAAAGAAAACTAAAAACCAAAATGTATAAGCCCACTAATTTAGAACGTTATTAAGTACTACTGAATAACTACACCGCTGAATTAGTTTTGTATATAACCGTACACAGATAAGACAAATCATAAATTCAAAAGCAGAATAGAAGGATCAACAGTCAGAGCCCACTCCTTTCTTATTCAAGGAATCCCGTAAAATTTGAATGGGCCCCGACTGTTGATCCTTCTATTCTGCTTTTGGATTTATGATTTGTCTTATCTGTGTACGGTTATAAAACTATTTCAACGGTGTAGTTATTCAGTAGTACTTAATAACGTTCTAAATTAGTGGGCTTATACATTTTGGTTTTTAGTTTTTTTTTGGTTTTTACTCAGTTGGGTTTTTTGTTTTTATTTAATAATTTTTAATTTTACACTTTTTAGTTGATTTTCATTGACTTAGTTATTATGATTATGAGACGGTATATTTCGCAATTTTGTCATTTCATTGAGAGAGGTTGTTTGTATCGTGAGGTTTATTAAGTTACTTGCGGTGGTCTAAACTACTGATAATTAGTCCCTCTAGGGGCCTAACTCGGCTTAGAGCTACATGTGCTTGACCTTCGGCAAAAATGCGTGAACTTAAGTCAACCACAGCACAGCTATATAAACAGCCCGTATATTTCATGATGACGCGAAATCGAAAACGTCGTCAGTCAAATCTTTTATTTCTTTTGGTGCTGAATTGCACAGGTATATTTTGATGAGGACTACGATCTGTGTGCCTTGCCTCCCTTACGCACGATATATATTTTTATTACACATATAAACAACACATGAAAGAATTCGCATCACAAAGAAGGGAATGTACAACCGGAGCGAGGGTGGGAGTCGAATCCACCGCCTTAAGTCTGCCAATGTCAAGCAGTCACTCAGCCCGCTTGGCCACTGAGGCGCTGTCAATCAAATCTCTCTCGTAAAACTAAAAAAGCCTGTCTAGAAAGTACACATCGCGAAACTCATTCCCTTTAATAAAGGCAAAAACAAATGCAACATATTAGAGATAAAAATCGAATTAGTAGACTTTCTTTCATTTGGTGCCTATTGCACGGGTTTATTTTGATGAGGACTACTATCTGAGTGTCTTGCCTTCGTTACGCATATTATACTTTTTATTACACTACAGAATACAAATAAAGAACACATGAAAGAATTCACATCAGAAAGAGGGGAAAGTACATCCGGAGCGAGGGTGTCTTGACCCACCGTCTCAAGTGGAAGAAGCAATCGCTTAGACCACTCGGCCACTAAGATCCCAATTTGTAGACAGTAAACAAAGAAAATTCAGGCAGCGAAAACTACCTGCATTTGTCGCACGCAGGTAGCGTACGACACAGTGTGCAACACCAAACGTGTGCCGATCCCGAACTGCTATATTTTGTCAACTGGTTGTTGATACGGTGAATTTTGAGAACTGTCATGTGTTTAGTGACACTCCCAGGGTTAAAAAAAATCGATTGACGTAAGAAGTTCCAAAACTGACCAAGGCGTTTAGCCCCTAGAACGCACATAGAAACGGACATACATACATTGACTGATAAACACATTACCCTCCTTTGCGTCGCGCACGCGCTGTCGAGTAAAAATACATTATATACTTTTTATACTGGAAGAAATGTCAATGTTATGCAAGTGATGCAGATTGTTTCAGCCAAAATACTGTAAAGACGATTCAGAAACGTTCTTGCAAAATAATGGGCAGCTGATAGGCCCAAATTACGCCAGTAACGTATCTTGCAAAAAACTAACAACGTTTTCCGCCAAAATTCAGGAACATTCCTAAAATTATCCTGAAAGACTCCAGAAAGCTAGTCGTGTCTCTGGAACTTTAGAGTAAACTTGGGAAGGTATAATATTAAAATAGCTTGGCACCTTCCTGATTTATCAAGTGAAGATCCAAAAGCTGTATTTAAACGTGGTCAAAGTTAACCCTTTTAGACTTGGCTTCCTGTATACCGGACATGAACTTCAAACAGCTGCTTATCATTTATTAATTGAATAAATTTCTCGGTTTTTTTCATAATTGACTCTTTACAGTCTGCTTATTATTATCTGTAAAATAATTTTTCATTTTGGGATTGACAACATAAAGAAATAGGGGTTGGGAGAGAGAGAGAATGGTACTGGCTCATTTTCCCAACCACGTATTCTCGTCGAAAAAGCGAGTTTCTTTTCTGATTTTTAAAAAAATATATATTCTTATATTAATCATTTCAAATGCTTATATTATGTTTTATAATTGCTTAGAGAATATTTTTCAAAGAAGTTTGATGTTTAATCGTTTTATTATCTAAAATATGTATTTCAATAACATATGTCCGGATTTTTGGACGAATCAAAGCTCTTTAAATTTCTTACCTATAAGCTCGAAATTTTGTCTATCAGATACTCTTTACCATAGTACACTGTCTACCAAATAAAAACACTTTTGGTTAAGCATTTCAAAATTCCGTCCGCAAGGGTTAAGAGAGAAGTGCAAGTAACTACCAAGAAAGCAAGACCTTGCAAAGCTACATAGTCCATGGACTTATTCGCTCCCTTTAGGAGCTTAATCAGTCTGGCCAGGCCGTAATTGAACATATGTCGATTCACTTTACAAATACGCCCAGTTCATCTTTAAACTGGGAGATAAAAATATTTTTCACAACAGTGAAAAGTCTGCATTTGTGCAACTCAAGAAACTTTTTGACAATGATACTTGACTTTCCCAAGTAGTGGATTAACCATTGAAATCCCGAAAGGTAACACAGCAATACTCAGTAACGTTTCAGATTTTTTTTTACAGTGAAGGAAATATTTTGATTTAAATATATCGATATTTTAAATTGAAACTTTTTCATATTTATCTGCAAGGGGACAAGTACGTTTCAACTGTTGTGTATAGAAATAATGTACTATAGTTAATTATTCAGTTACAAAAAAAAAATAGTACTTTCAGTTTGAATGACCAGTTATTAGTGTTTAATTAAGTGATCTCAATACTACTTGCTACAAAACTATTGACAAACACAGTTATTTTTGCAAGGGAAAACAAGAAGAATGTATGTCATTTATTGAATACACAAAATCAGGATTTTTCCTTACATTGTAAACTATTAACTGCTTCTAGACATCTGCTAGAATCAATTTATGTGTGATTAAATCAATAAGGTTAAAAAATCAAAAATATTCAGACTTCAAGGGAATAGCATATTTAAAGTAGCAGTCAAGTTGTAGATAGCATGCATGAAAGATATAACTTACAATGAAAAATTTTCATTGCATCAGAAAAATATGTCAAGAAAAACTAATAGGTTGTGGCCACCACAAAACTTTCTTCTATATCTTTCTCATGTATTTTGATCCCTCCCCATGCTTGACGAGGAAGCAATATTCCCAACAAAAACAATATTACACACGCAACAACTTGACGAGAATCCCAATGTGTGAATTATCGCAAAAGCAAAGAAAAAAGCGAAAATTGAAAGTTAATTTAAAAGCCTTGCATACATTAATTACAAAACTTTTATTTGCTAACAAACATAAGATGGCAACAGTTAAAAATTTTAAATCATTGAGATAATATTTCCGATCTTTTCCATACAATTTACGCTCGACAAATACGCAGAAGAAAGTCTATTACGATTTATCTCTCTTATTGTTGCACACTAGTAAAGCTATTTTTATTCGAAAAACCAAAGCTTGTTCGATTGAACCAAAGTTTGTTTACATGTAGGTTCACAGTTATTCCAAATTTCATCCAGAGCGTAGCTTTACTTTTTGAGATATAGCATTCGCAATGAAAAAGAAAGAACGTTCAATTGAACCAGCCCCTTTTCAGCTTTTGATGCCGAAATAAAATCAGCTCTTGTACCCTCTATTACTTGTCGATAAATTTTTGTTTGATTCCGTTCATTATTTCTTGAGATATAGCAGACACAAGTGACGAAAAAATCATTCTAAAGCTCAATCCTTGTTTGAGCTATTGACACCAAAATTGAGTCAGCATCTGTACACGTTAAGGACTAAATTTTGTTTGATTCTGCCACTTATTTCCTAGGGAATAGCAGGCACGCATAACTCAAGAAACGTTCCATTGCTCCACCCCCCTTGGAGGAATTCGCGCCAAAAACCATTAGGTACAAGTTCACATAAAGGCACGTAAGTGTACCAAATTTCGTTTGCTTTCATGCGGTAGTTTTTTGCTGTAGAGCGACCACAAAACCGGTCTCACACACACAGAGAGAGAAAGAGACGTTTTCCAAAAATGGTCGAAATGGATTCTGCACACCTCAAAACGTTCGAATCCGTCAAAATTCGAAATTCGAAAATTTGCACGAAACCAATACTTTCTTCTATGTATCAGATATATAGAAGAAAGTAAAAAATGCTTAATTATTTAATACACATGCTACACTAAGGTAAATATTATGGATTTAGTAAAATCAATGATAATTAATTAATATCATTTGTAAATAACGACTAATCATTATTGCTTCAGATGAAATAATTTAAACGTTGTCTATTACGTTTTAGAGCCGTTTAAGAATAGGAAAAATGTATCAAACATGCAACATCTAAAAAGCGATTGTGGACGTACAAGTAAACAAACAAGTAAACAGATAAACAAATAATATTTGCAAAAAAATGCAGTCAATATTCTTTCATGTATTAAACTCATTACATGCGTTTAAAATACTTAATTTAAAAAAAAAATCGTAATTTCTTCAATTATCCGAATCACTTGGGAACGGATCCCATTCGCATAATCAAAAACTCGGATATATAGATTTTGTCCGTAAAAAAGGTCAATTTTAACTCATGACTGAATTTATGTTAAAAATTAGAGAAAAAACAGTTTAAAGAAGAAAACATTTAATTAATCAAATGAAAGAGCAACCCTTTTACTTGTTAAGCCTACTTAATAGTATTGGACATCAATGAAATATACCGTACTTTTTAAATGAAATTCATTGTTAAATGAATATATCTGTTATATCTGTCAAAGTAAACTGCTTGTGTGGTTTTGCGGACAGAATAGGCAGAATCATTATTTGCGAACCACCATTCTAATTAAGCGATTCGGATAATAGGATTTCGGAAAATTGGAGTTATTTCGTACACTTTGTGGAAACACGAAACATGTGTAATTTTGATGTAAACTTAAATATATTTAAAAAACAAATCAAAAATATCAAATTGGATGCCTAATAAAAAAAAAAAAAGAGGGAAATAGGAAAGGGCTCAAATATTCAACAGTGAAGGATCAGAAACGTAAAAAAGAATTTAAAATAATGAAAAAGAATCTGACTGACAAATAGATTCCAAAGTTTTCCCTCAATTTCCACCACAGAAGTTTCAAACGAAAATCCCTATTCCAAACAACCCACTCAATTAGGCGATTACTTCCAAAGTTGAACAATCAACTTTACCAGAAAACTCCGCAGAGATGCATTATGATAATAACAACGCCGAGCTTTTAAAACTCTTGCCAACTTTTATTTGAAAATTGCTATCACAAAATGGTAGGATTTTCCTTAATCCACTGTTGACTCTTCTTTGTGGAGGCTTGTTTAGATACATGAATAAATGGTGTCGAATTTCCATGCAATTTCATTGAAAAAGAGGCTTTGATGCATTTAGAGAAAAGTTGTTTGTAATTCAAATTGAAATAAGCATCAGGAAATAAAACTTAAGCCCGAGCTTCCGAGAACTAGACTGCTATATGTTTAAATCAAAAAACATTTAGCTTTAAAAAGTGCACTTTATTTTGTTAGCGTTTTTCTCTTTACGGTAATTTGTACATAATTCTAGAATGTTAAGCATCAATGTTATTTGTGATTTAAGTGTTTCGTTGTCTTTAAAAGGATGATATTTAGCAGTAAAAACTCAGCAAGGAAAAATTGAATTTTGAAAATACATTTTCATAGAACGAAAACTGAATTTTCAAAAAAATAATCATTCTTCGAAAGCTAACATCTTGTGCAAATATTGATGGTTTTATTTTTTTACTTATTATTCGCTAGTCAAATGTAACTATATTATTATTTTGCTAAAGATTTCTTGTTGCATACTTACATTTTTCAATATTTAATATTGCTTGGGAGGAATGTTTGACTCACGATTACTGCACACAGTACAAAAAAAGGGTAACCCTGCAATATTGATTATGTTGTTAACTTCTATGTTGAAATATTCAAAATATCGCGATTGTATGTTTTCTGTTTTGCTTTCTTGTCAAGACAGGCACGTTTATTTCATATTATATCAAAACCACCGTTCCCATTTTTATTTCCTAAGGATTTTCTCTAGTCCACTGTTGACTCTTATATGGAGGCTTGTTTAGATACATGAATAAATGGTGTTGAATTTCCATGCAGTTTCATTGGAAAAGAGATTGCAACCGAGAATATACACTCTAATGGGAGTTTCTTCGAAATATTCTGTCTCAAGGTATTTTTTTCTAGTGTTGTTTCTTGCTTACAACACGTAAAAAGATTAACCGAATATTAAAATTGGAATGAAATAAAGCACTGCAAAAACTTAACTTGTTTAACTTACTAGAGACAAATTCACTTTTCTATTAATTTTGTGCATACATTTGTTTTTAAATTCCCGAATATTTTTAGTACCAAAACATCAATTCCCACGGAAACCATTAAGCTCAGATTCACTGACCAAAAATTTGCAGATACAATTTTGAACCTGCTCTGGTAGCAATGGTAGAGCCCCTTTATTGAACGGTGCTTTGAACCCAGCCGTGTTTCAAGTACAGGGTGATCAGCGAATGAGCCCTGATTTCAAAGTTAAATGTCTCTGCAACAAAGATCGATTGAATTATGCGGTAAACTGTACGTTTATTAGCAAAAATGTAAAAATCGTGCACAAAAATTTAGAAAATTTAGTTACGAAAATCGTCAACAAATGGCGCTGCAATCACACTGACCTATCAATACCCTTTTCAAATGTGCTTCGAAGTATAATACGATCAGCACGTTTGGAGAGTGGCAAGAGGCGAGAGTAGAGAGTGAAATAATGTATTCCATTGAAGAACGTGTGTTTTTGGTACTACAAATTACACCGATTACAACACAGTCCCACGGTAACGGGTCGCAGTTTTCAAAACCGATGAACATTTTGTCAGCAGTCGACTAGCGTTGGAAGATTGACCAGGTATCGACTGGTTTTACTGAAACAAGAATAGATTAACCTCCATGTGCTCCCTATCTGATTCCGTGTGACTTCTTTCTGTGGGGCGCATTGAAAGATAGTGTCAGTGGAAACGATCCCTCTGCTCTAGATGAGTTGGAATCGCTTTTTGGTGCTGCATGTGATTCCATTTCCGTTGAGACATCGCAAGACGTCACGTCAAATTTCATTGTTCGTACGTCACGTAATTGCTCCGAACGGTGAACACTTTGAAAAAACAGTATTCTGATTGCAAAGACTGCTTCATAATTAATTGTTTTTTTCGACCAGATTCTTTTCAGAGAAAGAGTTTTCAGCGCAGAGCGCCATCTGTAGACGATTTTCGTAACTAAATTTTCTAAACTTTTGTGAACTTTTGCTAATAAACGTACAGTTTACCGCATAATTCTATCGATCTTTATTGTAGAGACATTTAATTTTAAAATCAGGCTTATTCGCTGGTCTCATTGTATTTACAAAAATGTTATTACAATGGCTAGTTCAAAAATAAAATTGACTGGAGTAAAGTTGTGTAAACCACCACTTTAAGCAAACCTTCCAAATTAACTAATTTCTTTAAAAAAAGAATGTTTTCAAGGGAACATTTCTCGTAAAGGACCCGATTTTCATAATTTGAATCTGAATTTGAAAATTCTTTTTTAAAAAATAGAAAAAGTCAACCATCAATTAAGCAACGCTTTTGAAGTTTAGGTAACCAGTTTTTTTCAACCTTGTTTTCGTTCACATACTGGTGGTGTCCCGTGTGCACGCTTGGAACCAAATTGTCGCAAAAGTCAGATCCTTTATTATAGTGGCCTTATTTAGGGGCAAAGTTCAATTATGTATAAAAAATATTGGATAACTTGCATGCTCTAATGGAAGCGGTTGCTGCTAAAAGTTCCAGCAACTAGAATAAGTCAGATTATTGCAGTTATTTAGTAAACGATCTCAGAGGATCAGATGGCAGAAGAAGGTTCAAATGGAAGTTAATCATCAATCTTGTATAAACTAAACAAACTTGATTCAGTGATTACTATAGAAAGAGAATTGGAGCCACAAGTGACAATTTACCAGCAGCGTCATTCCCTCCAAGAACAGTACCAGACAGATCGGTTTTTGGAACATTGAAACACTCTCCAAAGGGAAACCGCGTGGCATTTTTACCACTCGTCCTCTTGCTACAAGGTTTTGGAATAATGAAGAAGACCTCAACAAGGACGGGTTTGATTAACACGAGCATGACTAGATTTCTTTTTCATTGCTCATTGGAAATTATTTCCCCAAATGCGTATTGTATATTCCTAATTTCAGTTTCTATTTTATTGTTGCATACTCGGATTTTTTTAGTTTTAAAATATGCAACAATAAATAAGACAATGTTATCATCAGTATCGCGTTTGACTGAGTTATCATGTAAAATGTGTAAAACAATGCGGATTCAAGCAATGTGTTGTAGTGCAAAAAGAGTGCATTGAACATTTGAAATTGCACGTATTGAACATAGCTCACACATTGAACATTTATTGTAATTGAACTTTTTTGGAAAATAAACTTGGTATATTTCTCTTTGAATTCATGTACAATTACTTATTTTAAAATGTGTAGTATTTTCGAAAATATGATGGTTTATCATTTAGGCTCACGCTGTATATGGATTTACTTTTTCAATTCAGTGTGGTAGTTTGGATAAATTTTCTTTTTCCACAGAAAATAACAATTTTTATTTAAACTAATACACTGTAAGTGAAATAAATTCAAACTCCAAATAAAATCTTTGATGCACTTATATGAAAACTGTACGGTTGAAATTTCTACTGAAATCACTTTTTTCCCTGAAGATCAATCCCCTATCCAGCAATGCTCAATTAAATGATTACTTCCAAAGCTAAGCAATCAGCTTCTCTAAAGCATCCAATTGGGAGGCATTATAATAACAGTAATGGTTTGCTTTTAAGATTTCCGAACGACTTTTTACTTCAAAATTGTTGTCAGTAAGGGTGCAAGATTCTCACTAATCCATTAAATGGAATCATTCTACCTGGAGAAAGTTTTGGATAGGAGGAGTAAATGGCGCTTGTTTCGCAGTTCGACTTGAGAAATTTTCAGTTTTAGCCAGATATTTGCAATTCAAATCAAGGTAAGCACTTTGAAGTTGGAAACCAAATCCTTAGCTTTAGAAGCAATAACTGAGAAATATTTCAAATTTATTAACTTCTAACGCAAATAAAGGAACCTATTACCCAGAAAAAGTGTTGAGCTTTTCGAGTGAATTAACATATTCAGATGCAAAACCATTTGCTGAAGTTGTTGAGGATTGCGGTTTATAGCTTTAAACGCATCATTTCTTCTTCCTCTATATGGTGATATAGCAGCGATGGTTGATTAAGGCCATGCTTGCCATACTTAGAACACCCACGTTATTATTATTATTTTTTTTTACTATTTTTTTTCTTCGTCTTGTTTACGTGTTGAGCATCTTGCTTATTCACTGACATGTGAGAACGGCTGAACAAAATTGGCGTGAGCTTATTGAATTGAAGAAAACAAGAAAAGTCCTGAAACGTATTTTGATTAAAGATCAATCTGCGTCTGTAACCGGGTCGTCGAAGTCGGGACTCGAAGGTTTGAAATCCCAAAAGTTGAAGTTGGTCATTTTCCCTCAAAGTCTACAACTCTGCCAGTGCTTGCGAAGTAGCAGTCAGCTAATTTTGGCTTAAAGGAGTCGGAGTCGAAGGCCCTAAAAATCCCTGAGACATAGTCGGAGCTCGAGTCGGTCTCTTTCCCCCGACGCCGACACCTTGTCTTTAACAGTCAAATACTTTTTATTTATTTTTCTACTTAATAGTTCAGCTTACGCATTGGTATACTAAGGCTTCATACTGAAATGTTGGAAGTTATCTGGATAAAGTACAAAGAGTTTAACAAATAAGTGTAACGTAAGAAGTTTTTTGCCGTAGTTTTATAACATAAAAAGGATTTTTTCATTTGGACGATTTTATTTTATAATATAAGAGAACAATGCAGTTTTCTTTGCCGCAGCAGTAGTTTTGTTTACATACTGTTCGGAATAATTTGTTATTATTTACACTTCACGAAAATAAATCTTATTTATTTTTACCGAAACATTTAACATTTCTTTGAAAGCTATTTGAAATTATCATCAAAAACAACACGTTGAGTGGATAATCATAATTAGTGCTTCAAGATAAAACCACAAATAACCCTCACACAGTAGTTTTCTACTAGTTTCAGTAGTCTTCTAGTAGCGATTTCTAGTGCTAGAAAATACTACTGATTCTAATTATGTTTGCTATTCCTGACTACGCAGTAAAAAGGTAAATAACTTATAATTTAAGAATTGTAGTAAATATTTTAGCAACTTTAACACTATAACCATTGTGTTTACCCGGTTTCAGTCGTTATTTGTAGTTAATTGTTGTTAAAAGAAAAATGAATCAATGAAAAGCCAGATTATATCTTTTGTATTAAAATGCTATGCAAAAAAAAAAAAAAAACTCTAAACATTAAACTCAATCTTCTATTTAGTTTGAATTCTAAAATACATATATTTAAAATCATCATTTATTTCAATCAGAGAAAAATACGAAATAAAATTCACTTGTTTTACTCTTACGCTTATTTCAAATTGCGTAACTAAATATAATGTGCTTTCCTTTATTGACGCCCCCTGCGTAACACTAGTAATTAAGTGATTACTTTTTAAGGTGTACTACCATTCGCTACCATTCCCATTTAAAAAAATACTTTAGAAATGCATTATGGTAATAGAAAAGGACATACCTTTAAAATTCCCAACAACTTTTTTGCTTGAAAGTGCATAATTTTAGCAGAATTGCATGATATCACACTAATCTTCGAAATAGTTTTCGTCTGCTTGAGGATGGTTTTAGTTACGGAGAACGCAAATGGTGTTTACCTCGTTGCTATTCACTTTGAGTTTAAAAGAATCTATCTGCAATTTAAATGAACTTAAGCACTTAAAAAATAAAAACATAAAAAGATAAACCTGGAGACTTCTCAAGATGTAACCAAGGCGTACTTCAAAAACATTTTACATAAGTAAATGGAAAACTCTTCCCAACACATTTCAGTATTTTAATCAGGTTAGAAATTTTAATTGAATCGCTAAATCGAAGCTTTTCTTTTTCGTTTCTCGAAATGAATTGTATCTTATAAAACGTGTTTGCAGATAAAGTTGTTTTTAAGATGGTGTTTCTTGTTGTAATTGTAAATAAATAAATAAATTAATTAATTAATTAATTTAGGCTCGATCTATTTCGAAGATGAACTCGTGGGGGGAACTGTGGACCCTTTTCATCAAATGACAAACTAATCATTTATTTATTTTTGCTGATATCCAGTAATGATATTTTTATGAAATAGATTAAGTAATTGGTTTATTTTTTAAAGCTAAATTGTTCATTTTATTAACATCAACTTATAGTTCTCTTCACATGAAACACCTCCAATCAACCAATATTGATCCCCTGATACATAAATTCCTCCGAAGTACAACTGCATTTAAATAATAAGAACTATGTCTCTTGTATTCGAAAATATTTTATTTATTTCAATGTAAAGAAGGAAACTGTACCTACTGTTAAACCACGGATTGTATGGAATTGGCAAACGTCCAGTTAAAATGAGTCTATCTGAATGAGGGAGAAAATAAAAATCTGATGCGCGTGTTCCACTCATATGAATGAGACTCTGCTTAATTTAAAGACTAACATACATCTGCAAATGCTGACATCCCTAAAAACTAATAGATACGTCCATTTCCGCCTTTAACCGGAAGTTTTCCTTTCCATACAATCCGTGGTCAGACAGTAGATGTAGTTAGCACCGCCCAACTTAATTCAGGTTTTATATTTAAGTTTTAATACGCAATTGGTTGATTGTCAACATCAGTTGATATTTTGGCATCTACTCTAAGATTTAGATGAAGAAGGTATTTGTTACGTTAAAAACACTGTTTACTTGTACGTATGTGGGTGAAGTACAATTGATAACCAATTAAAAAGGCAATTTTTTCCACTTGCTTATAATTCAACTCAGTTGAGATTTTATACCAGGTTTTCAAAGCTTATTGAAAATTAGCAAAGAACTTATTAAAATTAAGCAGCCAAACTTATACTTTATGTGTTCGAGACAGGCGAATTCTTGAGCAGTATCATGGTTTTAAAAACTCAAATTGTTGAGGAACCTTGCACTATGATCTCCACCTGCAGTGAGTAGGTACCGGTTAAAGGATTGACTGAGCGTGCTTAATAAGTATATCGGCTTTAGTTCGATTGGAACCCATCCAGGGTTGACTACACTGTGAAAAAATTCCCAAACGTTACTGGTTATTGCCGTGGAACGCCTCGGGATTTCACACGTTTTCACCTATTTCCCCGAAAAAACAAGTATCTTCACAAAAAAAGTTTCCTGAATTGCTGCAAGTTGCACGCGTGCAGACTTTTCACTCTTGTGGAAAATATTTTTAGCAACCAGTTTAGAGATTGAATAAGCGTGTTTATTAAGTGTATCGGCCTAAGGTTGCTTACAGCTTGTCCAGGTTGACTAAGCTGCTAGTGAGAGCGAAAAAGTCAGTGGATAGCTACAGCTTTGCGAAGCAGCAATTGCAGGCAAGATATATGGTGGGTTCCTCCTTGCACAGCTTTGGCCGTGGTCGCTCTGATTTTTATGGAGCCTTCTTGGTAAATCAGGAAGGTTTTAATCAATAACACTAAACTTACTTAATTTTTCTAGAAGGTTCTAGAGACATGACTGGCTCTAACAGGGGAGATTTCGCATTTCTTCATAAAGTATCAAGGTTAATTTCAGAAAGGTTATTGACTTTTAGCGGAAAACGTTCCTGGTTTTTCCAAGATATGTTACTGGAAGAAATTGGGCACATCAGCTGCCTATTATTTTCCAGGAACGTTTCTGAATCATTTTTACAGTGTAAGCTCCCAATGAAAGCAAAAAAACCTCTGTATAGCTGCAGCTTTACAAAGCAAGGCTGCCTTAGTTTTGGCAATGGATACAGTAATGCTTCTGGATCTTTCTTAGTAGCTCAGGAAGGTTCTGATTAAATACATTCAACCTACCGAATTTCCTTTAAAGGAGCAGAGAGAAGGTGCACCAGAAAAGTCTGGCGTAACCTTACGCAGAAATTAATGATACGTCAAATTACCACTGTGTAACCCTCCACAAGCGATGTGCAACTATACACCAATTATATCAGTTAAGCTAATCCAGAGCAGTGGAGGCAGCTAAGTTGCGATCGATTTTATGGAGTAAAGTTACATATATTTTTTTACAGTGTAAAGAACTAAATTTATCATTGCAAAACGTATGAATCACTCTAGTAATTAAATCTATAAAAAAAAAACGAACGAACTGATAGTAGTTAACAGCTAGTAATGCAATAAATGAACTTAGTATGCGCAAATTGCGAAGAAAAATATCAAATGATCCGAATCAAAGCCGCATAGAAATATACGAATGGAATTGTCTAATATAGAGAGCCTCACGCAAAGGCGAAAATGGCTCGAAATGTTCTTATACCAAACAAATTCCCTCAGCGATTTCGCCAGGAATTTATATATTGCTCTGGAGGGGTATTACTGTGAGCTTTCGAAATCTTTCTTTCATATCTATGCAGCAATAAACATATTTTCCGAAAAGCATCCCTCTATTTGTATTCCGGGCACAGCACGCAGATCTTCTCGTGTGTAAATCACCATTTCAGCTCCGGATGCTTTAGTGCTTGTATTTTTACGGATGCTGTGATTTATTGAGATGTTGCTCTGAATCTGGATTAAGATTTAAAATGGTTTAAATGGAGAACTATTTCGCTAGAAGTCAGAATCGCCTTTGTAATTTTAAAAATATTCAATTTTTTGTTGTATTTTATTTGAAAATGATTACGATATTGGTCCCATTTTATTTCCTGCGAGGGTGTAGATGAAGAAATTCAGGAGGAGAATTAGAGTAAAAAATTTAAAAAGTAATTAAATTTAGAAGATGAATTAATTATCAGTGATTTAATGTCTTATCAGAATGAAAACTACACTGTGGGAAAATTCTGAAACGTTACATGTTACTTCCTGGCAGCGTTCCGGGATCTCATAATTTTTACCAGTGTCCTAAAAAACAAGAAAATTTGCAAGTTTTTTTCCTAAACTTCTGTACATTTCAAGAATGCAGACAGCTTAATGTTGTGAACTACATTCTCAGCTACAATTGTGAAAATATATTCAGCTTCTTCGCTAGGTGTTTTGCCGTTTGCTCAGATCTGACCGTTCTAGATTGCCTGAGCCTCAACCAATGCAGTATTCGGGCAGATTTTTAAGAAAAAAACGTATCGGCCTTTTCTTGCTTTTCAATCTTAGCTTCGACCATATTTACTTCAGTAGTCTATCCTGGAGAATTAGAAAGGTGTTAAAACTATTCCTATAAACATGTCAAAGTTTTTTCTCAAAATTCCCGATTTATTTCGAAGGTTTCTAAATTCTTCAGAAAGATTAGGTCAATTTCAGGAAGTTTACTGATTTTAAGTGTGAGCCATTTCTTTTTTTCTTTTACTAGATATGTTACTGGCAGCAATTTAGCGCAGTAGCTACTCATTAATTTTCAGGAAAGTATTGGAATTGGGTGAAAGTAGTTAGGCTTACATCTGTAATAGATCAAACTTCTATATTAGCGATTAAATTATAGCATGTTTGTTTTAGTCATTATATTCATATAGGATTTTTCTGTTATTTCAACGACTATATTGTCAAAGCTCACCGCGAATTGTAAAAGCATTTAAAATGTTACTTCGAAGGTACGTTTCTTCTAGGATATAAAGTATCTTTTCAATTGCGATTTAAACTCACGCTCGGAGACAGAAAAAGGAATTCCTTTGTAGAAATATATTTGTTTAACTAAGTAAAAAAAAATATTAAATACGAAGACACACTGTAAAAAATTTCAGACACGTTACTGAGTATTTCCGTGTAACGTTTCGGGATTTTAATGGTTTTCATCCACTTCCTGGAAATATCAAGTATCATTGTCAAAACGTTTCCTGAATGGCTACAAGTTTCAGGAATGCAGACTTCTCTCTGTTGTAAAAAATATTTATAACTCCCAGTTTAAAGATCAACTGAGAGTATTTATAAGGTGTATCGACTTGAATTCAGTTACGGCTCGGCCTGACTGATTAAGCTCCCAAAAGGAGCGAATAAATCTTTGGACTACTGAGCTTTGCAAGAAGTGCAATCATGACTTGCAATTCTGGCTTAATACTGCTTCTGGAGCTGTTATGTTATTCCTATCTCAGATTCCTTTGAATTCTAGACGCACGACTGGCTCTAAACGTGAAGGTTTCAGGATAATTTTAAGAAGGTTACTGAGTTTAAGGGGAAAACTTTCCTGGTTTTTGCGAGATATGTTACTGGCTGAAAATGGGCACATCAGCTGCCTATTATTTTCCAGGAACATTTCTGAATCGTTTTTACAGTGCAGGCGGCAAAGTCAATGTTTTGTAAATTTTTTGCTCTATACACTGTAAAAACGATTCATTAATGTTCCTGGAAAATAATAGGCAGCTGATGTGCCCAATTTCTACCAGTAACATATGTCGCAAAAACCAGGAACGTTTCCCGCTAAAATTCAGTAACCTTCCTGAAAAATCCTGAAATCTTCCCGTTTAAAGCCAGTCGTGTCTCTGGAACTTCAGAATAGTCTTCAGAAGGGTTAATATAACTGCTTGGCACCTTCCCGATTTATCAAGCCAGTTCCAAAAGTTGTATTGCAAACATGGCCAAAACTAGGCCAGAATTGCAACAAGGTGTCAAGCATCTCACTTGATTGCAATTCTTGCAAAGCTACGTAGCCCAAACTTATTCCCTCCCTTTGGAAGAGTAGTCAGCATGGACGAGCTTCAATCGCGTGGCAGCCGATACACCTAATAAATACTCTCAGTTAATCTTTAAACTGGGAGCTAAAAGTATTTTTTACAACAGAGAGAAGTTTGCATTTGGACAACTTGTAGCAATTCTGGAAACTTATTGACAATGATACTTAATTTTTGCAGGAAGTGGATAAAAACTATTGAAACCCCGAAACGTTACAAGGAAATACTCAGTAACGATTCGGAATTTTTTTACAGTGTACGTGGTTATGTATCATTTGCCCCTGTGTCGTGATTGGCGTTGGTTTTTTGTAGAGTGACAATTGAATAGATGAGTGCAAAAAATAAGTAAGAGTCAAAACTTTCAAATGTTTCAGGAGAGAGAAAAAACGTCATAACTTTTCAAATTTTTCAAATAATCGAACAATTATTTTCCTCCGTCATAGTATGCATTTGTGTTGCTGTGATGCAAAAATTACATAGTTTCTATTAAAATTGGGCTCAGGAAAATTTAAATTGTAATTTGGACTTACGCTGTTTTTGCACTCAACTGGTTTTTAACACTAGTATTAAGGCAATCTTTTCATACCTAGAAATACGGTGGGGGTCATTTTGACCCCTGAGAAGAAATTTGTATAGTTCCCTATATAATGTTAAATATTTGTAAAAAATAGTTTAAAATAAACAGATTTATAATAAATGAAGTTAATTTAATGAATACAGAGATTTTCAGGGTACATAAAGAAATATTTAAAGAAGTTTTAATTGCTCTTCAGAAGACTAGCGCAGTTTCAGTCCCATTTCACAAGCTAGCGGCTAATGTTTCCTTTTCTGTACAATAACATTATAAATGCTTCAAGTTCTTAAAATGATATGTTCTAAGAGACATTTTCAAGTTTCTGCCCTGTTTCAGCTTCAGTAAATGTATCTGCAGTTCTTTTTTTCTCAAAAGGTTCAAAATGACACTAGCCTGCATTTTTATTTTTAACTCTTTAGTTTGGTTTTAAAAGAATTACAATTTTATTGAAAACTTTTTATTATTACACAGCACAATGATTTAGGAAAAGTCAAGGAAGGATTGAATATTTTATGAAAATGCAGAGGATTAGTTAGCAATAAAAAAGTTTGATTAGGGTCAAAATGACCCTTCTCTTCTAGTGTTAAACTTGGAGGAAAAAGTTTTTATACATTTAAAGTTTATATTATTTATGAATGATTTTATCAGAAGAAAAGTGACGGTTGTTTTACCATTATTACACAGGAAATTAAAAAAAAATCAAGCTCTAAAAATATACCATTTTTAACCATACATCGTCATAAAAAATTAAAAAATCATAAGAAATCAGGAATTTAAAATTTTTTTAGAAATATGGGCTAACAACGACAGTGGAAGGTTATTACGAAAATTGAGTGGCAGTAGCTAAATCTGTACTAAAACCACTCAAAACGTGATTTTAGCACTTAACACACATTTTACCTTCCAGAACATGTTTCCATGCAAAACGAATTTTCGAATTTTTTTGACTGAAGTAGTTTTTCGATCTTAGCAATTCAAGTGTCGTCCCAATGATGGAAAAGTGTAATTCATTCATAATATGTAATATCATAAAGCTTTTTGTCTTTTACAAATGCATCCAAATTACAGTAGACCCTCGTTTTACGCGGGGGTCATGTTCCACGGAAATGTCGCGTAAATCGAAACCGCGTAAATTAAGACCTAATACTAATGTTAAAATAGGGGTTTGGTTCCGTAGATTACAAAATACTTCATTCTAGTGATGACTAATTGTATAGTAAGCGTAATGTGTACTTCTATCGACTTTTATGCACAACATGCATAAAAAAACATAAATTAATTTCGTGTCCTGTTTATAAAGAGCTATGATAGTATTTTGGCAGTCATTAAAAATTTTTCTCTGAAATTCTTGGCAGAGCATTAACGCATCCATGATCACTTGCGTCATTTCCGTGATAGAATCTTCCATCACTAACAAATCAGATTTCTATTGTCTAGGAATGGTTCAAAATTTTCAATGGGAACGTTTTTGGTTGTGCATTACCGACGTCGGTATCCTCGTTGGTTTTGGCCTCCTTTGTCACTCCTAAAAGCTCTTCTTCCAGTGTGTTTTGAACTGTGTGAGTTTAATAACTTTACTTTTGGAAATAACTCTCGAACCAATCGCATAAAATGTCTCCAGTGGCCCAAGCTCGATTATTAGTACGCCAAAATGCAGTTAATTACGCGTAATCTGCAATTTTTAGGAGTTTGAATTTTGAAAGGGGGGAAAAAGTTATCTGTTTGCATCCGCGTAAAATAAAATAAAGGTGTCAAATATTAAACCACGTATAATCGAAACCGCGTAAAATAAACCCACGTAAAACGAGGGTCTACTGTACATAAATATTTCAAATGCTAAAACAAGTAAATTCACACTATTTAATTCAAGGAAACGATATTTTTCGCTTCTATGTAGAAGCATAAGAAAACAGTTACTCTTTCATCAAACTGCGACCTAGTGTTTAAACAGGTGCGAATGCGATTCGTTGTAAAATAATACAAAAGACTTATAACTTGCAAAGACTTATTCTATAATGCGCAAATCTACAAATACATACCCAACACGTAAGTCCTTTATTACCGTTAAACTTGTACGTACTTTCAGATAATCCACTATTTTTACATCCTCAATTGTCAACAATGTGCTAACTCCTCTGTCTAATTAGCAAAATTAGAAATTACAGAAACAAATTCCGTTTGTTGTCAGTGCAAAGAATTGTTATTCCGAGTAAAGAAATTTAATTGTTAATAAACAAGAATTAGATTAAAATGGAGATGAAACTCAAGTTGAATTCAAAAACCTTTAGAAGCATTGAAATGAATAAATTAGAGCAGTTTGTTTCATGCACTGTGCAAAGGGACATTATCTACACATTCTTAAGTTTTCGAATTTGCTTTAAGGAATTAGTAGGAATTTAAGCTTGTATTATTAGAAACTACAGTATAATTAACAAATATTTTTCAAGATAACACTTAACTTGAAATGGTTGACAGTGATATTTACATAAGTTTGGATTTTCAACAATAAAGCGAAAACATTACATTTGCTAATCAACAGGAATTATCAAATATCTACGTAACGAGGAAGCGTTGAACAAAATCTACGTTGTAGAACAATAGCTTAATTGATTTAAATCTGTCTTTAATTCGTTTGTTGATACAAATTCTCACATTAGCTCTTACCTAAGATTCGTCAACGTGTACGAATTGTATAATTGAGAAAGCAGTCTGCAATAGGCGTAAAAATGGGAAGTCGTCCACAGATTTTAATACTCTAAAAAGTCCAAAATAAATAAAACTGGTCATCAATGTGAAACCAATTTTCCAGTACACTTAGGCTGAAAATGATATTATTGAGACATTATAAAAGTAAAAACTTCAAAGTAGCAGTTTTTTGATTAAATAACTGTAAAGAAAATCCTAAACATTACGTGGTTATTTCCGTGGAACGTTTCGTGACTTCACAGGTTTTCAACTATTTCCTCGTGCTACAAAATGCACGAATGCAGACTTTTCACTGTTTGTGAAAATATTTTTGCCTAATAGTGTAAGGATTGAATGAGCGTGTTAACTAAGTGTATTGTCAACATCAACTACGTCCGTTCCAGATTGACTAAGCTTCCAGTGAGAGAGAATAAGTCACTGGATAGTTGCAACTTTGCAAAACAGAAATTGCAATTCTCTCTTAGATTTCACTATGGTTGCTGTAATACTTTCGAAGCCTTCTTGGTAAATCAGGATGGTTCAAATCATTTTCACTAAACCTACCTGGTTTTTCTTGAAGGTTCTCGAAACATGACTGGCTTCAGCAGGGGATATTTCCCAATACTTCAAAAAGTTTCAAGGATTAATTCAGAAAGGTTACTCACTTTTAGCGGGAAACATTCCTGGTTTTTGCAGATATGTTACTATCATAAACTGAGCACATCAGCTGCCTATTAGATTCCAGGAACGTTTCTGAATCGCTTTTACAGTGTAGAAAGATAGATAAAATGCTGAACATTTTGGCTTGCGTTAATTTACGTCGATCTGAAAGTGTCCATGTCCTATTCAAAGAAAACATGAACTCAGGATAATGGATTAAAAGATAATACAGGAAGGAATACGAATGTCGCAGCATTCGTTGTCGTAGCATTTGTCATATTCTTTGACGATTAGACTGCATGAATAAGTACAAACATTTTCAAATACCTTCGTGGAATAGACTTTAAATACGATTAAGAAATGTTCTTGGAAAACAATGGGCAGCTGATCTGCCCAATTTCTGCCAGTAACATATCTCGCAACCAGAAACGTTTTCCGCGAAAATTCAGTAACTTTCCTGAAGTTTTCCTGGAAGCCTTCTAAAATATTCAGGAATCTTCCCCAAAAAAACCAGTCGTGTCTCTGGAACTTTAGAACAGCTTTATTAGGCAGGTAAAACTTAATAGCTTAGCACGTGCCACATTTATCAAAGAAAGTTCCAATTGCAGCATTGCAAGCATGGCCAAAACTAAGACGGAATTACAAGTAAGTATCAATAATTTTACTTGCATGCAATTCTTACAAAGCTACGTAGTCCATACAACGAAGCTGATACACTATATAAATACGCGTAGTTAATCTTTAAACTGGGAGCTAATAATATTTTTCACAACAATGAGAAGTTTGCATTCGTGTGATTTGTAGCAATTTAGG